>NC_083718.1:109110085-109420085 GCF_028564815.1 Eubalaena glacialis | reverse complement strand
CCAGTCAGATTGGATTAGGGCCACCTTAACGGCCTTATTTTCTTAATCCCCTCCTTAAAAGCCTTATCTCCAAGTGCAGTCACATTCTAAGGTACTGGGTGTTTGGACTTCACCATATGATTTGGGGGAGACACAACTCAGCCCATAACAGCAGAGTAGCTTGTCAGCCTGCCAGCGTCATAAAAATGGTCATCCAGGCAGAGGTGAGCAGAAGTTTTTGTGTTTTTCATCGGAGTAATATTTCCGTAAGGTAGAGTGATGCAAGGTGGGCTCACCACTTACATTTTGAGCCATCAGGATTTGGAAGATATAAGCTAGACAGTGATTACTTTGGCTCTTTGACCAAGGTAAGTCCCAAATCCTACACCAGCTCTCTCTGCAAAAATCTGAAGTCTCTGGAACAAAAGATTTTCTGTAACCCTGAGAATGGATTTCCAAGAAGGCTGCCAACCCTAACATAAAGGCTTTGCTCCTGTCCAGCTCTCACTGCTGTGTATACTCACCACGGTGGAACATTTCCAATCCTGTCAGCTTGTCTTTGATTTTACATTTTTTATAGTAACTTTCTAGCCAAATATCAATGCTGCTCACTGCCTTTTAGATGTTCAAAATCAAAAGTTGCACAGTGGCTATGTTTTTATTTTATTTAAGGATTATTTCTATTTTTGGCAATCTTTGACAGCTCTTTTCAGCACTGATGCTACAATAAACCCATTGAAACTCTGGCTTTTATGGAGAGCAAACAAGACAGAGAATTATTTCACCCAACTAAGATGAGAGACAGATTTTTGTTATCTTCCGCCTCCAAAAATCCTATATATCTCCATTAAAGGTTTACCTTAAGAATGGAATTTTGTGTCTTGCTTGCATTTTCTAAACTTTGGAGTATTTCACATAAAATAGAAAAGTACCTTTCATATCTTTTATTTAAAGCCAGGACATCTTCTGGGCCAAAGAGGTGACTTTTAGAAATGGAGCTAGGCCATGATCTTTTGCCCCAAATGGGAGACAAATCTAAAGTGTGCTGAGCTAAGAAGCCAGACAGGTTTCAGAAACCTCTTACCATATTTATTTTTATCTGTATACTTCATCTCGTGCCCATTCCCATATGATCTGCCATCAATTACCCATTGTAATGGAAACCTCGAGTTTCTTATAAGATAGAGATACAATAAAAGTAACTGGAGGCCAGTGAGGCTGCCAGCTCAGCTTTTGTCTTGTTTCCTGCCCCTGCACATCCCTGACTCCTTCCTATGGCCTTGTTGTTAAAAGCATCCATTTGTATATTTCTTCCTTCTCACCTTTTAAATTTCATGGGGAAAATTATCGTGTTTTGTTTCAAGGCACATTGGAATCAGATCAGGAATTGAAATCCTGGCCCTATGCTTGCTGTGCGGACTTGGACCAGTTTCTTATCCTTTTTTCTCCCTCAGTTTCCTCATGTCTTAATTGGTGCTGAAGAATAAATGAGATTACATTTATAAAGCACTTAGTCTAGTGCATGGCTACGTAGTATCAGCACTCCACAAATGGAAACTATTTGTATATTTCTTATTCTCACTCCTTATTATCTCTTTCATTTTGGTCCCATCTCCTCTCCTCTCCTCCACTCTCTTTTACTGTCCAGTTTTCTCTTTCTCCTAACAATAACATAGTATATGCACACCTTTACCTGTGACCCAATCCAATGAGTCTCAAGCAAGGGCTGTATTGGATATACTTAAGGATATTTAAGTTTTTCAAAAGCCTGAGGGAAGTCTTAAATTGATCTGTAATAGCACTTCATTGTTTCTTTTCTTTTGACTCCAATTAGGTGAACTCAGTGTAGAGAAACTGTCTGCTTCCTGTTTATCAGCAGCTCTGATGAGGAGTTATAAATGTCTTGCCTTAATAAGAGAGAGAGAGAATGGGAAAAAAGAATCAACTTATAAACACATTTTTTTCTGGGAATTACATCTTTCAAAATGTGGAGTCCATGAGGATTGAGAAAGAGAACAAAAAAATTAAACACATTTTTTTCTCTTTTCTCATCTCTAAATTAAAAAAGACATAGACTAGATGCTTTTACCCGTCCTGAATACTAGTGGTATGGACCATGTCAGCCTGACTCTTTAATTGAAAGGTGTTTTGGTGTCTGAGGCCATTAGCCCTTTCATTGAGGGACACTATAAGAAAAATGTTTATGAATCACACCATTGTGTTAGTTGTTCAGGAATATTATTGCGGACATTGCCTGCTACATTATTCAGCGTGGCTCATGTATGAAAGCCATTCCACTATTTCATATTGGCATCTAGGAAACTTACAGTCAAATTCAAATCTCAATTCTAGCAACTGAAGCGGTCTTTACAGCTTACAATGTATATTTTATTATCCCAGATCCTGGTGTTTAAAAAACAACGTTTTCAGATTTTTCTATTTTATGATATTTACCTCAAATCCTCTCTAGAAAAATTCAGAGTATACATTAGTAAACAACTCTCCTCCCTCCTCTGGCTTCTCTAACTTCTTAGCGCTCACAGAGACCATTTCCTCCAGAGGCCATTTCATTCACTCGCCTTCTTAGTCTCCGTTTATCTCCTGCGTAAAATCAACGACTCATAATTTGTGCACGTGGACAAAGAGAGAGGCGTCTGCTCTTTCTCCTCTCCCAACCTCTAATTTTTGCATGTGGATTTCTGTTTGGCTTGCAGATGTTATTCTACGCTATCTGGTAAGAAGAAATCTACAGTGATAACTCGTACCCCGTATCATACCTGACTTTCCCTTATGGTCTTAATTTTGCTAGTGAAGCCTGATATTTTTCTCTTCTCTATACTTCTCTTTTCTTTTGTTTGAGAATATCCCATATTTTATTTTGGAATATGTCATATTTTACGTTGGGAAGATGGACTCCGGACAAAATTGTTCCTGAATTACTCAGTTTGTACCTTACTTCAAAACAATTGGTTATTGCGAGCCACATGACCCACAGAATGTAGCTGGCTCATACCAGTCCTTGATTTAGTAATTTACTATAGATTATTGAAAGGCTTTCGCATTTTAATTTTGCAAATTGTTTCAAGAGCGTTTTGGTCATTTACAACAAAAACTTTAGTGAGCAGGATACACATGTAACATTATTTTTTACAGAAGGATTGCTGAGACTCTGATAACTAAGATGGCCTGTGGGTTAGCACATGGTGAAAGCCATGGATCTGGAGTAGGACTTCTTGGGTTTGAACCCCAGATTCTTCATTTCTTTGCCACGTGGTTTTGAACAAGTAACTTAGTCTTTCTGTACTTTATTGGTTTTGTTTTTTAATCTGTAAAATGGGCCCAAAATGACACTTTTAGCTTAGCTCAGAGCCTGGCTCATGAGCAGTATTATTGTTTTGATGATTTAAAATGTTCAGGATAAAATTGTCAAAACCGGCCTGCAATGAACTGGAATGTAATTACACTTCATTGCCTTAACTCCATGCCTCTTGGCTATTAGCTGTTGGGTTTCTGTTATCCAGAGAAAGCTGTTCTATACCCCAGCATTATACTTGGACATTGGGGAATAAAAGGGAGCTCATGTAAAATGAAGCTGAAAAAGAAGTTGATGATTTAAATAAATGAGAATTGTTTCTTATAAAACCCGGGAAGGATAAAGAGCCCCACTCAGTTCATTAACCAGTCGCTAAATGGTGTTTGTGTTATCTCCATGAATACTAAATGAATTCATTATGATATGTGCTATTATGGTGAATAGCAAATGAATTCATAACGATGGGCTTCATAAAAATATTCCTAATGGAGAAGTTACGCATTATCAAGCTGGTTTCTAGAGTAACTAGGGCTTACATTTAAATGGGGGAAATAAATAATACTAGTCACGACATTGGTTAGTTGGAGTTATTTGGGAAGATTCTACAGAACTGAGAACACAGTTCATGTCTTGGTAATCTATCAGTAGCCTCAGATGACTCTCAGTTTTTGGTTTCTGTCTTTTGTTACCGATGGCTGATATCTATTTTTGTCTTTGATTCAAAGAGAAGGATCCAATTATATGCAGCTAGTCAACAGTAAACCTTTACTTTGTGATTAGAAAGATTAAGTGAGAAAGTCTTAAAGCGTTTTCAACCTTTCCTGCCCAGAGGCTATCTGAAGGAATGGTTATCACACTTCACCAATCTTCAGGTCAGTTGCTGTACATAAAATGCAGTGAACCCCCTCATCTGCCCACTTTCTCTCAGCATAAGAATAGAATAAATTTTAGAAGTAACGGCATGAATAGTGTACCCTTGAAGTAATATTTGAATTTTATTGACCGTCATAAATAGATTATGAAATCATGGCAGCAACAAAAGCACAGATGGTGTCTTATTATAAACCTGCAAACTGCAAGCAATGAGCCTGAAGACCACTCAGAGGGCACTTGTGGGCCATCAGTGGTCTAGAAACCACACTATGCTAACCTCTCATCTAAAGGTAGAATTAATTTCTTAGAAAAAAATTAACACAACTTCTTGATTTCATAATAAAATTAAAATACATCCAGGGCTTAAGTTTCAAGAACCAGCAGTTTTATGTGTAACCCTAATTTATGAATTACATTTGAGCCTCTAAGAGAAATATTTAGCAAGAAGTACAAAAAGTAAAAGAAATACAAGGTAAAACTTTACTAATGCAAGCAGTTTAACAATTCAATTAAATAACATTACTTGCAGCCTACAATGTGCAAGGCATTGAGGGAGATATGTAAATAAGACACTGTGTTAGTCTTCAAGAAATTTTCAATAGAGTTTGCCATGTACGTATTTCACTATGATATAAATTAAACTGGGATAAGACTTAGAACTAATATACACATAATAGAATGTGAATAATTATAGCAAAATAATAATAATCACTTACATAGGATTTTTTTGTGTGCCAGGAACCTTTCTATACACTTTACATAAGTTATTCATTTAGTCCTCACAACAAGCCTATGATGTAGGCACTACTGTTATCCCCAATTTATGTGTGAAGAAATGGAGCCACAGATGGTAAAGTAACACAGAGATAGCTGACTGTGACCTTTTCTTGCTTTTCTTCTAGGATGGAGTGTTTTACTGAGAAGAATTTTGAAGCTGTAGAAGAGGGTGGAGCCAGAAGATGGAAGAAGGTTGGATTCCTGATACCATAAAAAAGATTGGACTTTCCAAAACAGAAGGTGGTATCAAAAGCAACAGAGATATAAAATAGGGTGACTGGTGAAAAAAGCAAAGAAAGATGTTTGATAACTAGAACATCAATGGTATTTTTTTTTTTTTTTTCATCAATGGTATTTTTAAGTGAGTGGTTCATGGAAGCATTAGTGCATGGACATGATTTCCAGATTAAACTTAAAAAAAGAATAGGGCATAAAAAAGTGAAGACAGTAAGTGAAGCCTGTTCTTTTGAGAAATTTGGTATTGAGAGCCAGGGGAGCAAGGATGAGATTAGTTATAGGTATTTTTAAAAAGGAGAGCTTTTCAAAATAAGCATGGAATAGATTTAAGAGTGATTGTCAGAGGGGAGGAGTCGATGGAGACAAAGTGATTAAAGATGCAATCATCCCACCCTTTCTTGGGAGGGATATACAATTTTATTTAATTTATTTATTGAAATATAGTTGACATACAATATTATGTTAGTTTCAGGTGTACTACATAGTGATTTGATATTTGCGTACATTATGAAATGATCACCATGATAAGTCTAGTAACCATCTGTCCCCATACAAAGTTATTACAATAGCATTGACCATATTCTTTAAACTGTGTATTACATCCCTGTGCCTTATTTATTTTATAACTGGAAGTTTGTATATCTTAATCCTCTTCAGCTGTTTCACACTGCCCCCACACCCCACCCTTTAGGCAAACACCCTTTTGTTCTCTGTATCTATGAATCTGTTTTCATTTTGTTTTGTCTTGTTTTTTGGGATTCCACATATAAGTAAGATCATATGGTATTTGTCTTTCTCTGACTTATTTCATTTAGCATAATACACTTAGCTCCATCCATGTTGTTGGCAATAACAAGATTTCCTTTTTTTTATGGCTGAGTAATGTTCTGTTATATATATATAAAACAGCTCCTTTATCAAGTCATCTATCAATGGACACTTAGATTGTTTATATATCTTGGCTATTGTAAATAATGCTGCAATGAAAATTGCATATATCTATTTGAATTCGTGGTTTTGTTTTCTTCAGGAAAATACCCAGAAGTGAAATTGCTGGATACATGGAAGTTCTACTTTTAATGTTTTGAGGAACCTCTATTTTGTTTCCATAGTGGCTGTACCAAGTTACAATCCCACCAATAGTGCACAAAGGTTTTCATTTCTCCACATCCTCGCCAACACTTGTTATTTGTTGTCTTTTTGATGATAGTCATTCTGAAAGGTGTGAGGTGGCGTCTCATTGTGTTTTCAATTTGCATTTCCTTGATGATGTTAAGCATCTTTTCATGTGTCCATTGATCATCTGTATGTTTTCTTTGGAAAAATGTCTATTCAGGGCCTCTGCCCATTTTTTAATCTGGTTGCTTTTTGATATTGAATTGTATGAGTTCTTTGTATATTTTGGATATTAACCTCTTTTGGCTACATCATTTGCATGCATCTTCTCCCATTCAGTAGGCAGCCTTTTCATTTTTGTTGTTAGTTTCCTTTGCTGTGCAAAAGCTTTTTAGTTTGAATTGTTTTTTCTTTTGTTTACTTAATTGAAGAAACATATCAAAAAATATTGCTAAGATCAATGTCAAAGAGCATACTGCCTATGTTTTCTTCAAGGAGTTTTATGGTTTCAGGTCTTATGTTTAAGTCTTTAATCCATTTTGAGTTAATTTTTGTATATGGTGTGAGAAAGTAGTCCAGTTTGAGTCTTTTGCATGTAGCTGTCCAGTTTTCCCAGCATCATTTATTGAAGAGACTGTCTTTTCCACATTGTGTATTTTTACCTCTTTAGTCATAGATTAATTGACCATATAGACTTGGGTTTATTTCTGGGCTCTCTATTCTGTTCCATTGATCTATGTGTCTGTTTTTGTGCCAATACCATGCTGTTTTGTTTACTGTTGCTTTGTAATAGTCTGAAATCAGGGCACGTGATACCTCCAGCTTTGTTCTTTTTTCTTTTTTTGGCTATTCTAAGTCTTTTGTGTTGGTTTTTTATAGAATATTTGTTCACTTCTATGACAAATGACATTGGTATTTTGACAGGGATTGCATTGAATCTGTAGATTGCCTTGGGTAGCATGTTAATTTTACCAATATTTATTCTTCCAAACCATGAGCACAGCATATTTTTCCATTTGTTTGTGTTGTTTTCAATTTCTTTCATCAGTGCCTTATAGTTTTCCAAGTACAGGTCTTTTGTCTCCTTAGTTAGATTTATTCCTAGATGTTTAATTATTTTTAATGCAATAGTAAATGGGATTGCTTTCTTAATTTTTCTTTCTGATAGTTCATTGTTAGTGCACAGAAACACAACAAATTTCTGCATTTTAATTTCATATCTTGTAACTTTACCAAATTCATTGATGAGCTCTAGTAGTTTTTGATGGCATCTTTAGTATTTTCTATATAAAGTATCACATCATCTGCAAAAAGTGACAATTTTACTTTTTCTTTTACAATTTGGATTCCTTTTATTTCTTTTTCTTGTCTTGTTGCTGTGGCTAGGACTTCCAATACTATGTTGAATAAAAGTAACAAGAGTGGTCATCCTTGTCTTGTTTCTTATCTTAGAGGAAGTGATTTTAGCTTCTGACTGTGGAGTATGATGTTGGCTGCAGGCTTGTAATATATGGCTTTTATTATGTTGAGATATGTTTCCTCTATACCCACTTTGTTGAAATTTTTATCATAAATGAATTAACTCTGCCCAAAGCTTTTTCTGTATTTATTGAGATAATTAAATGATTTTACTTCTTCAGTTGGTTAATGTGGCATATCACATTGATCAATGTGCAGATATTGAAGCATCCTTGCATCGCTGGGATAAATTCCACTTGATCATGGTGTCAAAAAGACGGATTTGTTGTTAGTTATAGGGATTGGACACCATGGTGTGAGGAAACATGGCTCGATGGTGATTTCCCTAGCTCAGGCTCTTCATTAGCCAATGGACCTATTTCTTATTATTGTAATCCAAGGAGGGAAGGAAAGGAGCTTGTGACCAAGATAGAGAAGAAAAGTGCGTCCAGGGAGTAATTTCAGGGAAGCCAAGAGAAAAGATTGCTGATTTTTTCAATGTTTGGCACATTTCAATATCACTTGCATGTTTTCTAAAGAAATTTTTATCAATTTTTCAGACTCTGGACCTTCATTAAAGAAAGTCTTATAACAAACACACACACACATCTCCAGTTACTCTAACTATGATACACAAAAGCCTTAGTTTTGAGTAATTTCCTATATTACTTAAACATGTAATATATATGATGACTCAGGTAACTTTATTAAAACAATGCCATTAGAGCCTATCTAACTTATTAATGGCACATTACACATATCAGAAAGGAGAGAACTTTTCACATAGTGCCTAGCAAAATGTTAAATGAATTAAATGTAGTTAAATATGAGCTTTAACACACATCTCATTTAATACTCACAAAAATCCTGTGAAATAGGTGTCATTATCCTGTTTTACACATGAGGAAACATGTTAAGTGACTTGACTAAGGTTACAAGGGGTGGAGTGGAAAAGCATGGTCTTGAATGGGTTTCAAATATCCTAGTAGTACTTTCCCCTGCATTACATTTGTTTTGTTTGTACTTAAAATTGAAAGTATAAGGCAAGTTTAAACTATAAATTTCACTGTGTATTAAAAATTATAATATTTTTGTGTAATGACTTCTAAAAACTGTTCACAGTCTTGTACTGTGGCTTACACCTCAGCAGAAAAAGCTCTCAGCACTTTGAGAGTGGGACCATTTTATGTAGCCTAAAAATGCTCTCAAATGAAGCCATTTCGTAGCAACTCCACAGACAACCTCCGGAATATAAAGTACGAACAGAGTCTAAATGGGAAGAAATGTTTTTGTGGGGGAAGAATGCTATTATTAGCATCCTTAGAGTCACCATGCTCTTAGTGTGGAACCTGAAGAAAAACAATGATGTAGATTTATTGATACTAGTCTCTAGTACCCTCCTGGAGGTAACTGATAATCAATTACTTACCTATCCTTAATATCTTTTCTATTTCTACAATAACAATCACAATAAGAACACAAATGGTTTAATGCAATCATTTATTCCTTCCACAAACTCTTTTTAAGTAATTATTTGGTGCCAGGCACTGGGATTAGCATTTTCGATACAAATATGAACAGAGTTCCTAATCTATTCCCTTGAGGCTCTTGTTCTCTATTGTGTGTATTTTAGGTATATATATATATATACATATATATATATATATATACACACACACACTCACATATGTAGTATTACACATAGGACTGTTAAAATACATTATAAAAGATATTATATTAATGATAACCTGGCATTATGCATCAAACTAACAGTTGTCCCAGACGACTCAAATTCTAAACTTTTTCAGGAGAGAAGCTGCCTTATATAGCACTTCTCTTCTCTCCCTAACGTCTCCCTTCCTCACCAGCTGGTACAATGGCTTAGACTTAGTGAGTGGCCAAAAATACTAATTAAATGATTTCTTGATTGGCTTTTGATAATCTTTATTCTTTAAGGTATATATTTAGCATTTTTCTCCACAGCAATAATTTTTAACCATCAGATAGATTTATTCTTTCATCAAACACTAATAAATGCTACTAGAGGTCCTAGGTAGTTTCTGGATAATTGTCACTGAGTTCAATTCACATCTAAACAAAGTCTTGATGCTCCAGGATTACTAAGGATGATTTGGCATATGTCAAAATTATTTCCTAAGGTCAGTAAATCAGGCAGCGTCTGCATAATGCCACCACCATTAAGTGATCTAACTTTCACATTCACATGTTGGCTTTATGTTTGCCCATCCAGGGGAGGAGAAAAAGTGAGAAAACCAAAATTTGCTTGGTCATAGAAGGCAAATCACTCAGTCAATTGTCTTGCCTCTCTAGGAAGCTATGGCTCAAAAACAAATTGAGCATATCTAAACCTGATAAAGTGCCTAAGCTTCAAAAGCAAAACAAACCCAGAAACTGATAAATCCCTTTGCTTAACAGCAAAACCAAAGAAATTTAAGTGACTAAGAGAAAAGCTTTTGTTTAGCAGCCAGGGATATGACACATAGTCTTGTGGGAGACAGGATGAGAATTAAATGATCGCATAAATGATCCCACTGTTTTAATGGATGATTATGAAATGACCAAAAAAAAATATTGCTTTCTCATTTTGATCAGGGTTTAAGGTAACACAGTGGAACAAGTTTGATAATTAAAGAGCTCCAGGAAAGCTGATGTTTATTTAAAAAAAAAATTAAACTAAGCCAATCTCCTCACTATGTAATTTAGTTCATGACATTTTTTGTTTGTTTATTTTCATGAAAACCACTTCATTCTTTATCAGCTAGGCTCACTCATTTCTAAGAAGTCAGAATTACGTGCCCCCAAAGTCGATGATGTACATTGCAGAGCAATCAAATCAGCTTGAAGCATAAAGTCATTTTGTGATTAATTAGATTTGAACCAGCTCTTCTTTGGAGGACACTTTGTGGTAAATCCCACAATCTTGTTCGTGTGTGTGTGTGATTTGGGCAGTATTTAGCCCCGTGACGCTTTCTTACTTGTTGAAATACTCTCTACCTTTGGACTGCATGATAACTAACTCTCTTGATTTTTTTCCCAATTTTTTTACTTCTTAGTCTCCTTTCTGGGGGTTTTCTTCTTTGCCCCATTTGTTTAACTTCTTAGTTTTCTGCCCCAGTTGTAATATATAATGAAGAGCATAAGCTTTGAGACAGACTGATTGTGGCTTCTCAATAACGATGGGATTTTGAGAAAATATTTTAGCTTTTTATGTCTTGTTTTCCCTCAATAATACGCCAAGATAATTATACTTGCCTGTTTGTTTCCTAGGGCTGCCACAGCAAAGTACCATGACCTGGATGGCAGTCTCACAGTCTTAGAAACTAAGAGCAAGAAATTTAGTTGTTAGCAGGACCATGCTTCTTCTGAGACCTGCAGTTTTGCCTCTTTCCAGATTCTGGTGGGTTGCTGGCAATCTTTAGCATTCATTGGCTTGCAGTTGGGTAACTCCAATCTCTGTCTTCGTAATCACATGTTTTCTCCCTGTGTCTATGTCTTCACGTGGCC
Organism: Eubalaena glacialis; assembly: GCF_028564815.1. Taxonomy (NCBI): domain Eukaryota; kingdom Metazoa; phylum Chordata; class Mammalia; order Artiodactyla; family Balaenidae; genus Eubalaena; species Eubalaena glacialis. The sequence continues at coordinate 109,408,807 of NC_083718.1, read as the reverse complement.
ATCTTCTTATAAGGACCAGTTACATTGTATTAGAGGCCCACCCTACTCCAGTATGACCTCATTTTAACTTAACTAATCACATCTGCAATGACCTTATTTCCAAATAAATTCATATGCTGAGATCCTGGAGATTAAGACTTTAACATATCTTTCTTGGTGGGACCATGTCAACCCGTAACACTGACCTATGGCATTCTTGTTTGAACTAGAATGACTGATCAATTGCTTGGCATCTAGTAAGTGCCACAAAATTATACCCCCTTCCTTTCTCCTTCATGCTGGGTTATAATTACAGTGTCTGCCCATGACTGATTTCAGTCTGTCCCAACATCCTTAATCTTTTTCCAAAAATGTGCATTGAATGTGGTGAAAGTTGGGTCACCACGTTGATCTCTATTGATTCTCATCCTCACGCTGGTTTCTGAGGACATGGGCTAATTAATGGTATTTGGTGTTTTTGTTTAGAGAACCACTTACTGGCACCTCATGCAGTGTTTACCCATTGTTGGTTTCTTTCTTTGTCATTTTATTCAGTTTTACCGCAATCTCTTCCACACCACAATATGCTTTTGTGCAAGGAATCAAATCACTATAGGGAGAGTGTTAATGTCCACAGATAGTGGACCCCAGGAGCACCTGATCTGATACAGGAGGCAAGATGGCTCTGGAAGACACAAACTGTCCTAAGTTATGGATGCTCAAAGAAGAGTGGTTAGTTTTAATTGTAATACTTTACTTTTGGCTATGCTTACCTCCTGCCAGATTTCTAATTCCCTTAACATTTAAGATTGCCAAATCAGGCCATCTGTAAACATGAAAAGTTGTAAAACTGGGGTCTTTCACCAACGTGATAAGTTTTAATATTCTGAACAGAAGAAGGAATGATTTTTCCGGTCCAGAAAGTCCCAAACAATTTAGTTTGGAGTGGGTATACCTTCTTCCTTCTCCACCCTCTGTAATTCCTAGGGCTTTCTGAATGTGGGTGGATTTTGGTTCAATGACCATCTTTTTAAATTTTTCTTTTTTCCTTTCTTTCTGTCCAGAATGTGCCTTGGCAAGCATTGTGGAGAAGCCCCGCACAGCCTTTCATGAGCCAGAAAGGTTAAAACTGTGATGAAAGGACAGCCCCAGCTCTCTGCTGTTGGTGAGTTATTCTGTTTATTCTACATATGTTTCTTTTTAATTAAAATGTCATTTTTAATTAAAAATGAAATGTCAAGAAGGAAAAAAAATTGGCAAAGTCTGGACTATTGCAATGAATGCAAGCAGAAAAAGTCAGTAGAGAGGAAAAAACTTTGAAAGGATGAGAACAGTATCTCATTCACCATTTTTGTAGAAAGAAAAAAAATCCAGAAGAGGATTGGAGAGGTTTGAATGGTCCTTGTTGTTCATGGCACACACGCACATCTGCTTTATAGCATGTTCCCATAATTAAAAAATATATATTTGATATGTGGGCACATGCTTTAAGTTAATGAGTGATGCTGATGGGCGCCACATTTTTCATGAGTGACAGAGCCACTAATGAGATGTAGCATTGACTGCAGAGGGCACCAATAAATTGTGTAAAACACCCTTGCTGGTCATTTATTTAATATATTTTACAGAAGTGTAATGCCTTATAGCTTAATATGGAGCTTTTATTTTGTTATAAAGACCCAAGCCTACAATGGGCTTTTCAAGAATTATGCATCATTTATGCCTCCCATTTCAGCATTGCTCTGATAGAGAATGTTCCACATTATGATTAAATCCTCAAAGGGATGCTTCCATAGACAAGTAAATTCCATAAAAATAATTGCACGAGAGTATCCATCCCTTTTCCTAGAGTGTAGGAGCTGACACACGGTTAGGAAGATGGTGGGGCATGTAGAAATCAGCTGTGGAGGAATGAAAAAAAGTAGTTTTGGTATTGAATAAGGGAGAGACCAATGAGGAGTGAACCTCTCCCCAGCAGGTAGTACTTTGATTTGGCCTTTCATCTCTTTCATTTTTGTCTTGTTTGCTCTTTCGATGAAAACTTCCCTTCCCTCTCCCTGTCTGCCCATGTTGGCTTTATTTTCTTCCCTCTGTGGTACCATGCTTTTCCTTGACTTGCGTCTGTGCATATCGTCTTCCTTATACTTGAAATATAATTTTTCCCCCAAACTCTCCCCTAACTCCCTTCCTAGCTACTCCTTCTCATCCTTTGCATCTCAGTTTATAAAATCAATTCTCAATAGCATCCAAATCTACTGCCTTTTCTCTACCATCAGTAGGTTCTGTGATTACCCGCCCACCATGATATTCTTTCATAACACCCTGGACCTCTCCCTTGTAGCACTTATTGCAACTGTAATTAAATAATGAAATGCTTAACTTCCAACTTAACTTGCCTACTTTTTCTAGAGTGTAAGCTCCAGGAGGGGAAACCATGCCTACGTTATTGATGGCTATGTCTCTAGCACCTGGCTCACTCTCCAGTACATAGTAAATGTTAGATACATATTTGTTGTTGAATGAAGTTTACTGTCAGTGAAGTAAGACTCTGTGTGTGGTTAGTATAATTTGCTACAAAGCAGGTGAAAAGTAGTGTAGGTTCCTGCAGATTATGAACAGGATTTACAAACAGTCAAGCACACCTCTACTGTAGATTTAGCTCTGTCTCTAATATGGCTGTGATCCATGAAAATGATAATAGTGCTTAGAGTTTCATCCTGAAATGATCAGAAAAAAAAATGCAATTTATGGAGACATAATTCAGTAAACCAATATTAAGTTTCTACTGGCAGTGTGCTTGTACCTACTGTACAATTTAAGAGCTCTCAATTTAGTAAAATTTGTGGAGCAAGTGAGAATGAAAGAACATTTTTCTGCTGGCTATCCTTTTTGTTCTCCACCAGTAAATGTTATCTAGAGGAAAATGAAAGTTAGGTATCTGCCCAGTTCTTCACTGGGTCTACAAGGAAACATACTTGTATCTGTTTACAAAGCTGAACCTGAAGGAGATTGAAATGTTGTTACTTGTTTACCTTAATAGCTGATGAACTAATATGAAATGACTGCTTTTGTTGAAAAATAAATAAAATGGTAGAAATTTTATTAGGTATATATTAATTTCCTTGCCTCGTCCTCAGTTTTGTAAATATAAGTAATAAAAGTAAAGACATCTCCTATCCATTTCACTGGATATTTTTTGACAGTTATCTTTGAAAAATATTGAAAAGGTTCCCCCATTTTTCTTTATCACCATGACAGTCCAGAAGTCCTGCTTTGTGTCCAATTGAAATCCCTCCTGCTTTATTAAAACAATTCCGGCTTGTTTGATTCTCTGTATCCATGGAGAACAACTGATCGACATCCTTCATATAAAACCCTTTATATTCTTGGAGGCAGTAATTTCCTGTGAGATATTTAGTTGAAAGTTTCATAAACTTTAAGAGAAAAAAAGGACTGTGATTTTGTAACTTTACATTTTGTAAAGTTTATACTTTACAAAAATATTATCCAAAGTTTTGTACATAAAGATAGTTACATTTACCTTCCTGTGTGACAAATTAACTCTAACCCCCTTTTAAATAGCATTTTGAGTCCCATCATAATACATTTAAATCACATATTTCCTGTCAAGCATGGTTAATTATTTTGAAAGTGCGTGCATTATAGCACCTCTTTTTGGCTTCTCTTAATTTCTTGGTAAATCTCTTCTACTGTATTCTATCATTTAAATTTATAATTGTTCCAATATGAATTATCACTCATTTTGAATTGATTTTGGCAATTTGATTTTAAAACCTTGAAATCTGATTATGGATAACCAATAAAAAAAATTCATGTGAGAGACAATAAAATATTATCTTTTAGGGTTGAGTGATTCGATTTAGGAGCAGTTTTAAAAAATAGCTTATCTCTAGCATTAATTTCACATTAGTTGTCCACAGCAGTTTAAGAAATCCAAACATTTACATAACAAAAAAGGCAAAATGTCACTTAAACTGCGAACATTTGTATGTGATCTAGATGTGAAGTTATTTTCTGGGATTGACAGCACGTGGTATTAACTGTCTCACAATTTCTTCATTCTTCACAGCAAGGGAGCTCTTCTTCTTGGCAGTTCTATGATTGGAGGGGTCTCGATACAAATTAACAAAAAGTTCTGCCCAACTGTTTCCTTGGTTTTGGTGAGAGGCTGCCCTCTTGTGCAGAGATGAGAAGCAACTGTTTAAAAACCTCATTTGCCTTATTAGTGATGCAATTACTGTTGGATACTGAAATGAACATTAAGACTTTGCTTGGCACACGCAAATCATCATTTAGAAATACCAAGAAGCCACTCTTAACCTTCCTTTGGACTCCTTGTACTTTATAAATGAATTATGATTTTCATAATTCTTTTATACACCTCAGGCCAAAGGTAAACTTTCACTTCAATATAAGAAAATAGCCCAGTAATAGGAAGAATCTACATGGTTCCCCTTTTAAAAAATAAATGTCCCAGCTTACTCTTCCCCCTCCCCATGTCCTCAAGTCCTTTCTCTAGTAGGTCTGCGTCTTTATTCCCATCCTGCCCCTAGGTTCTTCATGACCAATTTTTTTTTTTTTTAGATTCCATATATATATGTGTTGGCATACGGTATTTGTTTTTCTCTTTCTGACTTACTTCACTCTGTATGACAGACTCTAGGTCTATCCACCTCACTACAAATAACTCAATTTTGTTTCTTTTTATGGCTGAGTAATATTCCATTGTATTTATGTGCCACATCTTCTTTATCCATTCATCTGTATTTACATTTTATTAAAATATTCTCTCATGGAAAAAAATAAGTAAATGATGTGCTTATTTCTAATTACGAAATCTTCTGATCTGTTAACAAACAGAGTCATATAACTAAATAAAAAAGAAGTCAGAATTATCCCTTTTGGTCTGTTGAAGGCTGGTTCTTGACTTTGTCACCAGAGGGAGAGAAGAAACTTGGAAAATCCTTCCAAAATTAGCACTTAAAAGTGAAAAATAGAGCACACACACTCTCCCACCCTTTTTTGGTCTTATTTTTCCAAGTATTTAGTTTCACCGAAGTAGTGATTCCAAAATTCATCTTTGATTAAGTAGATAGATAATAGTAGATAATAGCAGTAGATAATAAGTGGATTATTTCTATCTGATACTTTAATAATGTTTTATTTTATGCAAATGCTTTCTTGTACTTTTTAAATTTAGGGTTTTAAAGAACTTAACAAATAATTATTGTCATTTAGAAAAGAATTAGTTGACTATCTGCGAAAGGTATGAGCAATGACGAATCCTGAGCAATGCTATCTGAATTAATTACTCTGTCTCTAACCCATAACTCACAGAATGGAGAAGTAAAGCTTTGATGTGGCTTACACTTTAGAATTCCATGAGGTCTTTAGTCGTCGGATGATGTTCGAACTCCATCTTTTTAGAAGATAAGAATGACTTAAAAGCAAAAAGACCCCCAAGAAAAATAAAAACATATGTCCACACAAGAAGTTGCAAACAAATGTTCATAGCAGTATTATTCATAATAACCATAATAGCCAAAAAAATGGAAGCAATCCTAATGTCTATCAGTGGAAAAAATGTGGTTTATCCATACAATGGAATATTATTCATCTATTAAAAAAATGATGTACTTATACCTACTACAACATGGATGAATCTTGAAAACATTATGCTGAGTGAAATAAGCCAGACACAAAAGGCTACATAATGTATGATTACATTTTCATGAAATGTTCAGAATAGGCAAACCTATAAAGATAGAAAGTAAGATTAGTGGTTTCCTAGGAGTAGGGGTAACAGGAAAGGATGGAGAGGGAGAGAAGAAAAGGAGAGCTGCTATTAATGAGCACAGGATTTCCTCAGGAGGTGATAAAACTGTTCTAAAATTGATTGTGGTGATGGTGGCACAACTTTGGGAATATATTAAAAACCGTTGAATTCTACACTTTAGATGAATTGTATGGTATTGGAATTACATCTCGATAAAGCTGTTATTTAAAAAAAAAAAAAAAGTAAAAAGAAAGAAAAACCCTGCCCACTGTGTTCTGTAACAAAGTCTTTTCCTTTATTGTCAATGTCCGACATTTGGCATTCAAAACTCTTCTTACATGTGCAGTTAGTCTCACAGAACCTTCCTTGGTTTTTAAAGATTTTATGTCACTGGTTCAAATCTGCCTTCTTGTTTTATGAGTTTAATTATTATGAATAATATTCCTTCAGACATTTTTCCCCCCTTCCAGGACAAAATGCCTTGCAGGGAATGTAAATATTTTAAGTGTTGTTACAATATTTATATGTGCAGAAACAAAGAGCCAAGGGCGGCACTTTGCCCTAACAGATCCGAGCACAGGCTTTGAGGTCTGACCGATTAAGATTCAAATTCTGCTTATTAGCTGTGAAATCTAGCACAAGTCCTCTTTTCCAGTCTCAATTTCCTTAGCTGTAAAATGGGGACAGCTTCACACAGCTGTTCTCTCGTGTATTAGATGAGATAATGCATTTAAAGCACTTTGCAAAGTTGCTTAGCACATGATAGATATTCAAAAAAGAGATTAATAATAATTCTGAAGGAAACAATTCCGTTTATTTAACTAAAGTACATGACTAGAAAAGAGTTAGCGTCCTCAAGGCACTTTAATGTTAATTAGGGAGTTTTTGCTTTGTTCTTTAAAAATATGAATATTTCTAGAGAGTTCAATATGAAGATGCATTTTTTTTCCTTTAAAAAAAAGCTAGATAGAAACATGTAAGGAGTCATCACAGCTTTGGGAGAATGGACAAAATTATTCTCTTCAGGTATTATTTTCAAAATAATGGATTTTACTTGTCTTAGGAATTTTTTTCTGCCTTTTCATCACAATTGCAATCAGCACACTACCTGCTGTCAACAACAACAGAAACAGCTGGATCACCCATTCTGATGAGGGATTACTCGTCAGTATTTATAGTAACACCCATTTCACCAAGTGGAGCCCAAAAGAAGGAAAAAACAAACAAGTGACTTTCCTTATAACGGGTAACTGCTTTCTTTTGTATTAAATTTCCTTCCCTATTGCTTTCCCCAGCTTCAGAGTCTGAAGCCCGTTTTGCCACTCAGGGGACACTTTGAAAGCAGCCAAACCAATGTCGCTAATAGAAATTTAACTTTAAAAATACAAAGCTTTGCTTTAAATATCCTGTAGAAGCATTAAGCAAAATATTAAGGGATAAAAACAAGCACATAGCCATGCCAAAGACCTTGAAATCTGAACAGAGACTAGGTTCGAAGTCAGACATGCATAAATAAGTGTCTTTTCTCAGTGATATTAATGAAATGGTTAATTCTGTTGTCATGGCAACAAAGAACAGCTGTGATAAAAAAGCTAAAGGTCTATACATAATGCCCAATACAAGGTCTCTCTAGTTCTAAAGCTGATTTTCTTAGCTACAATAGAAGTGATGTGTTTTCAATATCATCCTAAGCTTTCACGTCAAATCCTCCCAGTTAATCCAATAAATAGACAAGTAGCATAAAAAGGAATATATGTTTGTACATTATAAACCTTATAAAAGAAGTTTACCTGTGCTCAATCTTCAGTGGGGATCTGGAAGGTAAACATATGCTCCTGGAAAAATAAAAACCTTTACTGAGTGGAAATTGTAAAAAAGAAAATATGTTCAAATGGGATATCAGAGTAATTATCAAACACATTATTATCTAGCCAGTCAGTAGGAATGTATTATATCTGAGATAACAATATCACTGTCAACAACAGCAATGCAACAGCAGAAGTAACTCAATTTTTAAAACTCACCAGAACATAATTAGTGAATGAGTTTGTTTTCCAGGCCCATCAGTGTTGTTTGTGTGAAAGTGAATTCACTTCAATTCGCTGAATAATCACACCAGTAAATCCACCCCGGACTGCAGATCAATTTTGGACTCTGATAAAGACCCATATAATATTTCATCTTTCTTCATAAACCTCTTCTCTCCACCTTCTGGTTCCTGGAAGATGTCCTAGCTTTCTTGGTCTCCCTCATCTCTGCTCCTCATGGGTCTCTGTCAGAACTATTCTCTCCATTCTCTTCCATGTTTGTAGCTCGGGTACTCATAGTGCCTTCCCTGCATTACTCTAATAACTGAATGGGTCCCAATTTAATGTCTTCTCAGATGTCAGAGTGATCTTTTTAAAACACAAATCAAATTGTGTCGTTTGTCTTAAAATCTTTCAGAGAGTCTCCCTTTACATTCAGAAAAAAAATCCAAACTTCTTTCTTTTTTTATTCATCTGTCTTTATTTTTTAAATAAACACTGTATATATTTAAGGTGTACTTGATGATTTGATGTACCTATACATAGGGAAAAGATTACAACAGTCAAGCTAATTAACATATCCATCTCCTCACATAGTTACCATTTTTTTTTTGGTAATGAAAGCACCTGAAATCTATTCTCTTAGCAAATTTCAAGTGTATAATACAGGTTATTAAGTACAGTCAGGCCGTTCACTAGATCTCTAGACTTAACATATCCTACAGAGCGGCAGCTTTGTATCCTGCGACCAACATCTCCTCATTCCCCAACCTCTCTGCCCTTGGTAACCACCATTTTGTTCTCTGCTTCTGTGTTTTCAACTTTTAAAAGTTACACATATAAGTAAGAGCCTGAAGTATTTTCTTTCTGTGTCTGGCTTATTTCGCTTAGTATAGTGTCCTCCAGTTTTATCCCTGTTGTTGCAAAGGGCAGAATCTCCTTCTTAGAAGGCGCTTCATGATCTGAACCTTAGTGACTTCACTCTCATCTCCTGTGACGCCGCACATCTTCCTCTCTGGCCAGAAAGACCTTTTGAAGCTTTCCAAATGGGCAATATGTTCTCATTGTCTGTGTCATTTTACAACTCTTTCTTCCTTTAATTTGAATGTCTCTTTTTGCTTCTCCATCTAATACTCTCCGATTTGTAATTTTAGATCATATTTTCAAAGGTGGGCAGCATAGTATTATACGTAATGCAAAAAAAAAAAAAAATTAAATGTCCCATAGTTAAATAATTTAGTTAAATAAATTGTGGCATAGACGCAATATGGAATGTTTTGAAGCCATTACAAACTATGCCAGAGATATACATGTATTGATACAGAAAATATTTACTGCTATCTTTTTAGGTTACTATCAGGTGAAAAAACAGTATGTTCAACGTGATTCAAGTTTTTAAAATTAACTTTATTGATGTATAATTTACATACTATAAAATGCACACATTTTAATTGTATAGTTTGATGGGTTTTTTTTTAATGCATACTAGCATGTGACCATCGTCACAATCAAGATAAAGAATATTGCATCACCCAAAACTTTCACTGGTTCCCCTTACTAGTTAATCCCACTGCTACCCCTGGCCCCAAGCAACCACTGATTTCCCTTCTATTAATATAGATTTGATTTTCTTTCCTAGAGTTTCAATGAAACCATATAGCATGTGCTTTTTGTGTTTGGCTTTTTTCTTCTAGCACAGAGATTTTGAGATTCCCCCATGTTGTTTTATCGATAATCCTTTCATTTTATTGCTGAGTGGTACTCTACTTCGTTATTCAGTAATTTATCTATTCACATGTTGATGGACATTTGGGTTATTTCCAGTTTTTGCCTAATATTAATAAAGCTGCTATGAACATTCAAGTATACGTCTTTGCATGGACATGTGTTTTCTTTTCTCTTGGGTAAATATCTAGGAGCAGAATTGCTCAGTTGATTGGTAAATGTATGTTTAACTTTATAGGAAACTGCCAAATTGTTTTCCAAAGTGGCTGAACAATTTTACATTTCCATCTTCAATGTATGAGATTCCAGTTCCTCTGTAGTCTTACCAAGTTTAATAGTGCCATTCGTTTCAATACTGGCTGTTCTAGTGGGTGTGTAGAGGTATCTCACTGTGGTTTTTATTTGTATTTACCTGTTGATTAATGACATTGAGCATCTTTTCATGTGCTTGGTCATCTGTTTATCTTTCTGATATCTATTCAAATCTTTTGCTCATTTTTAAATTTGTCTCTTTTTCTTGAGTTGTAAGAAGTAAAATTTTTTTTTCTGGAAACAAGTTCTGTTTTATGTATGTATTACACAATATTACATAATGTTTTATGTAATATTTACATAATATTACATAATATTTTCTCCTTGTCTATGGCTTGACATTTCATTTTCTTAATGGTTTCTTTTAAATAGGAGAAGTTTTTACATGATTATGTTTTGGTAAAAATAAAGCATAAGCACATCTATCAAACACAGACAAGAACTTGTGTCTTTCATCTTCGCATTCCTAGAACCTGGCTCAGTAACTGACATAGTCAGTGCACAATAAAATTTGATTGAATTCATTCAGCAAATATTACTGAGCACCTACAATGTGCCAGGAACTATGCCTGGAACTGGGAACACAAGTTATATATGAAATACAGACCTTGCAAATAAGTAGCTTATAGTTGAATAAATGAAAGGCAGAATACTGTATATGGACAGATCTCTATATTCTCTGTGCCTAGCAGGATTCCTAGCACTTACTAGCTACCTGAAAAAAGTGTGCTGATGAATGAAATGGAGTGATAAAAATTGAGCCTTGCATTTTTTAGTGCCATTGTTTCAGATACACGATCCATTTATTTGAGAGGGTCTTTTGCTTGTTTGCTTATTTGTTTTTAACTTATTTAATAAATATGAAGGCGGACAACCCAAATAAATGAGAATTTGATAGAAGACTGAGAAAAGTTTATAGCAGAGTTTTGTTTGGAGTGACCCAACCAAGTGAGCTGTTACTCTGGGGCCTCTGCAGAGCTGATGACTCCTAAAAGGAGAGGGATCAGGCAAATAAAATTTTTTCATTTTTTTTTTTTAGGAGAGTTCATCTTTAAATAAAAATGGGGCCCCAGATGTCTGCATGGAGCTATCTCCTTTTCTTCTTTATTAGAAGTGGTCAGATCAGATCTCAAGTCAGTTTAAATGTCTTAATTATTAACAAGACTACGATCATTCTTTACATAGATGTTGTCTATGTATTCCTCAGTCATTAGAATCAGGACACCAGTGTCATTATCTGTATAATCAAATTGGGTGATTTCATCCTCAGGCTCTCTAATCAGCATGATACTGGTAACTCATTTCCTGTGAAACATTAACTCCAAGATATTAGATATATCATTATTGGTTACTACGTTTGAACCTTTTTCTAATAAGGGCAAATAGAAATGGTGATTGCAAGAAGTCTCAAAACATATGAATAAAGAAAATGTTCTTTCAGCAGGTGATAAATTCTAGTTATGTAGTCATCCAGGTGTAAATAGAAAAGGCAATCGGGAGTGTGGAAGGATTTTTTATCTGGATAAATTGATCATTGACTACTATTTTAGGCATGGGATGTATTTTTCCTTTTATGATAATACTTAACAGGCAGGTTTTTTAGTATCAAGATTTAAGATGGGAGATTAAAGCATTTTTAATTTTATGGTAGCATTCTACAGGGTAGGGACTTTTTACAAACACTAGTTTCCTCTGAGTTTAGCTTCTGTCTTCAGTTTTGAGAATAAATCACTATCTGTGGGTGGAAATATGCACCTTGATACATTTGGAAACAGCTTTGAAGACAGAAAAACACACACACATTTTTTGGAGTGCAAATAGAGAAAATGCACTTATTATAATCTTTAGCTTTTCCAGACAGGAATGCATTTCTGGGGAACACAAGGCTGTTGTCTAATTATTGGTGAATTCAGAACTGCTTGTTAACTTGTGTTAAATTGAATTGGGATCATCCCTTAATCTGGCCAATGCATTGCCCTATTACATTTACTAAACTTTACCAGCTGGTTCATGATAATTCTTTCGTCCTTCTACAGGACGACTGGTTATAGAGTTCCTTAAAAAGCAACAAGACTTATTTTTTAAGTTTTCTAATTTCTTCCAGCAGCTGATAGGCATTACTGTAGAAAGTCTTGGAGATGACAGTGAACTTTGTCTGGCTTAGACTTGTATGAGAAAACTCTGAAAGAGACAGCAATGTTTTTCACACAGACAGAAAGCCCTGGAAGAAATCAGTTACCATCTTGGGGGGAAAGGTGGCTTCTATTGTTCTGCCATAATTTAAAATCCTAATGATTGAAGAAGAGGGTTCTTGGAGGGAAGAAAGAATGATATATAATTTTATCCTCAACAATTAAAAACCAACAAACCGAGACCCAAACTCTAACCCAGTTGTAATGTTCCATCTCATCAATAAAGACAGGAATTTTTAAAGTTTGTAATTTTGTTAATTAACCTACCATTGCCTCAATATCCTTGTCTAGAAAATGAAGATAATCATACTATCTTTGTCATTGACTTATTGTGAAGTTAAATCAAATTATTTAAACAATCCACTAGGACAATAGATGACACTTAGTACGGGCTCAATAAATATTAGTTTTACTATTAGTACTATTGTTAATACTATTATTTCCCACTTTTATTATTATTATGGATAACTCCTCTCTGGTTTCTGTAATGTTTAGGGTAAAGTCTGTAAAATGAAAAGAGCTGAGCATTCATCTTTGGGGGTGATCAGGAACTGACATTGGCCTTCTGGAGAGAAGTATCCTCAAACATTAGAGATCACTGTGTCCTACTTAATGGATAGAAGGAAGCGGTGTAAGCCTTTCAGGCTTGCATCTTGGAGGGAAAGAATGTCATGGGAGACCTTGGCCTGAGCCAAGGTCCTGGGACATGACCGTGTTTCCCACTGTGCTGAGAGCACCAAAGATGAGTCAAGAGTTAGTGGTAATCAATTCACAGTTTTATTTGGAAATACACGTCCATGATCTTTTTTTCCACAATTCTAAACAAAACCTCCAAAATCCCAGAGGGTTTGGGGTTTTTTGTTTTTGTTTGTTTTTTAGTAACTTATCATTTGTCAGTAAAATTAACCTGACTTGCACCCATTTGGGGGTGAAATCTGAACTGATGTGATGTGAGTCTACTGTAATATCATCATCGCCCTTAGAGTGAATACACTGATCCAGAAATATTAATGACTTCGTATATGGAGTGCTGCCCTCATCTTTCTAGGGCTGTATATGATATACAGCATATGCATATGCATTTTTTCCTAAAATGTGAGAAATTCTGAAATGGGAAACACGTGTGGCCCCAAGCTTTGCGGATAAAGGATTAAGAACTACATCTCCTCACAGATTCACTTTGGTCTGGTAGGGTGAGCTGACCCAGTGTGATCCATCGATTCCTCCCTGGGCCACTACCTCTGAGTGTCCGCTCCTGGGGAGGCGTCTGTCATCTCCATGCAGCCCTGGTGGGCTCGCCAAGAGAAGGGAGGCCATCGAGACTGAAGCCACAGCCTGACTGTGGCGACTTCTTGCCTTAGAGAAAGCAACCCGTCCCCACTTTCTTGAAGCCAGGAGTCAAAATTTAAAGATTATTTGGACAATCAGAATTCAATCTGAAGGGTGACCTCCCCAGTGAGATTAGAATATGGCCTTGTGGGTCGAACATTTCTAGTTCCAATAAAGTCTTTGTATATTGGAGACTTGGGCTCCTACCCATCTTTGGCTTTCAGTTTGGTGCTGAGAGCTCCTGCCGTAGTGAGATGTCCACACTTTGCCCCCCCTTCAGTAATGTAGCTAGTACGTTGGGACCACTCTGGGCTGATGCCTTCTCTCTTCTTTGCACTCATCTTGAAAATAAGACACTACCTCTGAGATTTATCAGTATCTATCAAATCATAGCAGACATATCGTTAAAGAAAGACTAAACATAGATGCTAGTCTTGGTACTTAAATATTCTAGAGAAGGAATGTGAATTGGAAAGGTGTCTGTTTAGTAATGAAATCCTAGAAATGGGATCACGGATGGAAATCATTAAAGCACCTTGGAGGGAAGGGACTCTGGCCAGGGGAGGTGACTTACCAGCCCAGGTGCTCTGGATGATTAGAAAGTAATGTCAGTGAACATTCCAACCATCTAACCAACTCCCTTTACTTTATTCCTATGTTTTCCTTGCTAGAGAGAAAAAAATATGTTGACCCGAAGGCTTGAGAGTCCAAGCTCCTTGGCTGTTCTAGTTCCTATTGCCCAGTCTGTTTCGTCTCTGAGTGGAGGTGATAGGAGTTTACCCCAAGATGTGGAGCTAGTCTGCTGTGCGTGCTAATAAGCCCCCAAGACTGAGCTACCACCCTGGAGGCATTCTTGTAGGTGGGTGGCAGCCTTTCCTGAGACTGCCTGCCTTTGCCTGCAGAGAGCGGATGGGTGATTAGGAGAAGCTGACACGGGTAACGTCCCTAGTTGTCAGATGGGAAATGTGCATCTTCCCCTCCAGGTTTTCTTCCTGAAGGAAAATATCTATTTTGGTATTCTTTATTCTTTTCTAAGGTTAGGGTACATCAGGTTGACAACAGTTAGTCAAATAAAAATATTTACTAAGCATCTGTTGTTTTATCCTCACAGCGCCAGGCCTTAGGGGTGTGCAAAAGAAGGGGAGATATGTTCCAAACAAGCTTTAAACAAGAAGAAACCATTCCTGCAGCTAAACCAGGGCAGGTAGCTGTGGCTGGTTTGATTGACAGTGGGGAGAATTGGGGACTGACTTAGTTAAAGGAGGGGGAGAGAGGTGTGAGCAGAGGTGGTGAGAGGTTCTAGAAACTTGTAAACAGGGAAGACACTTGCATGTCTGCAGGGGCCAGGCAGGCAACGAGAGGGGTGAGTGGAGGTGGTCTGTCCACTTGGAGAGCCCTGCCTGAAGGGGCAGCTGCTTCTAGTTTTAGCTCAGGGGTCAGCAAACCTTTCCTGGAAAGTGCCAGATAGTAAATATTTCAGCCGTACTGTCTCTGTCATAACTTGTGACTGTGAAACTCTGTTGCAACCCCACTATGCAACTTGTTACCCATGACAGCAGCCATAGACAGTTCGCTTAGTGAATGGATGTGGCTTTGTTCCAGTAAAACTTTATTTACAAAAAGAAGCTGCCTTGGTGTGGCTCCTGGAGTATGCCAACCCCTGCTCTAGAACTGATGGTTGTTGGATCTGAGTTTTCAAAAGGATTTAGAAATCAGGATCGTGATGTGACATATTTTGATTTTAAGATGTTGACTCAGTAAAATTTTTAATGCCACCTGATCCAAGCAAAATCATTTCTATGGGCCCATTGCAGCCAATTTGTTCACTCTCAGTAAGATGTGATATAGGCTTGGGGATAAGCAGGATTTGACAGCTGATGAGGAGAAAGAAGAACTTTCTAATAAAAAGAATAGCTTGAGAAGGACGATCAGGGAACGGAAGGTGCTCGTGATGGGTGGTTTAGGGGTATAAACACTAAAGCCATCTTCTAGCTGTGAGACCTTGGACGAATGACCTCACCTCCCAGGCTTGGGTTTCCCATCTCTGCATAACAAGGATTAAATTAGTTATTATTTGTAAAAGTCCTTGAAACAATCCCTGGCACAGAGGAATCACCAAATAGCTACTGGGTTAATAATAATAAAAAGACCTGTTAAGAGGACTTGTAAATAACAAGCTAGATGTTTAGGGCAGCTCACTATTAGGAATAAGTGCAAAATTTTTCACTCATTGTCCATTTTCCATTGATATGGGTGCTTTATTATTTGTAGTAGAGATTAGTGAATTCTACACAGGCAGACAACTTCCATTTGGTCCGGAGTCAAACTCCACTCCTGACTGGTCACTCACTTTGCAAATGTGTCTCTTGATCCCAAGGGGGACCAGATAGACTATATATACCAACTTGGGAGGGAGAAGAGAGAAGGAACAGCTAAGGAAATCTATATTATATGCTAATTGCTCCTTAAGGTATCAGAATTCGTACCACAATCCTGTGAAGTAAATATGACCGTCTTCCCTCATTCTCCAAGTCCAGTAGCTTGCTGCCGCTAAGTGGCAGTGGCAGAAACTCAAACCCGGTTTAACATCAATGCCCATGTCCTTTCCTCTTTGGTAGCTGGGGTTTTCAAAATGTGTCTTGTGGCACTCTAGAATTTAGGAAAGCGACCATAAGCTCCTTGTGAGCAGAGATTTGTCTGTCTTTATGTTGAAATCACCAAGTCCTAGAATATGCACTAGGTATTTGTTAAACAAATGAATAAATATCGATACATAAATAAAGGAAGGAAGGAAGGCACATAGGACGTTTATTCGTGGCCTGTTTCAACCAGAGCAATTCCACTTGCATCTGCTTTATCCTTCTGGAAGCTCCTGCAGTGCCTGTCACTGCCTCCTCACAAAAGCACATTATCTTCTCTGTGACATTTGCAGCAAAACTCAGAGAACGATAGTGTTATTGCTACATCCCTGTATAAGGGTGTCTTCTCTAGGCCTGAGCTGAGATTAGAATCATCTAGCAAGTAGAGGCTCTTGAGCCTATGCTTCAGGAGCCCAGAATTCCCAACCATCACTTCTAGGACTTGCCCAGGCCTGTTCCCTGGGTCCCCTTTCCAAAGGCAGATCCTACCATGAGACGTGTCCTGTGCGATGTGGGACAGGCTCTTTGGAGGAAAAGAAGTTTTGGGGTTTTTTTTCCACTGACCTGAATATTTGCACTAAGGTGTCCACAGGCATGTGTCTGAGGCCACTGACAGAGAGGGAAAGAGAGAGAGTGCGGAGAGAAAGGTTTAGGCTGGGAAGGCAGTTTCCATTTGTACTTTTGCTCCAGGCACCGTAAATATTAGGGCCAACTCATTGGACCCCTTTAACAGAAGGTCATATAAGGAGTGGGGGCAGCTTTTATTCTTTTTACCTGAAAGTAGAGCTGATGTCACACTAAGAAGATTGAGAGTTTTGTTGGCTCTGGGACTGGCAAGATGTGAATAAGAGGATGTTAATGATGAAGTGGAAACTCGGATGAGCAGGATCCAGGTTTAAAGTGATGGGACCCTGGTGTCTCCAGGAGCGGTGCTGGTGTGCAAGAGGATGCGGGAGCACATGGCCCCTTGGAGACAGGTGTTAATCCTTTTGTTGTTGTTGGAAATTGGGAGCGGGGTGTGCTCTTCAAAAACGGCTGACATAGGTAGGCTTGCAGGTGAGGGTTGGCTGTGAACATTTATTTCATAATGTCAGTGTGACCTCATTGGTCCACACAGTGACCTAGTGAGGCCTGAAGATATTCCAATCAGGTGAACATTTCACATGAGCACTGTTTGATTAGCCCAGGGCTGACAGTTCAGCATGCGTCCCCATCGGAGCTGTCCTCACTAAAATTCAGCCCTTCTTGCAATAGTTCTCTTTAAGTACGCTTTGTAATTCTTTGGATGAGGGTTTCTAAAAACCTATTCTATTGGGGAGCCCCAAATCTGTAATTTCCTTCTAACGAGTCCTGTTAATTTGATGACAGCCTTCTCAAGCATCAACACCACCCTCCTTTGGTCTGTAGGGGGCTTCATAATAAGATGGATACAGGGGGACAGAGAGCTGCCAGACACAGTAAAGAAGCTAGTGTCCCTGGCTAAGGAAGGACTTATTAATGATTTTAGTCCCAAAGGGAGAGACACACAGAAATTCTTCAGACAGAAAGAAATGGCGATGGTGAAATGAAAGCAACCCAGATGGCCTATAAACAGGCTAATTATGTGGAAGACCCAGAAGCAACTCTGAAGTTTCTTCCCCAGCTGCCTTTGGAGTCTGCCAGGTAGCCAGATGCTGGCAAGGCAAGCACATCTTCCACAGGTCATCAGCAAAGTGGTGCCACATATTAAAGCAAGCAATAACCCCCTAGGATACTTCTTTATGTAACAAAGAATATTTTAGATCTTTATGGGTAAAATTCTAGAGGATTTAGAAACCTCCATATTATTCAATGAGTAAAAATTACTTACAAATTCTTTTTCTTATTGGAAAGGCATAATTATGGAACACTGCATATATGTATTTGTTCACACCCATAACCATGATGTCAGATTAAGGAAAGAAAATGGTACTAGTACATTGTTAATTTATTGTAATTGAGAGATAAATAGCAACATTTTGATGAATAATGTTATTTAATGTCAAAGTTTTCTTTATCATCTTAGAAGTATCAAGTCCAAAGCTTGGTGCAGACTCTGAAATTAGAGGCCAGGATTGAAAAACTCTGCTCAATCTCTTGGCCTTCACCAGAGAAGGTGTCACCTTTGTGACACCCTGACAGACATCCTAAAGCAGGGAGTGCAGGCCTTTCTCCCTAATTGAGTTTGGTGATTTTTTAAAAAATTAATTAATTAATTTATTTTTGGCTGTGTTGGGTCTTCATTGCTGCACGCGGGCTTTCTCTAGTTGCGGAGAGCGGGGGCTACTCTTAGTTGCGGTGCGCGGGCTTCTCATTGCGGTGGCTTCTCTTGTTGCAGAACATGGGCTCTAGGCGCGTGGGCTTCAGTAGTTGTGGCTCGCGGGCTCTAGAGCACAGGCTCAGTAGTTGTGGCGCATGGGCTTAGTTGCTCCACGGCATGTGGGATCTTCCCGGACCAGGGCTCGAACCTGTGTCCCCTGCATTGGCAGGTGGATTCTTAACCACTGCGCCACCAGGGAAGCCCGAGTTTGGTGATTTTAGCAATGTCTGCAGAGAAGCCAGGCACCTGATTCAGAATGGAGAAGGAGACAGAGGGTGGGAAAAGGAAGTGTGGAGGCTTCCTATTTAAAATGAATGGATCGATTTAACAATGGCCAGGATGATGTCATTAAAGGCATCTTGGTGATTACTAATTGATGTTACCATGAGGTGGAAAGACTAGTGCCCCCCCAGAAATCCAGATATTATGCAGGTGTCTTTTTAAACTGTCTCATAGGAAGAAAGAACAATTGTTTGTAGTAGTTCTATGTTCAATATCAGGGCTTAGTTTAGAAAATTAGAAGAAGAAATTCCCAGCTGACCCTTGCACTCTTCTGGGCTTACACATTGTTATAGGATTTTCTGGTGTACCTACCAGTCTCCATCATCATACTGTGAGTTCCCTGAAGGGAGGAGCCATGCCATTTAATTCAAAATTTTATTACGGGAGAAAGAATGGTCTTTCCAACAAATAGTGCTGGGACAAATGGACATCCATGTGCAACAGAATGAAGCTGGGCTCCTACTTTACACCATCTAAAAAAATTAACTCAAAATGGATCAAAAGCCTAAATGTAAAAGCTAAAAATATAAAAATCTTAGACAAAAACATAGGTGTAAACTTTATGACCTTACATTAGGTAATAGTTTTTTAGATATTACACCAAAACTATAAGCAACAAAATAAAGTAGATAAGTTGGACATCATCAAAATTTTAAAAATTTTGTGCTTCAAAGGACACTATCAAGAAAGTGAAAAGGCAACATACGGAATGAAAAGAATTTTTACCAATTGTTTGTCTGAGCAGGGGCTTTTATCTAGAATATATAAAGAACTCTACAACTCAGTATAAAAAAGACAAATAACCTAATTAAACATAAGAAGAGAATATGAATAGACATTTCTCCAAAGCAGAGATAAAAATAATACACACAAGAAAAAATGCGTAACAAAAAGCTATCAGGAAAATGCAAGTGGTGCAGTGGTTGAGAATCTGCCTGCCAATGCAGGGGACACGGGTTCAAGCACTGGTCTGGGAAGGTCCCACATGCCGCGGAGCAACTAGGCCCGTGAGCCACAACTATTGAGCCTGCGCGTCTGGAGCCTGTGCTCCGCAACAAGAGAGGCCGCGACAGTGAGAGGCCTGCGCACCGCGATGAAGAGTGGCCCCCACTCGCCGCGACTAGAGAAAGCCCTCGCACGAAACGAAGACCCAACACAGCCAAAAATAAATAAATAAACTAATAATAAAAAAAAAAAACCCACAAGGAGATACCATTTCACTTTGCTAGGATGACTATAATCAAAAGGACAGATAATAACAAGTGTTGGTGAGGATGTGGAGATACTGGACATTCATACACTGTTGGTAGGAATGTGAAATGGTGCAGCAGTGACTTTGGAAAGCAATCTGGTAGTTCCTTAAAAGGTTAAACATAGTTACTACATGACACACCAATTCCACTCGTAGGTATACACCCAAGAAAAATGAAAACATGTCTACGCTAAGGCTTGGACATGAATGTTTATAGCAGCTTTATTAATTAGCCAAAAATGAAAACAAATGTCCATCACCTGATGAATGGATAAATAAAACATTGGTATATCATACAATGGAATATTATGTAGCCACAAAAAGAAATGAAGTATTGATACATGCTACAAGTTGGATGAAACTTAAAAAGATTATGCAAGGTGAAAGAAGCCAGTCACAAAGGACCAAATATTTTATGATTCCATTTATGAAATGTCCGGAATAAGCAAATCCATAGACAGAAAGTAGATTGATGTTTGCCTGGGGCTGGGGCAGAGAGGAATGGGGACTGACCACTAGTGGGTATGGGGTTTCTTTCGGGGAGTGATAAAATTGATAGTGGTGATGGTTGCACCACTCTGAATATACTAATAGCTAGTGAATTTTATACTTTAAATGGCTGAATTTTATGTTATGTGAATTATAGCTCAGTAAAGCTGTTAAAAAAATAATCTGTTGTGTGCCCAGCCCACAATATGCCAGGCCCTCAACCTGGCCCTGGGAATGCAAAGATGCATATGGCAAGTGCTTGCAACTTAGTGCACTCATAGGCGGATGCATGAGGAGCAAAGATATTATCAGGAGGGAATGATTAACTCTCGTGTCTGGGGATGCCCTAGAGCAGAGGTCCCAACGTCTTGTGTTAGTTTTTGAAGAAAGGAAAAAAAAGTACTCCTTGTATGAAGAGCAATACACGACAAGGAAACAGCACATGCTAAAGCATTAGGGTGTTTTATATATTTTGGTATAGGGTTCATTTTTTAAACTTCTATGCTAAAAAAGGGAAAACTAAAGAAGTTTAGAAAGCACTTCATTGGGCAATTTTTCTAGTATTGATGAGAAGTGGGAGGATGTCAGTTCTGGTCGAAAGTGTGGGATGGAATGGAGGGCAAGGACCACGCAGGGGGCATGTTCATGGAGCCCTCACTCTGCACCTCTGTGCGTCAGCTCTCTTCATCTGCAGCAGCCCCCCTATAAGGTCTGTTTACTCTTTTTCCACTTTAGAGACAAGGGAAGTGAGGCACAGAGAAGTTAGGTAACTTGTCCAAAGTCTAAAGCTAAGTGGCAAGATTGGGATTCAAACCTGGGAAATCTGTCTCCACAAACTGAACTTTTAGCCACTACTTTATTTTGCATCCCCTGAGAAACCTGCCACAAGGCTTGGCCCATCCCTGGTCCTTGGAAAGTGACTGTTGATGGAATGAACCCAGCTCTCCTGTCAAGCCCAAAGAGACTGTGCTAGGAAGCCCTGCCCTTGAGCATGGGTACTGCCACCACCTACAACCAGAGAAATTGGAGATAGAGGCCCTGGTCTCATGTTTCAGGACAGCTGCCTCCTTCCTTCCTTTTTACTCTTTATAACATCCAGCCAACAGATCCTACTGCCAGGGGCACCATCCTGAAAAGCTAATTTAAAAAAATATTTGATATATTATAATTTTGTATTATTAAACTAATATTTATTACACACTTTGCACGTGCAGGCACTGAGCAAAGCACTTTGCATGCATTATCTCCTTTTGACCTCACAATAGTGCTGAGAAGTTGATCCCTGACAGAGTGGTATATTGGTTGATGGCATGGATTCAGGAGCTAGACTGCATGCGTTCAAATCTCAGCTCTGCCATTTACCAGCAGTGAGGCTTGTACAAATTGTTTAGTAGCTCTGTGCCTCAGTTGCCTCGGCTCTAAAACTGATGATAATAATAGTACATACTTCATAAGACTGTGATGGTTAAAAAGATTATAGGATGTACGGTTGGAATAGTGGCTGGAATGTTGGAATAGTGCCTGGCATGTAGTGTCGACTGGTTAAATGTTAGTTGTCATCAGTCATCTCCTTTCTCCTGAGAAAACAGGCTGAGATTATTAGTATCTTCCACAAGAAGACACATCTAAACGGCAGAGCCAGGATTCAAGCACAAGGAGTTTGATTCCAGAATCTGCATTCTAAATCACTACGCTGTATCACCTGTCCACAAGATTTTGTTCATCTGGTATATTACTTCTGTGAAGTATCCTTTGTCTTTCCCAGATGGACTTAAGGATGCATTTATATTATTTCCTTAATAGCACGATCAACATTCTATTAGAAGAAAATTACTGTGTATTTCTAGTGTTTTTCCATTACTTCACACAGTGGCCGGTATCTACTGGTTATTAATAAATATATGGTGTTCTCAACTCTACTGCTAAATATATCTTCAATCCATTCCTTCCTCTCTAACCCCACTATTGCTGCCTTATCAGTTCAAGTTCTCAAAATTTCTTGTTTGAGTGGCTGTAAGGGCACTGTAATTAAACTTTGTGCTACCATACCCATCACCATATGTCATGATATGAGGTACTCTTAGTAAGCTTTTGTCTGTGCAATCAAAAGACTACAGTTTCCCTGCTGATAAAATTGATCTGAAAGCTAAATGTATATATACTTAGACCCAATAATTTCACAATTTGGACAGCTCCACCACCTGAAAGTCCTTAATAATTATTATTTGATGAATGTGGAGTTGTCTCTGCTATTTAAGGCATGGTAATGAAGAGTTAATTTGTAAATACCTCCTGGCTGAGTGTAAGAATGGTTGATGCAATACTATTGATAATATGCAAAGTATGGTTTTCTTTACTGTTGCTATACCAAACAAGCCATCTAAGATTTTCAACCACCTGACAAATTCCATATGGGTCTGTATGTAGTAATGAACATCTTCTCTAAGGAAGGTATCTTCTAAACTCTCTGAAATTGACAGTCATTCATTCATTAAAATCTCACTTGATGCAGGAACTAATAAACTTCCTTTCCTAAATAACAAATCCTTTACAATGCATAAAGATTAAGAAAACTTCATTTCTCATTTTGCCTCAGCATGAAACCGGTAGGCTAAATTTTATTTACTGCTCAATTACACAATCTGGTTAGGGGCCAAGCAGCTTCAGAATTTTCTATTTACTACACAATTCTTTCAGTTTTTTTTCTATCTAGTGGAGTTGTACCTTATATTTTAGTTTTCAATACCTTGAAGCACCTTTTTATACATTTGTTTACAGTTAGAATATCCTCTTTTTGTGTGGCATCTATTTATGTCTTTTGCCCATTTGCTCTATTGGTGGTCTGTTTTTTTCTTATGATTTGTAGGCATTTTAATATTTTGTAAGTGAGTTCTTTGTCAGTTATATGTATTGCAAATGTATTTTCTCACTCTGTGACTTACCTGTTCATAGTCTTAGTGGTCCTTTTGATGAAAAGAAACTCCTAACTTTAAAAAATTTTTTAAATTTTTGGCCGTGCCTCATGGCTTGCAGGATCTTAGTTCCCCGACCAGGGACTGAACCCAGGCCCTCGGCAGTGAAAGCGAGGAGTCCTAACCACTGGATAACCAGTGGGAGTTTCCCAGAAACTCCTAATTTTAATGTTGTCTTTATCAACTTTCTCCTTCATGATTAAGATTTTTGTTTTCTGTTTATTAAATATTTACCACTATGCACCCATCAGATTGCTAACACCCTTCCTTCCAATATAAAGTGTTAACAAGGGTGAAGAGGAACTTGAATGCTGCTGGTGAAGTGTAAATGGCTATAATCATTTTGCAAAACATTCCGGTAGCACAAATAGTAATAAAGACACACGATTCCTATGATTCAGCTATCCCCTTCCTGGTTATTTCTCAAAAGAAATGCATATATCTATGCACCGAAATACAAACACAAGGATCTTCATAGCAGCATTATTTGTAATATTAAGAAAGACTACCAACGACCTATATTTTCTTCAATAATAACATAGATATGAAATTATGCCATACTTATGCACTGGAATACTACACAGGACTAAAAATCGTCAAATTACCATTACATCCAATGGCATATATGACTCTCCAAAGGCTAATATTGAGTGAAAGAAATCAATCATTTAAAAAAATACATATCGTGGGGGACTTCCGTGGTGGTCCAGTGGTTAAGACTCCGTGCTTCCACTGCAGGGGCACTGGTTCCATCCCTCATCCAGAAACTAAGATCCTGCATGCTGTGCAGTGTGGCCAAAAAAAAAAAAAAATTATTGTGTGGTTCTATTTATATAAAGTTCAAAACTATTTATATAAAATGCTGGCAAACCAGCATGGTGTTAGAGGTCAGGACAGTGGTTACTTTGCAGGAGAATGGAAGAGGTCCAAGGAGGATTTCAGAGATGCAGGGAGATTTTTGACTTGGGTGGGGATTAAATGAGTATTGTTCTCTTTGTGTGATAAGCTGAAACTTATGACTTGTGAACTTTTCTGTGTGTGCTATATTTTAATAAAAGAAGTTTATGAAAATAAAGTTAGCACATAAGACAAAAATCATATTAAGTTTCTTTTTGAGAATATTTGGCTCTACATTTTACAGTCTCATCTCCTATATATATCAGTGTAATCTGATATTTTTGGGCACAAATGAATACTTTGTTTTTACTTCTAAGGTCATGTAAGTTTCTACTTTAGACAATTTTTTTTTTTTCATATCTTAGGTACTAGATTCTAGCAACACGGAACTATTATGGACCTTAAAAATTATCTTTAAGTCCCTTGATAAAGACCTGAAGTAGGGTAATGAGAATAGAAGAAGATACAGAAGCACTTCTTATTTCAGAGGTAGAATTGATAAAAACTGGCAAAGGAGGGAGGAATGCAGTGGGACAGACTGTAGTTGATTTTTATTCTTTGGTCCATCCGTTTACCCAAATTTGGTAACAGCAGAGGCTCTTGATCCTTGCAGAATATATGAGATTCCTATTGTTGCTGTAACTATCACAAACTAAGTCACTGAAAGCAACACAAATACTTATCGTCTCACAGTTCTGGAGGTCAGAGTCTAAGAAGTGTCTCCATTGGTTAAAAACTGATGGGCTGAACTGCCTTCCTTTCCAGAAGCTCTAGGGGAAAGTCCATTTTCTTGCTTTTTCTAGCTTCTCGAGGTGCTCGAATTCCCTGCCTTGTGACCCCCTTCCATTTTTAAAGCCCTAAGTGGACAGCTGAGTATTTCTCGATTGCATTACTGACATTCTGTCTCTTCTGCCTCCCTCTTCCACTTACTGAGGACTCTTGTGATTACATTCAGCTCACCCAGATAATCTAGGATAATCTCCTTATTTTAAGGTCGGTTGATTAGCAACCTTAATTCAATCTGGTATTTATTCCCCCCCTTGTCATGTAGCATGATAAATTCACAGGTTCCAGGCATCAGGACATAAGCAGCTTGGGGAGGGGACATTTTTGTCTATCACGCAACAATATGATATTCGTTATGATACAACAAAGACGATGTGAATTTAGAGCTCCGGGGGTCACACGTGGAACCTGAAAATAAAGCCACAGAAGGCAGAACAGAGAGATAAAGGGAATCTGAGTTCTGCTGATGCCATTATTTGAAACTCTGGATCCAATAAACACTACCCCTGGGTTTTTAGTTATGTAAGCCAATAACATCCTTCTTTCTTTTCCTAAAATAGTTTGAATTGGATTTTCTGTCACTTGAAATTAAGCATCCTGACTGATATGGGGCAGGAAAGAAAGGAAGAGTTTATTGTGATTTTATTGGATCAATCCTGAGTGACTAGACGAGGAGCAAAGCTATGATACATGAAGAAGGATGGGAAGAGATGAACTAAGGAGGAGATAAGAGTTGACTTTAGGCATCCGAAGTTAGGCTTTGTAACTGAATATCCATTGTACAACAAGCACTCTGATATACACATTTGAAATTCAGAGAAGGGGGGATGACACATAGACTTTGGAGTCACCATTCTTTCTCCTCTTATCTTCAATGTAGATGTTTTATCTATGGTGTTCTTTGCTAGGTCCTTGGACTCCTATACTGCTGTCTTTAGCAGAAGAGAGCATAAAGCTGCCATGTTCTTGTCTTCAGGAAACTTTCAAAGATTTTTATTTTAAGGGTTAGCTCAGAATAATACTGGAATAGGAGGCATTGCCATTGGCCATAGTTGTTGGTAAGCCTTTGCAGTAGGATAAAAATTACTCATGCTTGTAGTCTCAAAAGAGAAAACGAACTTTCATTATTAAATACACCATGCCCGCCCAACCACATATGTAGCCCCATCAAAACATCACAACCTATAAGAAGGAAGAGCAAGATGTAGTCTCCCAAATGTTGCAAAACAAAAGGGGAATGTAAAAAAAAATTATGGTTAGCTTCCTACAGTCCTGTCCCAAATCCCTAAGCCCTCCCTCTCCCTTTCACTCAAAAGAGGTTCTTTTAAAACAGAGAAAATAAGCATTTTTGAGTTTCTTACATAAAGACATAAATTGAATTGAAAGTTTCTTATCTTTCACTCAGGTTCTTATACCTCCAAGAAAATATGCAGACTTAACCTTTTCAATAATTGAGTCTTAACATACGTGTGTCTTTCTTACACTTGTGTGCGTGTGTGTGCGTGTGTGTGTATACTTGGCATTTTATCTTTGACCAAATACCTAGATTCCATGGAGCTGGATACCATAAAATCATAGAAGGCCAGGAAAGATGAATAAGCCAGCACTAGTAACAGGCAGGTAGATCTTATTTTCAACAGAAACACATGAAGGAAAATTATTGGTAAGAGAGGAGGTCTTGACCCGTATGTTGACTAATGCAAATCTTCAAAAACTTCCAGCAGTATATGAATTTGAATTCATCAATGGTAGTGGAATAGAGAAGGCAGGGACACAGAAGACTCTTGGTGCTTGCAGAACACAGCATATGGAAAAGCACTACATAAATTCTGTAAATAAATAACTGCACAGATACATTAATCAATATGACTCACTACTATAGACTATCTACCAGTGACAAGATGGCTTGGTTTCTTTGATGGCACAGCAGTTTATAGTGTATATTAGAAGAATAGTAAATATGAAAACAATGATAGACAATATCAGAGTTTATAAATGCTATATAGATCAGTTAATGAAAGGCTAACATACTCAGAGGAACAATTAGCCATGCAAGTTTCCAACCTGAATGGGACTATTCACTTTAAAAATGTCATTTTGTAATTTAAAATATTTAAGCAGAAAATCTGTACTAATTAATAAAAGAGGTACAATATTAATTAATGTTACCATATTAATAAAAAAAGAGCTAGACTACAGGAACCTCCCAGAATCATTAAAGATCTGGTCCAAATTTTCACTCTGCAGGCAGTTTGCTGAATTGTATGCATCTGTGGATAGGAGGAAAAGTTACAGCTCTGTGTGGATAATAGTATGTCTAATGTCTTTCCAGTTAATTGAATTAACTTCGTAGGCTAGAAGTAGATCAGATCCTGCCATGTAATAAGCTCATTTCTAAGGACCGTATCTTAACCCTTTCAGACAATGGTTATTTCATAATTTCTTCAGGTCATTAAATGGCATCCTAAGACCACCAAAAGTGAATAATGCATCTCCAAATATTCAGATTGTGGAAAAATAGATAATACCCGCTAAGCAAAATAATCTGGAAGAGAGGGCATCGTCTGAAAGTCAAGTCAGCTGAGCTTCATTTCTAAATATGGTAATTGGATATATATATATGTTAAGTTTCATTACTGGGATCTTTCATTTTTGTTAGAATTAGCTACCCTACTCTCTTTTTAAAAGAATCTTGATCTTCCAACTGCTTGGAATATCTTTTTCCAGATTGCTATGGTGATGAATGAATGCTTAGGAAGTCATACCACCAGTTAATACTAAGACAGTCTGATTTTGAGTCTAGCAAATGTAGATTTTTGCTAGTAGCCTTTTATCTCTTTAAAGTGTATTTGAGGTTTCTATGTTCATAAATAATAGCAACAGAAATTATAATTATATCTAATGTATTAAATGCAAAGCTATCATCTTCTGATGAGATTTTACAGATGAATAAATTGAGGTTCAGTGGTCTAGTTAACATATCCAAGTTCATGTACTTGGGAAGCAGCAGATCCAGATTCTAATAACCTGTGTGTAAGATGAATAACTTTTTTCATATTTGTAGGAAGGTTTGGGAGGTGCAAGTGAAGCTGGGGAACATGCACTGTGGGCTGTGTAGTGGGGGAGTGGAGTATTGGGTTTAAATATGGACTTTGCCCTCTTCAATGTATGGTCTTGGGCAAATTGCATAAACTCTTTGAGCCTTGGTTTTTCATCTGTGAAATGGGGCTAATAATCTCTATTCTGATCAAATTACTGTGTGTTTAAATGAGATGTTTTATTTACATTTTAGTTTTGGTTTGTTGCTGTCATTTTGGTTGATAGAGTTTTAAAACAATGGTAGAAGAATTTGTTCTGCATTAAAAAATGTTTGACTTATATAAACAATATTTACAGGTAATTTTTTTTTCTTAATATACAAAGTCAACAAGAATTTTTAAGTTATTTTATTGTAATGACAAGGCTCTCACATGAGTAGTACAAGATAGACCGCTGATGGTCTCTTCAGACAATATTAGATAAGATCTTAGTAACTGAATGTTTTTATATTATTGAAATTCTGTGTTTATTATAAAGTATAACCTGATTATATGAGCTCTAGTATAAACATATTTTTAAGTGAACACATTAAAGATTTTAATGAACTCGTTGTTAACAAGGGAACCAGTAAGATTTACAACTTGTTCCAGTATAAACATTTTAATTTTAAAATAACAATACATAATAGAAGAGACAGAAGATGATTTGTATCCAAAACACATCTTTGTTTTCTAAATTGCTTCACTATAGGATGTTTTTAAATGAGAAAAAAAAATTGAATACTTATTCAATAAGAGTTATTTAATTAACCTGTATTATTTTGCTTTATCCTCACAATAACCTTAGGAATTAGAAACTATTTTAATACCAATTTTATAGATTAGGAAGTTTGGTTGTCTGAGGTAACAAGCAATTAAGTGACAGCCAGGTATCAAACTCCAAAGACTGTAATTATCTTCCAACTTTGGTTAAAGCCCAGAGTATGTAAAGGACATATGTTTGGAATAGTAGTGGAGGCTCTTAGTAGGAGAGCATTGAATTCCATTTTAATGAGACTGCATTTAATTTGTTAACACATGAAAGGATCTGGAGGTTTTTATGGTGGTGGAGAAATATGATGGGACGTTCATGTTGGCAAGTAATCTATCAATAGAATAGCACTGAAGAAGTGGGAGGGGATGTTGGATGGCCTGTTAGGAGGTATTACAAGAGCTGGATAATACACATTGGAGGAAAGAACCATGGCAGTTTCTACAATTTAGAGCTGGGGAAAGACTTGGGGAATGTTTTAGGAGTAAAATTGTTGGACATGGTAAGGGACTGCATGAAAGCAGGGAAGACAAAAAGCAGGAGAGGTAACTATTTTGACTTTTGAAATTGAGTTTGAAATGCTTAAATACAGCAAGTGGTCAGATACATGGATAGAAGTCCAACTTGGAGGTATAGATGTTAGCACATCTGTGTAGAAGGGGTAATCAGAGTCAATAGTGGGAAGAAATCTTAAGGACACCTTAATTAGATTTGAACTAGCTTGATATGTATGACTGACTGTGAATGGAATTTGCTGTAGAATTAACCCCAAACTGCTCTACCAAGAGATAGAAAAAGACCGTGTTATTTAAAATGCTTTATAAAATTTTATTTGGTATTATTCAATCATACAGATTTTGTGGTAAATGTGCATTTCTAAAAGTGCATAATCAAACATTTAATTTTTCTTGATCTTGCATTTGTCATAGAAATATGCCACAGATGATTACATAAAGATTTACTACTTATGGATTCATATTAAAATATGCCACAAAGAAGAGATAAACTAATTTATAGGATGCTATTTGCTGATTATGAAAATAGAGAAATACGAAAATATTATTTGGCAATAACAGAAAATATTTCTTTTTTATTTAATTACTTTCAAAATTCAACATAAACACTAAAATAAAGAGTTGGTAAAGTGGTATCACACATTTAATATATATTTCCAATACTGTATTTTTCATTCTTGAAAAATGAAGCACATGACCCACTGCTGTATAATCTGGGTTGTGTTCAAACATTAATTGCTGTAATCATGAAGGTTACTATTAGAAGCAGATAGAACAGATCTGTGCACAGCAAAAGAGTGGCTTTAACCAGACTTCCGTCCTAACGCGTCTTACTTTGTTAGGAACATAGTTTAAATATTTAAAGAAGAATGTCATGTAGATTCATTGGTGGCGTTTGGACACCCATCTCAGGAGTGAGTGATGAATAGCACAGCGTGATATAAATGGTTACTAAATACTCTCGCCTTCAGTATCCAGCACCAAAAAGAAGTTATTTCAGTGAAGTGGACTTAAAAAAGTTTCCCAAACCCTTGCTGGCTTTCTTTTCCTGCCACAGTAAATTATTATTTGACTTCATTGGAGCTTTATGGAGCTAATTACCTTTGCTTAGAAACAGAGTTAAAATTAAATGTAATTTTTAATTATAAAATGTTTCCTTGGAAACATTTGCTCATAAGTTAAATTGTACTTTGTTCTAAAATACTTATTTCTTTTACAATTAGAAATCAAAGACAGAGCCCAGCATAGGGCAATTTGGAAACTGTAGCATTAATTGCCACAAAACTGCTAATATTTTTCATAATGGACAACTGATGGTGAACATCCAATTAACTGCTACACAGTTACATTTAACAACTCTCCTCAGAAAAGAATTATTCTATTTTATGACCATTAATTGAATGGTCACTGGCAGTAGCCATTTTTAAAATTTAGAAATTTCTTTAGAAATTATCTTTTTTTATTTCGAAATTATATATCTGTTTGAATTTAGAAAGAGCTGAGCATAATAATCACAATTAAAAAGATCAGCATAAGTAGGTGACCTCAAGGTCCACAGCAACTGTTTCACAAATCACCTTAACACACGGGATTCACAGCCAAGGGCAAGCCTCTCTTTGGTTCATAAGGTGTTGTCCTGGTAACCATTCTGATGCAGTCGATAATAGGGCAGACGGAGAGACACAGGGTACAGCCTGTACAAGTGTCAGTAATGGTGGGCAGGTGGGTTTCAGGATCAAACTGGATAGCCTGCGAACAGAAATAAAGAGTCTTGCTGTCACTGCCCACAAAGGTCAAGAATGCCCCCATTTTAGCATCAACGTTTTTTTCCACTGCAGGAGAGCTGCACTTGGAGACAACTACACCCAGCACTGTGGTGCAGCTATAGCAACAGTTGAGCTGCCAGGGAGAAGGGGAGAAAAAAAAAAAAAAAGGACAAAAAAGAAATGCTTTTAAAATTAGAAACACAATGTTTAAAATTCCTTAGAGGTATTTTTCTCTCTTTGTGTGAGGAAAATATTTCATAACATAGTAACTCTCTAGTGTCCTGTGTTCTGAGAAGAACGTAGGTCTTGTCAGTCTGACCATGACTGGGTAGGTGTCGCTACCTGAGGGGGGCAGGGTGCTTCCACACCTTGTCCTTCTCACACTCATGGTTCTCGACAGTGGAGAAGTGTCACTGTCAGATGGGGCAATGAATGCACTTGTTTGGATTTCAAATTATGTGTGTAGTGTTTAGAAAAAGGCAATAGGAAAAAAAAAAATAGCTTAAGTGCCAGCTTTCAGGTTTGAGGATTTCCAAGCTGATTCTAGGCATTACCCGACCACCAAGGGGAAAAATCACTGAAAGATGGGAGCCTGGACACCTGGCTTCCCGGTCCTGGCCTGACACGCCTCAGCTGGGAGAACCAGGATAAGGCTTCCAGCTCTAAAACTGCTCAGGATTTTGAGAAATTCAATAACGTATTCCATTTTTTCCCCCTCCCTTCTTTTCTTCCTTCCTTTCTTTTAACATGAAGCAATCTATAATATGCAATGAAAATACCTAGTGTGAAATTTACAATTGAGATTTTTATTTAAAGTCATGATGATTATTTGTTAAAGAGAGATATTTCAACAGTGGAAACAACATGCAAGAATTTCCATCTAGGGGAGACTTCAGGGTAGCTACGTGGGGGCAGAGGGGACTTGAGGACTTGTCTGGAATCTTGCAGAACAATTCGATGTTTTTACTCAAATGGTGCACTAATTTGGAGGGACGAGCTAGGGGGCTGAGAAAAATTATCCGCCTCACTCCAGATACTCCTTGAGGCTAGGTCTGCAAATCTTACATTTTGAAATAATTACTGAATTCTGTTTTTTTTTTTCCTGTGTCATATACAACATGCTATATAATCCAATTCAAAATATTTTTGATGTTTAAAATTTTCCTCCCCCAAATGAGGTTACTTGTAACTATAATTTTTTTCTCTTTTATGCACATAAAAATGAAAATGGTCTCATTAGAGTAAATTATGTCAGGCTGCTTAATATTTTTAAAAATTTTCTGATCTTTAAGGAAACAACCATATATCTGAACAAGAACTGTAGTTATGACATACTATTAGAAAATTTGTCTAAACAAATTGTTGCCATGTTTTGTAAAACAACATCTCAGATGGCTGTTTAAATGAGTAAAAGCTATTTCTCTTCCTTATGTACCCTTTTATAAATAGAAATCCAAGAAACAATTGATGAAAATAAAATAATGCTTATGTTTTAGAAATCTTATACTTTGAAAATTTGCAAACATGTAAAACTTTTCAATTGAAGATTCTGATTTTCTATTTTTTATCTTTTAGAGACATAAGAGTCACAGGACTTTTAAAATCTTTTTAAATGTATAACTGTGATTTTTTCCCCTCATTAATAAGATTATTTTTGCTAAAAATTGTACCAAGGCTAGAATTCCAAGGTGGGAGTCATAACCTCTAAGACTTAAGATGTTAGAACTCTGATGCTGTGATTTTAGTGACGGAACTTCCTTACTTATCTCTGATTGGTTAATTAGAGAAAAGAGGAAATGAAAATGAATGTGATATGATTAGCATTTTCAAAGTAACCATTAGAGACACTTCTCAATAGAAAAAAAAGTGATACAATGGGTGAAAATTTGGTATAGAAGTAGTGTTAAATTAAGGAAGAAGAGATTTTTTAAAAATTAAAATTATGTCTGTCATACCTGTATTAGGTGATCAGAAGAATATGTAATATCGTACCACAAGCAAATAGGAACTTTCTCCAAGCCGAATAAGGTAAATGAACTACAATTTTTAACAATGGCCATTTTATCTATTTTGAAAATTCATTAATCATCTTAAAGGGATCTTATTTTACTTTATTATACTTCTCTATAGCTTGAAATATTTAATGAAAATAATATTATTCTGTAGTTTTTAGCCTGAAGACAGTTGAATGCCCATTTTTTCTTTATTGTTCCATGGCAGACTCTCAGCTGAAGGCTGAACTGGGAAGAATCTCTGGATCATTTCATGTGGTAGGAATACAACTTGTTGGCTCTTCCAGCTATAGAGGAATTTCTGGTCCCAACCAGACCACCTAGTTGGTGGGAAAAGGCTTTTTCTTTCTAACTGAAGCTCAGTCAATACTGAATGGAAGGGCATTCTCTTTTGGTAGAAGGAAGCAAGTCCTTTCAGGGTCATGGCAATAAATTGTAGTTCTTTTTCCTCTGCATGAGAGCATAATGCTTCCTCATGGCCATAATTGTGTGAATTTCTTTTTTTGTTTGAATTTTTCCTTCCAATTTTATGAGTGATGAAATGATACTAAAACAATACTGTGTACTGAATGGTGGCATCGTTAGTATGAGTTATGGCTTCCCTTTAAAAAAAAAAATCACTATGTTACGAGGGTGAGAGGACAGACAGCTATGTCACTGCTAAGTAGCAATGTTTGGCACGTCTGGTCTGAATCCCACACTTTGTGACAGAAGATGCTTTCTGCTACAAAAGGCAAGAAGAAACATGCCTCACAGCAGCCTAATTGCAGCAGGATTCTTACCTGGTAGCCAGAGTCATTACAGGTCATGTAGCATTTGCCACAGCTGATACACATTTCTTCATCAATCACAGCCACAACTTGCTCTAAGTTGCTCAGTTCACCAAATGTTCCAAGGTACTGCAGTGCTTTTCCAATCACATCCTGAAAGATAGGCACGGAATTACTTACAGTGTTCATTGTAAAACATTACCATGTGATGGTTAATATCTGTCCAAATTTCCCTGTTTCTATAGAATGCTGCATTATATAACTTAGAAGGTTTTGGATATTGTAGTTCTCACAGATATACTTTTTATAATTGTAGCTTACATATTTCTGTCTCCTGAAAGATGGGCTTTCTCTATATATCTAGCGTAGAAACACAAGACCTAACTAATTGCATTCAACAGGTTTTCTACAAATGATCTAAATCAGTGTTTCTGTGGACAGAAGAAATGACACCCTTTTCAGTGGTTGTGGCTTACTTTTTCTCAATTTTGGACTTTGAATCCAAAGTAAGATCCAAAAGTAATGAAAAGTGACAAAGGGTAATGCACTGATACTAGAAAACTTTAGACTGCTAGGAATGAGGGGAATAAAAATGTGGACACTATGCATTTATAGCACTGCATTTGGAGTCTAGATTTCATTTAGAAGAGTGCTTTGATAGCATACCCACCTGTCATGTCTTGAAGAGTATATTTCATTATTTAAAAATTCTAATTTATGTTAATTAATTAGGTTAATTTAATAGCTAAATAAGATGCTCTTTTACTATTAAAGAACTAGGATTTTCTTCATTCATCACTGAAGATTTTTCATGCTGTTACACATTGCTTTGTTCTTCATATTAATTGGAAGTGTGCTTAATATGTGAAGCACAGAAGGTGTTTCATCAACAATAAGAAACACTTTGTTTCGTAAAACAAAACAGAAGAATGTAACAATGTTTGTCAAATTAGTATGCTGTCAAGATTTTCTGCTTCTGTTTTTAACTTTTAACAAGACAATCTTTTGTTTAATTCAAGGTCTGTGTTCAAGGTGGTTTGACTCATATTTAAAGCCATCTTCCTATATTCTCTATGGTATCTTATTTTCTGCTCTTCTTTTTATGACCTTGGTTACCCTTTTTTACTCTATTTTTTCCCTATTTCAGCTCTAAATGACAATATGCTCATGACTTTGAGCTTTTAAACTGAAACAAAGTTTACATCATTATATACCATTCGTGTGTCTCTCAAAAAATAAGGTGATCAAAAACTTACTGTCTTTACTATTTTCTTTTCAGTGTGTTGAAGGTATAATTTCAGTGATACCACAGTCTGTTTGTGGGGGGGGCACTTGATGTCCAAATCAATATCTCCATTCTGAATTTCTCTCACAAACTTAAGATCTACTTTTATCACCTGCATGCTGAGCATTGTCATTAGAATTTGGTATGTCAAACTCACCACTCACTGAATTTTTCATTAGCATCACAAAACTGGATCTTCCTTCTGATTTCCTTAGTCTTATTAACACTGTTAGGATATCTTCAGTCACTGAGGCTTGAAATTTCAGAGCTGTATTTCACTCTGACTTCTCCCTACTCCAAAATCTCATCAGTTGCCAAGTCTTCTGAGCTCTGGATCTGCAATATCTTTTGAATCCTCTTTCCATGTCTACTATAATCTTTAACCATGACTAATTAATTTCCCATTACTTCTAATGTAGTTACAAGAGCCTACATAAGTCTCATCCTCGTATTCTCCCTTTCCTTTCCACCTTATGTAGTGTTATCATCTTCATCTATGCTGTAGAACACAGATTAAATTTTCTCACTACCTTACTCAAAAATCTGTTGAATTAAATACAGTTTCACATTTAAGTCTAGCATTTAAGGCTTTCTACCAACTAGTCTTTTTTGGTCTTATTTCTCACTTCCAAACACCATGTGCTTTAGCTACACTGGACACATGCCCTACACTGAACACACTTGTCAGTCAACTCCTCTGGCACCTAATTTTATCTTGAGTCCTCTGTCTAGAATACCCTTCCTTCCCATCTTCACTTTGAAAAATCCTGTCCATCCTTCAAAGACATCTCACATGCCACTACTTCATGAAAATCTCCTTAATTCTTCCCTCTCCTTTCCTAACCAAATTGAAGATGTGATCTCCCTCTTCTTCATTCTCTTCTTCCTTTGTCTCCTACATCTTTTCCTCCTGCCCTTTTCCCCTCTTCATCCTCTCTCTCTCCCCGTCCTACCAATGCAATGGCCTATAGTGTCTTATCAATTATGTGGAACTAATGGTTACAGATTACTTTGAGTTCTTACTATGTATCAGGCCAGTGCCATAATTTTTAAGCATTTTCTCATTTAAATCTCACACATTTTATAGAGGATGAGAGTACTGACATTTAAGGTATAAAATTAAGTAAATGATGAAGCAGGGATTCAGACCAGTGCTGCCTAACTTCAAATTCTATGATCATAACCACTCTGCTTTACTGGCTCATCTGTTATTTCTCTATTTAGCAAATTTTACTTCATGATGTAGATATTTTCTACATTTAGCTCCTTATTTGCAGTCTCTTAGTAGGCTTTATTCATCTTTGTATCTCATGTTGTGTATCTTGCGCCTCAGATCACTGAAACATAATGGGTACTCAAATATTTGTTAAAATAAATATACCTTTAGTTTTTCTATATACTAAATATTCAGCAAAATATTAGGCACACAGTTGTATGAGCTAACAGCTACTTTTTGATTTACCGAATACTTTTGTTAATATGAGATTCACAAAAAGATTTGAGTACCTCTTTAAATACAAAATAATCATAGTCAAAGTATCTGGATATGTTTAATATTTTCTAATATTTTAAGACAGTAAATGCATGAGGTCACTCTATGGCTGTAAAAGACTATATGTGATAGAAAATAATTTTTTCAATCTAGTGAACAAATTAGTCAAAGCAGTTGTTTCATTGAATTAGATCATGGCTTGACTGAAATCATCAGTAAATATTCAAAAGATGATTAAACAGGAAACTCCCTAGATGGTCATCCAGCTTATAAGGCTTATTCCAAAGAAACAATGCATATTTCTAAGAGATTTTATTGTAGGAAGCAAATTCACATTCTGTGTATATCAAATATGCCTTTTGCTCTATATTGGAGATTTGCTGTTGTCATCTATTAAAACATCATTGTTTAATGTGAAACTAAATAAAACAAAGTCCTTGGAGCCCCTAAAAATTATTTGCACATGGTATTAAAAATCACCCCTCATTCATCATAGTTCTTAAGAAAATTATGTATATATATATTTAATCTGGAAGAGGATAAAAGAATGGCAACAATTTTAAGTTATTTTGTAAAGAGTAATCAAAGAAAATGAATTATCATTCTATGTGGCAGAAAACGTGGACATTTGTTTAAAACTCAAAGCTTTCAGGTAGTACTGCCAGCTTATAAATACCCTTGAGTACACGTTCTGGAATTTGGAGTTTGCTGAAAGTTGCATATAATCAGTAAAGCACATATGGCTAGTCTAGTCCCTGTTGGACACATACCTGTGGAGATTAGGGTACCTACATTCATTATTCCAAGCAGGGTGTGGATATACAAAGGTCGCGCGATCTGCTATAGCCATCCCTGATTAGTGGAAAAGTTTATGTGTGAATGTGTATGTGGGAAAAGTGATGCCAAATTCTTTAAAGTGTAGGTGATACATTTGATTTAAATATGTGTTCCCAAAATTAATGTTGGGAAGTAGTACAGAATTCTAGAATCACATCTTTGTCAATTAATTATTTGTTTGGGATAATCAAAAGTATTTTTAAAAACTAGATCAGTCAATATTTCTGTTTGATATAAAGTTTGGGATCAAAAGTGAGGAACTAGAGGGCCCCCATCGCATCCCTGCTGCATCATACTTAATGTATTAGGCTTAGTATGAATTTCTTAGTTTTGGCCTGTTTTATTTTTACAGGTGATTGAAGTATTTTCAAGTTGTGATTGATATCTGGCGTGTTAACTGTCCTTAGATTTAAGACTTCTACACATCTGATTAGCATACTATTTACGATGCCTGTAAAAAAGTGTCATTCAAAGGCCAGGACCAAGGACAGTGTGCTGTGGGCAAT
Source organism: Eubalaena glacialis (assembly GCF_028564815.1). Classification (NCBI taxonomy): domain Eukaryota; kingdom Metazoa; phylum Chordata; class Mammalia; order Artiodactyla; family Balaenidae; genus Eubalaena; species Eubalaena glacialis. Next base: position 109,370,759 of record NC_083718.1, on the reverse strand, counting down.
CACTATGATGTCTATCCAAAACAGATCAAAATTATTTGGACATAGCTGTTTAATTACTTTACCATTTCCTTATCTGTACCATTACCAATGTCACAGGTTCTTATCTGTTATATCAAGTTCACTGCTTGCCTAATAAACCTATCAAAATAGGAAATGAGATAATTTGGTTTGTTCTCACAGAATTTATGCTGACACTTGATAATTTCTTCCTTTACTAATGCTCTCAAGTCAAAAGTTTAATGATCCTTAATGAAGCTTTCTGGTCTACTTCTATCTTTTCTTCACTCCCCTTGCCACATCAACCTTTTCCTTTTCTAAAGAACCTGGAGCACCATTTATTTTTTAGCAGTGTGATACAGCAATATCATACTAAAATAGTTTCAAAAATATAGCATACAATTTATTTTCGATATCCTATATAATGTCCTCTGAGCTAGGAGACAGGGATGGTGACTGTACAATTAGAAAGGGAAGTCTTGAGTTTAAATTCAGCAGAACTCTGATAACAGGACTCAGCGTGAATAAGCTGAGTTGGGAGGGCAGAGACAAAGCATGATTCAGGAAATAAAGTAGTAAGTAAATTAGTGGAGAAGGTGAGAGAAGCAGGCAAACCAAGAGATGGGGTAAAAGCTAGCGACGACCTGGGAACTGAAGTGGGTGAGAGAGGGTGGAGTGGAAGGGAGCTTGTTACTGAGAGACAGATGGGTGAGGTTTGGGTGTAGTCAAGGTTGGTACAGTACAGATCTGTGGCCCTGATCACTGTATTCTTTTCATGTGGGCTGGCTCAGGCTTTAAAGTAGCAAGTTCTCGCCAGACACTTTGCATTTAAATACATTTAATGAGGCTAAATGTGATGTGTTTCTACTTTATCCTTACCTATCTTGGGCTTCACCTCTCGAATATGTTTTCCCTATCCTTTTCAGTTCTAAGAGCATTCTTTATGGGGATGCTACAAAGATAATAGGAGCTGAACAGTTCTAATTGTAAGTTAACAGTATACCACCTGCTCTAAGTAGTGGGTGTATTCTCTCTTTTTTTTTTAACTTTTAATAGACAAAATGCTTTTCCATTTTTCCTAATATTTTCTCCAAATTCAGATAATTTGAGGCTTTGGTATTTCTGAAACATTTTAAAATCTTGATGCTACTCTTTTATGATCATCGTTGGTAATGTGATCTCTATTTCCTCATATGACCATTGCATACTGAGTTATCTAAATGCTTCACTCTTTTCCTGTTCCTCGTGAAACTCAGAGATTATGTCATCAAATTTCAATTTGACAGCCTCTCAGTCTTCTTGAACCATGTTCAGGTTAGAGCTCTGACTACGGGATTGTTTTCTATTGTTGTTTCTGAGCTCCCTGAAAGTAGATTTACTAAAGGTGGCATACTTGTACATTTAAGCTCAGACTTCCTTTCTGTGGCCTAACATACTCTACGATGATATGGGGTGGTTACTTTCCTTCAAGATTCTTTTAGCTGCCATTTTCCCAAACAGATTTTTATAAGGAACCAGAAATAAGTCAATGCAGTAAGTCTCTCATTGCTTCTCTCTCCTTTGTGAGATTAAATTTCCAACAAGGCAATTCAATAATATTGCCAATGTTCTGCCTTTACTGGAGTGGGATTTTCATCTGAAGTCTGTAAAGGCTTACATCGCTGCTCTATCTTGCCTGTCCATATTAACCATCTGGTTAAGGGGTCTCTGATGTAGTCCCCCAAAACATTTCTGTTTTCCTTTCATTTCACTCTCCTGCAGCTGCTTCCTCCATGCTTCACTTTCACGTTTCTGGATTTCCATGCATGTGTATATCTTTTTGACATATACTGCTCCCCCGCCCAGCCCTTTCATTAGACTTATTTATTCCAAAGAAGATATACCTTTCCATCATCATATTCCGGTCAGGAATCACATCTCAAAACATCCCCGTAAGACTTAAGAGTTGATTTTTACCATATTCTGTTCATGTGTTTTAAAGTGCAGTTTGATAATTTTTCATCTGCTATTTGTCTGTATATAGACAACTGAGAATGTTAATGCCTCCCGCCCATTTCTCTGGTATCTTCTGAAAATTGCTGGGAAAATCCTCCACTATTTTTCTTCCTGTGCCATCCCTTTTATGCTCCATAGTATCTAATATGCCTTACAGTTTTATATGAGTACTTTTCTCCTTCCCCTCACAACTCAATTGAAATAATAAACCTCTCGATCAGGCTGACTGGTCTCCTGCCAACACTGTCTTGCCAGTCTTATGAGATGCAGTCTATCTCTTCCTAGAAGCAGCAGGAAGAAGAGATGAAAACATCACTAGTGCCCCTAAACCATTCATTTTCCTACCCAGAAATTCAAAGACGTTAGAGATACATTCCTGGCTTCATAAAGAGAATGAGAATTCATTCTCATATATATCAACAGAAGTGGGAAGCATTCGGGGAACTTTATAAGTCTTGGCAGACTCTCAAATCTCTGTTATATGCTGCCTGGGACTAAAGCACGTTTCTCATTTAGCAGGGCCAAATGTGCACACTGTCACTTCAGTTTTCTTCAGCCAGGAGATAAAACGGCTTCCTATTTGGTTTCTTTTCTCTAGCACAGGTGAACCTGTGGAATGTGTTAGGAGCTTCTTCAGAAGGTCCTGGTTCATCTTTTAGAAGGAGACCTTTACATCTATTGCTGGAGGTCAGTTGTCTTTTTCTTACTTTATCTCATTCTTCCCCTTCCCCTTCAGCACTGATTTTGACTACCCTCCTCTTCCTCAGAAGCCTTTTCTTTCACAAAAGCGACGGCTCCGCAATATGGCAATATGTATGGTAAATGTTGTGTCACTATGAAATGGAAATCCAGATGTAGGATTGATAAAGAGGAAATTGACTGGATGCCAGGCTGACTCTAGGGCCCCAGACTATTCCCTGCGGTGGGACTGACAGCCTCTGAGACCATTTTTTGGCTTCCAAGGACGCAAGGAAAAGCTGGATACCATGTTGGCTAGCGAAGACTTCTGGTTCTCAAGGACCCCCTATTCACAGTGTAACACTGGGAGTAACCACTCTTGACGCTCTAGCTGAAATCCTTAGATGCTTAATCAGTATATCCCCTTGTCCTTTTACCTCATGTTAAGACTGAGCAAGAAAACTGGATTATTTTCCTCATTACTGCCTCTCAGTTTGGTCCTTTCTAGGAAATCCTATTGAACAAAAGAATGAGTTTTGTATTGGAGTTGAGGTCCCATGGCTGCATTTATTCCAAGTATGTATTAACACTATGCTTTGCAAACATACTCATATGCTTGAAATGCCACCTTCCTTTTTTTTTTTTCCTTTCATGAGAGACAGAAGAAGATAGTGATTAAGGCCCAAGTTTTAGAGCCAGATTTTGGAAACAAGTCTTGGTTTTCATGTCTTCCTAGCTGTGTGACCTTAGTCAAGTTATTTAACCTCTCTGTTTATTAATTACTTAATCAGTAAAATAGGGAAAATATGGATACCTGATAGGGTTATGGTGAGGATTAAATGAGTTAATTCACAAGCATGCAGAACAGTGCCTGAAACCTCATAAGTACTCAATAAATATTAGCTTTTATTATTAATTCTCTGCTTAATTAACACTAATTTATTAAACTCCATGTTAAATATCACCATCTCTGTGAAGCTTTGCACAATTACCCGAGGCGGAACTAATCCCTTTCACTCCTCTGTGTTCCCAGAGCATTTTGTACATATTTGATTGAACTGTAAATAATTTTTAACATGTGTCTTTCTCCCTTGTTAGACTATGAGCTCCGTAAGGATAGATATCTTTCTTTTTAAAATTCACGTTGTATTCCCAGTTTCCTGGATTGCAGCGAGTGCATAATAAATATATGTTAGCACTACATCTCCACCAAGATCAGGAAAATCCTGGTGCCTTGAACCATGCCTTGTTAGTCTCTGGACGTAGACCCAGTCCTTAGCACACTGCTAAGGTCACATAGCAAATACTCAATAAATACTTACTGAATGACTGATATTGAAACTGCCTACTTCTGAAGCAGCAGGCCATTAAGTCTTATCTGAGGCATTTGAAAGAAAAGAAGAACAAAAGAAGAGATCTACTGAGCATGGCTTGCTTAGAAATAATATTGTCACACTCATAACCAGAAAAGATGGGGGTAGATTAGAAATTTGAATGCATGACTGAAAAACTTGTTCAGACAAGAGGGGCTTAGTTAACTTTGTGGGACACTGGGGCCCTTTCTATAGCAGATGGGGAATAATATACTGTGCTAGCTGAGAGGATAAACAAAGCAGTGACACGGAGTTTAAACTATTGAACAGAGGAATCTATAAAGAGGCCAGCAGCAAGGAGGGAAGAAACACGCTAAAATAAACAGATAGGTGGACAGGGAAAATATTGAGCACGAAAACAGATAACCCAGGCCCTCAGGAAAAAGGGAAGATGGAGAAATGGTATGTCGAGAACAGAAGAAAGACTGTCGGGAAAACGTAAAAGTAATGATGAAGCAGCAGAGGGAAGTACGTAGCGTGCCTGGGTAAGTGTGGTACGATAAAACAATAAAAGCACAAGAAGAAATGTCTAATTCACATGCAGAGAGAAAATGACTCTTAAAGGGAACGTGGCTGTTAATTTCAATGGGGACTGAACAACCACACGGCCGCATCATCCAGATGGAGTCTAAAATAATGGGCAAGGGGGCAAGGGACTCGTACGAAAATGACAACAACTGTGGCGGCTCCTTACATTTGAATAGAACTATGCCCCGTGCAATACTTTCACACACATCATTTCATTTAGAACAATGGAGTTGACGTCTTCTGACATTATCTAGTATTTATTCTCCTTCCTGCCCATCTCCCGCCTAGATTGTTACAATAGCCTTCTAACCAGTCTTCCTGCTTCTGTCCTTGCCCATCTAGGATCTTGTATCAACACTGCAGCAAGAATGAGCCTCTGAAAAATTTTGTCAGATCACATCATTCTTCCTTTTAAAAAGCCTCAATAGTTTCCTGCCAAGGACTTTCCTACTTCGGGGTCTTTGCATTTTCTGTTCCTTCTGAACGGAACGTTCTCCCCCCGATATTTATCTGCATTGATCACTCTCTCACTCTTTGAAGTGTTTACTCATAAGCCATTTAACCAGGCAGGCATCTCCTGATCAACCTCTCCAGCAATTACTTTTCTCCTAATCCTGCTGTATCTTCTCCACAGCACTGTGACCATCTGACATAGTATGTACCCACTCATTCATTTGTTTATTGTCTGTTCTCCTTACTAAAATGTAGACACCATGAGAGCTGGGCTTTTGTTTTGTTCACTACTGAATTGCCAGTGACAAGAGCAGTGCTGGAACATAGTGGGTGGACATTAATAGTTGTTGGAGGAATGACAAAATGGATGTATGGGTGAATAGGACAATTATTGCCAACTGGAAATTGGAATCTCCGTGGTTACATGTGAAAGACAAAATGAAACAATACCAGATGTCCTTGCCAAGATGAGCAGTGCTTTCTGACCTATGGGCCACTTCCTCATTCTTAAGACTTCCTCTTTTTTATTCTCCACGTCATCATTTCCTTCTGGTTATTCTCTTATTTTTTTGATCACTTGTTCCCATTTGCTTCCCCAGAACTTCCTACTCCCTCATAGGGTATTAGGTTAAGCAAGAAATGAAGAAAATATACGTGAAGCTTCTGTCTTGTGTCTGGCACCCAGTAGGCAGTCAGCATGTCAGTTCTTTTTTCTTTATATCATCCAGCACAGGTGCAAAATTAGCTTGAGTTCACTAATTTCAATATGCTCAAATCTAAACTTTTCACCCCACATTAAAAAACTCATCAAATCTAAAACACCAAGAACAAAACCCTGATTCATTATCTTTCATTTTTCTTTATCTCAGTTAGTGGGACTATCAAAAATCTAATCATCTTAGTCTCCTTATTTTCAACTCCTTACTGTCCCTTATACCTCAGTATATAATGAGAATCATCAAATTTTAGAGGAAGAATTATCAAGACTTCATCAATTTAACCTCTGCTTCTGTTTCCATAACCATGTCCACTCACCAAATCTAGGACCACATTATGAATCACTGGGAACATCCCTTTTTCCACTTACCCTTCTAATCACTACCCAGTCTACAGGGCTCCTTAAACGCCAGTTCCTCAGAGAGGCCTTCCTCATCTCCTTCAATCTAAATTAGGTCTTGTTATGAAAGAGACTCCATACATCCTGTATTTTTCTTTATAGTTTGTATTACAAATATAGCTTTATATTATTAATGTGATTCTTTGTTCTAATACCTGCTTCTTTCTCTATTCTGTATGCTTCATGAGGACAGGGGCTGTGTCTGTTTTATTTTTTGTACTATAGATGCTCAATTCCTAGCACACTGCTTATCTCATGGTAGGTATATGATAAAGATTTCCTGAAAAATATACGGACTTCTTCAAAACTTCCAACTTGGCTGACTTCCAGAGCTTTATGTATTCCTACTAACATTCTTGAGTTCACTTTCTTGGACATATGGAAATGGAGGGTCACCCTAACGTGTTATATCCTTCAAGCTGTCCATTCCTAACATCATAACTAATAGTAGGTAACATATACAGTATTTAGGATATGTTTGGTGCAGGCTAAAAGCACTTTACACACTACCTAATTTATAATCCCATGAGGCAGACTCTTTAATTATGTCCATCTTACAGATTAGTTAACTGAGGCAAGTTCATGTAGCTGCTAAATGGCAGTGGCATAATTTGAACCCAAGCAGTGTGACAGAGTAGTTCCAGGCTTAATTCAGGAAACTCTTTTCCCATAAATGTAATCTGCTAAAATCTTATAAACCTTGCTACATATTTCAATGAAGGAAATAGCTTCTTAAGACTTTCTAGCAGTCACTTTCTTCAAACATGGGCTACTTACTAAAATGACACTGGTAAGCCCAAATTCAGTTTCATTAAATGCCTATGGCATTGCAGTAGGTAGAAAATCATATGTCACTCTCTTATCCAAGATGACTTAATGTATTGTCTGGACTCCATTCCTTCCTTATTTGCCAAGGATATAGCTTCTTTAATCATGCCCTTTCTGGTAGCTTTAGCTATCCTTTCCTAGCATATAAACACATGCAAGTTTAGGGTATCCTAACATATACAAACAAACCTTTCCCTCTACTACATTTCTTTTTGTCACTTTCCTTTTGATCTTTCTCAAGTTCAGGAAAGAGTATTCCATATACCTTGTCCTTAATTTTGAAACCTTTATTCACTCTTCAATTTACCACTTCCTGGATTCTACTTTTCACCACTCCACTGAATCTGCTTAGGCCAAGATAAGCTAAAATATGAAAGTCTGATGTTTATGCTAAGGAGTTTACCTAAGATCATGGTTAAGATGTGGGAATTTTAAGCAAAGGGTAAAACAATCAGATTTGCATTTAACAAAGAATACTTCATAATTGTTGGAGGATACATTAGATAAGAATGAGAAAAGAAGGTGGGAGGCCAGTTTGTAGAATATTTCAGAATTCCAGGAAAGAATGTGTAAAGAACTTCCCTAAGACCTTTGCAGTAGGGAAGAGCAGAAGAGGAAGAAGACATGACAGATAAAAATGGTGGACATTGGTGAATGTCCATGATCCCATTCATGAGTGAGATGAGTCATAGGATGAAATCTAGGCCGAATTTCAGGTTTCTGCTTAGGTAAGAGGGTAGATAGGGTGCTGTTCATTGAGACACAGGACTCAGGAGGAAGATCAGCCTTAGAAGGAATGATAATCAGTTTAGTTTGAAGTACGATGGCCTTTATGCACCTTGCTTAGACTATACAGGTGGAGGTATCCAGAAGATAGTGGGTGACACAGGTTTGAAGCATAAAAAGAGGTAGGGATGCAATCCAAAAATGGGCAGAAGACCTAAATAGACATTTCTCCAAAGAAGATATACAGATTGCCAACAAACACATGAAAGGATGTTCAACATCACTAATCATTAGAGAAATGCAAATCAAAACTACAATGAGGTATCACCTCACGCCAGTCAGAATGGCCATCATCAAAAAATCTACAAACAATAAATGCTGGAGAGGGTGTGGAGAAAAGGGAACCCTCTTGCACTGTTGGTGGGAATGTAAATTGATACGGCCGCTATGGAGAACAGTATGGAGGTTCCTTAGAAAACTAAAAATAGAACTACCATACGACCCAGCAATCCCACTACTGGGCATATACCCTGAGAAAACCATAATTCAAAAAGAGTCATGTACCACAATGTTCACTGCAGCTCTATTTACAATAGCCAGGACACGGAAGCAAGCTAAGTGTCCATCGACAGATGAATGGATAAAGAAGATGTGGCACATATATACAATGGAATATTACTCAGCCATAAAAAGAAACGAAATTGAGTTATTTGTAGTGAGGTGGATGGACCTAGAGACTGTCATACAGAGTGAAGTAAGTCAGAAAGAGAAAAACAAATACCGTATGCTAACACATATATATGGAATCTAAAAAAAAAAAAAAAAGGTTCTGAAGAACCTAGGGGCAGGACAGGTATAAAGATGCAGACGTAGAGAATGGACTTGAGGACACAGGGAAGGGGAAGGGTAAGCTGGCACGAAGTGAGAGAGGGGCATGGACATATATACACTACCAAATGTAAAATAGATAGCTAGTGGGAAGCAGCTGCATAGCACAGGGAGATCAGCTCGGTGCTTTGTGACCACCTAGAGGGGTGGGATAGGGAGGGCGGGAGGGAGACGCAAGAGGGAGGAGATAAGGGGATATATGTATATGTATAGCTGATTCACTTTGTTATAAAGCAGAAACTAACACACCATTGTAAAGCAATTATACTCCAATAAAGATGTTTAAAAAAAAAAAGAGGTAAGGATGTAAGATAGTTGAGTCGATATATAGGAAAAGTTTAAATGAATCATAAAGGGAAATGATATAGAAAGAAGGGAGCAGAGAGAGGAGTCCAGACACCATCATCATGTTCTCTCTCCACCCTTTTCTCTTATTGTACCCCAACCTGCACCTGCTTCTGTCATGTGAAGCTACGTGCTGCTACCTGAACTCAATGGTCCCCTCAAGGTCCACCTTCTGCTACCTTTTCCATCTGGTTAATATCGAGAAGAAAAGGGAACTATGTTGAACGTATTTCAAAGTAAAGAATCAGCACTGTAGTAGAAGAAACATTTTTGTCTTCACAGAAATGTTAAAAGTAGTACTAAGGTCTTGGTTTCAAGTAAGGGGCTTATAGCCAAGAATTTTGGACTTCGTCAGAAGTTTTTATTTGTAAAGTTTTTTGTTAAACTCTTCCTTATTAGACAAAGGTTTACTTAAGGTATGAAACTTTTTATAGAAATTGGCCATCCTTATTAGAACTTTGTCTAACCCATTTCTGATTCACTCTTGAAAAGTTCTGGCGAATTTTGAGACATTGAACATTTAAATGTAAAGTAAGTCATGTAATTTATGATACATTTTTTGTCATTGAATCATAACTTGAGAGACGGAAGGAGCCACTTTAAAATGCAAATATTGAGATCTTGGAATGATTGCTTATTTGTGAAAAAAAATTAAAGATATAGCCATATCTGATACTTTAAAGCAGAACAAAATTTAGATTAATTAAATAATCAAACGTAAATTCCAAAAGAACCAGATGGGGTGAATCCATATAATCTTAAGGTAGAAAAAGCTAAACTAAGCAAATAAAGAAAGGGAGAAAACACAAAACTAGCTTTTGCCAGATATGATTTCATAAAAGTAAAACTTCTGTATGTATATCTAAAAACACCATCATACAAATTATGAGGCAAATGGCAATATATAAAAATTTCATTAAAAAAATCTATAAAACAAAGATAAATACTACAACAGAAAACTGGTCAAAAGAAATAAGTAACAAATTCACAAAAGAAGAAATGGTCAAAAATATATTAAAAAATCATGCCAATCTTACTACTATTTAGACACGGGAAATTAAACAAAAAATACTTTTTTGACTATTATATTAGTTAAAATTAAAAATAAATCTATTGTTGATGGGTATCTAAGAATATGAGTCCTCTCTTACATTTTTTGGCAGAATGTAAATTTGCATGTTCTTCCTGGAGAACAATTTGGCACTATGTATCAAAAGCCCTAAAATTTCACCTGCAATTTCTCTTGAGAAAACAATAAGAGATCTACACAAAGATTTTTGTACAACAATAGTTATAATAGCATTATTTGTAAAAAATTCTGGAAATAGCCTAAAAATTCAACAATAGGTTAATTTTTAGAAGTTAATAAGTTCATATTATGAAACATTATGAAACCATTAGAATGATATATAAATAATTATGAGGTTTTTATATGGAAAATTTGAGTATTCTGTATTTATTTTAATGTATTACATTTAGGTTTAGAAAAAGAACTAGAATTTTATAAATCTAAATTTTAATAGTGATTAAGTTGAGGTGGTAGGATTATGGGTAAATTTTAGATTAATCTTTGTGCTTTTAACAGAGACAAAACAAAACAAACAAATGAAACTACAGAAGGTCAGGAGGAGGAAGAAAAAAAGAAAGGAAAAGAGACTTCTTTGTCCAGTGGTCTCCTCTTACAGATCTCTCATTAGATATTTGCCCCAAATCAAGTGATTAGTAGCACAGCGGTGACAAAACCCATGTGTCACAATTCCCTTACTAAACATTATTCTCCTTGTTCTATACTGACACCTTCATCTTCCATGAGCAATCTCTAGGTATATTTCGTATATTTTCTAGAATGGATCCAAACATTTTGGTCCCTATTATGAGCCAATCTTTTCAATCCTAAGCCAACAATTCTCAATTTCACCTCCATCCCCCACTCTACCACTGTTTACTATGTGACTTGATCAAATTATTTAATGTTTTTTAATTCCTCAATTTTCTTATCTGTAAAATGAATATAAAGATAGTACCTATCACAGGTATTGTGAAGATTAAATGAGATAAAACATGTATAGCACTTGGAACAGTATTGGCATATTAGAGCTATTGGTTGCTACATACTTCCATTGATGCTTTCAGGAGATGAAATTTCTCTCCTACTCTGGAAAATCATACTGGAATATGAGTAAAAGTGAATTTATTAGAGGACAACTGCTCGAATTAAAAATACAATCATACACACACAGAGCTCACTTTTGGTAACAACATCATGGCTCTAGAGATCAAGTGTCATCTAACACCACCACAAATATCTCTGGGACAGGGACAGATCTCTATCTTCCTTCTTCCTCTAAAACATAAGCTCTGTCCCACTCTATAGAAATATAAAGCCTTATAGAAAGCAAGATGAAATGAGCAGTCATTGTCATAGCAAATGTAATTCCTCATTTTCCAGAAATAGTTGCACCTACAACTGGTGAAAATTCCCCCTCTCTCTGCAGAAAAGCCTCACCATTATCAGCTACCATTATGCTTTCTGACAGGACACACCATATTCCTAGAAATGACAACAGGTATTATAGAATGGGTATAGACACCCTGGGAAGAAAAACAAGGTAGTGGAAAATCCACTGGACATTGAGAAAAATCTACCATAGCAGCCCCTTAATATGTCAGCACTGTTATGGTCTTAGTGATGGGAAGATGGTGTCAATGGTGTCTTGAGGCTTATGTAATGTAATACCAGGGGTACTTCAATTTGGGTCATCTCTGAAGTAACAATTTAGGAGAGGAATGTAAGCCTGTACTATTTCTAATAAGACTCCTCATCTCTCCTTGAGACTTTAAAAAATGTTTACTTACTTTCCTGACTTCCCATTTCTTTGGTTTATTTAATTCTGCTGAGTTTGATATTTTATTTGGATTAGTGATCGGCTAGCTTTAATTCAACTTCAGCAGGTTTTTTGTTTGTTCTGTTTTGGTTTTGCTTCTAGGTTATCAATATATTCCCTGACAGAATAGAAGCCTACAAAAGGCCGCAATGCTTTTATAATCACTTTGCTCTTCCTTTATTTCAAATATAAATAATATTTTTCTTTTGAATTTTGTATACATAAGAAAAAGATGGAGATCTTACATTTATTTCAAATTAATTAAGTAGGAAAAAACAAGCAGGGACAATTCCCACTTAACCCCAAATCATATATTAGTTATAGCCAAAGGGTGGGGGGAATAAGAGCCGAAGGACCTGGCTTCTTCTTTACCATCAGTGTCCAGTTCATCCTTCTAGTATCACACAAATAATTTAAAGGAAACAGCTCAAGAGACTCTTTGGGGCTATTATACTGCTGAAAGTCCCAAGTGTTCACTTTATTTGGAATTATGGCGTTGACGTGTTGGTAGAATTTCTGTTCAGCCACTTCCATATTTCCTTTCAGAACTCTGAATAACTTAGCCCTCTCAACATCGTCTAAATTCCACTGTTTTTAGCATAGGACACATTTCTTCTTTCTCATAGATGCAGGGGATTTTTAAGGGTTCCAACTCCTGTTTGACTACTAAAGAGGAATTTCAAAGAGCTCCTAAGAGTAAGCTTTTCAGCTGATGCTTCAACCAGGAAATGGAGATAGTCACTAAATGGAGAAGAGTAAGTTTCAGTGACTGAAAACCACATTCCCTGATGGTGACTTCAGAGAGAATGTGGACCTGTAATACTCCTTTTTTTCTTTTTTTTAAAATTATGATTACTTTAAAATAATTCCATCTTGAGGGAGGTGGGCAGGAGGGAAGCAGGTGTGGCTATAAAAGGGCAAGCTGAGGGATCTTTGTGCTGATGGAACTCATATCTTGACTGTGATGGTGGACACAGGAACCTACCCATGGGGTGAAATGACACAGAACTAAACACACATGTGTGCTCACACATGCAAATGAGTAGAATTACAACTGGGGAAATCTGAATAAGATCAGTAGATTGTATCTGTGTCATTATCCTTGTTGTGATGCTGTATTACAGTTTTACAACATGCTACCATTGGGGAAACTGGGTAAAGCGTACATGAGACCTCTCTGTATTATTTCTTACACCTGTATGTGAATCTACATCTTTTTCAAAATAAGAAGTTAAAGAAGAAAAACAAGAAATATAATGCACACATAATTCCATCTTAATGATGATTTTTGATATTATCCAGAAAATAATTTCCTGAAACCCAAGTTTGTACAGGCTTTCCCAAGGCTGAACCAGAGAAAGTCTGTCCAAAATGTAAGGTATCATGTTGATATTGATGGTGCATATTGATCATTTAGTTGTACTGTATGACTAAGATACCTCTTCGATTTAATTGTAGATTACAGTAATTTTTAAATGAGTGTAAGAAGACAAAGAATTCACTGTAATATTTTATGGCCTATTTAATACATCCAAAATTTGCATGAAACACATATTTGACAGTGTTCTAAAAAGTATAAAATATACAAATAAAAGAGGCTAGCCTGTCACTGCAGACAGAATTTTTAAAACTCAATATATTTTAAAAACAAAATCAGTGGTACATTTAAACAGGAAATAAACACAAAGTAAACAGTAAAATAGACATACTTACATATACAGTTTAATCTTTACCTTAATAGTGGGAATAGGCTTTTTGGGGATAAAAAGTTTTCTCTCAAATGGTGGAAAAGTTGCATTTTGTTCTTTCAGTCTAATCTTTTCCTCTGCTATGATTTTCTTGCGCTGCTCAAGATAAGGTCCAAAACTTGGCAGTTTCTAATAGGAAAACACACAAATAAGAAAGTATGTTAGCTCACAGAAGAGAAAAATGTGAGGATATAAACACAAATATTATAAACAAACAAATGTGTGTTTTGAGACTGTTTCACGTATACTGTAACAAGGTCTTCATTCATTCTTGGACACTATAGTCTTCTACGTATCAGAGTCCATTAATTATTAAAAAGAACACAATAGCACAACACCTTTACCAAATATGTATGTATTAGATATACAAATATTAATTGAAATACATTTCTAAACAGAATAAAATTCACAATGGTAAACCAAACCATTCACTTAAAACAATAGCTATTAGTTAAACCATTTGTTTAGTTCATATAGACAGAAGGTGAAACCTATTGATGCTTTTTTTCCTCTTCATCAGGTTTTTAGCACAATATAGATACAGCCTAGTCTCTGACAAATGCTTTTGTCAATAGCAAAGGTACTTTGCCAAAGTTCAAATCTGTATCTCTGTTTTATTGTGTTCAAATTCTCACTACATCTCTTTAAAGATTGTAACTAATGTTGATTGCAGTTTACTGGAATAGCTGAAAAACAAAATGGTAAAAATATTGATTTCTCTGCACAGAAAATAAAGTTTATTTTGCATGAAAGAGGCAAAAATAGAAATGAAAAGCAGAGGAAATATCACAGTGCTTAAACAAACTCCCTCAGTATTCAAAATCACATTATGGAGCTTTAAATCTCAAGGTTATTCAATTGTACTTTACAAAGTTCATTTAGAAAGATACCTGGGTGTCATGGAAAAATGCTAAGTGGTTTCACGTTAACACGAATATGCCCTCACACTATTCATTATCCTACAATTATTTCCTCTTCACTTTGTCCTTCTCTTCTAGAACCTTTGATCTTCACTTTTACTGACATATACTGCTGGTGATAGACACCACTGAATTCCAAATGTTCTGTGTCTGCCTGGAACCTGGAATTGCTAAGTCTCTTTTCAAAGACTGCAAAATACCACCACCACCCCCAGCTCTCCTGCAGAATAAAGCAGATTTACCTAGCCAATGAAGGCTTGGAAAACTACAGCATTCCAAGGTCATCCTGATCTCTGCCCTAGCAAGTAATTAGGTGAAAAAACCACACTTGTTTTAAAACGCTGGCCTCTACCTACCAGGTCGCATAACACTCTAGGAAAATGAGTTCTCTGTTCCTTTAGAGATGTCACTACGGTAGGTAAACTAAACTTAAACTGTGTCCCAATTCGGCCAATCTGCAACTGAAAATTTATATTAGCAGAAAATATTCATGTGGAACTATCTAAGATTGTTACTTCCATTACCAATTTACTGTAATTATGTCAACAAGTTGAGCAAATAGAAACAATGTTATGAATGCCAAATTAATACACACAATTAAACCAGAACTATATACTTCATCTCTGCACTTTAATGCTTTTCTAAATTACAATATTTAATGATTACAGTACTATGAAATGATATGACAGAGGGAGAAAATATATGAATATGTTGTATCTATTTTATCGTAAAATAAGTGATGCTGTCTTGTTAAAAAGCATAAAATAGAGTATAAAACAAATCCTCAATATTATCACATATGTAAGCCCCTTTAATGTAGAAAAGACAGTGCTTGCTTGTCCTATTATGAAATGATTCTTCTCCTAGGGCAGGTGAGGTGTTACGGATTACACTTGGTGCCAAAGAAATGCCCCGAGGGTCCTTTCTTTGGTGAATGCACGTCCACTTGATATAAATCTTGTCAGAATATCAATCTCCCCACACTTCTCTTACACATCAAGGACACCTCTACCCTAATCTTATATCCTTGAAGATTATTATCAAGACTTGTTAGTGTGAAACGCATGACCTCTGAGTCTAGCAGATCCCTCATAATGAAGGCAAGCTCTATGAAAATCTGAACCATTATCCTGATTCCTTGATGGGGCCTTACCTTCCTCAACACTATCTCATTCCACCTAAATGTTCTGTAAAATTATTCAAAAGAAATTATTCTCAGAACTTTTAAATCTATCTTCTTTTAAACATAGACCAGAGGAGATATTTTTTTCCATTTAGATTATTCTTTATCCAGAGAGAAATAAAGCAGTTAAATTTAAACTGTGATGATTTCAAATTGTTCCAATAATGGTAATAATAATAATAATTAATAATAGGAAATCCCTTGATTCAGAATAGAATACAGCCTGAATAGACACCAACCACCTGATATTTTCTGTAACTTTTTTGCCATGGTTGACCACATTTACCATATTTAACTAATGCAGCCTTTCCATAACTAAAGGTGCTATGATTCTAATGTGCTAATCTTTTATAACTAGTCCTAAGGAGAGGTTTTCAATTTAACATAGAGATTCCTATAGGATTTTCTTTGTGTGTGGGTTGAAGAATCAGTGGGAAAAAAAGAAAACTGTTGCCAAAGTTTTCTTTAAATTGAAAGCACACCCACACAGAATATCAGTGACTGCCCCCTGGCCGTTCTGCCATTTATCTCCAAATCAAAGAGGGTCTATTTGCATGTAGCTTCTCACTGCCATATGGAGATCCCAGAGGCCGAAGTGTGGTAGTACCAGGTTCCAAAACTTCAAGCCTGCCATAGTCATTTTGCTTTCTGCATTAGTATGAGAAATTTCACTGCCTTTAAAAAATTATTATTGTATCGCACATTAGAATGCCTCTAGGAGAGCTGAGAACTGAACATTTGAAAAGTTAAATTTTCTGCAAATAAAAAGATCAATTCTCCCTTGCACCAGAGGATCACATATTACATTTAGGCATATGTTTGTGTTCAGATCTTGCCAAAGGAACAAACCAGAGGAAAATAAAAATAAGGAAGAGTGAAGGTGAAGGCAGAGCAGGCCACTGTATATGTGTGCAATCAGCGATGATTAATAAAGCATTTAGTTCAAATCTCTGTCTGAACATATAGTTAATTGATTTCCTATTGCAGGAGGAGAAGCAGCAGGGCCTGACAGGGCCAGCAGCAGGAGCTTTTCTCTTCATTCATTATTTTCTTGCAGAAAAAGTTGTAGCCTGCGGTAACTCAAAGAGAGCAGTTTTGAGCGTCATGCTATATTTCTTAAACAAAGGAAAAAGTTCTTTAGGACTCTCGAAAGCTGCTTTGTAACTGATGAGCTGAACAAAGCTCAGAAATGGTGTGATTTTTGTTTCAATTCTTTCTCCAGGGATTCATCATTGATGAATTTGTCCTCACCAGAAAAGCTAAATCCTACTCATTTAAAGATAACAGTATCTCACACTAAAACTGTCTCTGTCCAGATATAAAAAGCATTACACTGCCGACAGAAAAATGACAACATAATGAATCAACAAGGATACCTTAAGCCAGCAAAGCTTTAAGGTAAAGAGGTCTATTTGGATTATAATTTATTCATGGATCAATCTAAAGGTAATTGAGCATATTATGAAGTAGAAGAGGGTTCTTGTTTCTAATAGAAGCAGGCACTAGTATCTTCCAGTTTAAATTGCATAATTTTTATGAGAATGGCAGCAAGTTGGCTAATAGCACTGGTCTATAGTGCTGTAAGAGATCAACTCTTATTTTCCTAATCATACTCTCTCATCTGATTTGAAACAATGAGGGCAAGAAAAGTAATTTCTTTGATATTCAAATGGTAATAAGTTAAAAGATAAAATGATTTCAGGTTTATACTGAGTGCGAGATATATATATGTATATATATAGTGCATATACTGTAAATATATATACACACACACACACACACACTGAGTGCAATATATATCTGTGTGTATTTTAAATTGTATATATATTTTGCACTCAGTATAAACCTGAAATCCAAATATATATATGTCTCATTTCTGTGTGTATACACTGACAGATTGAAGAATAAATTAGAGGTAAAGGATATAGTATGCTTCACGACTAAGAATTTATTTTATATTTTTTACAAAAACATGTTCACATATGACTTAGTTGCACTATCTATCTTTTGTCATTTATTCAACATATACAATATCAAATGCCTACTCTGGGCCAGGAACTGTCCTTCGCTACATTAAAGGTTGAATAATTTCCATACGTAATGTGTGTAATTATCATTGCGACTAATTTTATAAGTATCTCCTGTCATTCATTAAGGGGTAGTGTCAGGCTGAATTATATGTCAAGTATATCTGCTTATTGCAGTTATCTAAAGGCATTGTATACAAAGCTCCTTGGAAAACTATTTAATCTCAGTCAAATGACCAACAAAGAGAAAAGTGAAGAAAACAAACTTTCAAAGAGTTGCTCTTTAACAAAACTCAGAAATGCAACGGAGTACTCTTGGATACCTAAAATAAAAAATGCAGGAGCACGATGGCTGGGAACCTGGGTTCTCTGAGTGTGTTCCTAGCACACCCTAATTTCTTTTTTTTTTTTTTTTAAACATCTTTATTGGAGTATAATTGCTTTACAATAGTGTGTTAGTTTCTGCTTTATAACAAAGTGAATCAGTTATACATATACATATGTTCCCATATCTCTTCCCTCTTGCATCTCCCTCCCTCCCACCCTCCCTATCCCACCCCTCTAGGTGGTCACAAAGCACCGAGCTGATCTCCCTGTGCTATGCGGTTGCTTCCCACTAGCTATCTATTTTACGTTTGGTAGTGTATATATGTCCATGCCACTCTCTCACCCTGTCACATCTTACCCCTCCCCCTCCCCATATCCTCAAGTCCATTCTCTAGTAGGTCTGTGTCTTTATTCCCGTCTTGCCACTAGGTTCTTCATGACCTTTTCTTTTCTTTTTTTCCCTTAGATTCCATATATATGTGTTAGCATACTGTATTTGTTTTTCTCTTTCTGACTTACTTCACTCTGTGTGACAGTCTCTAGGTCCATCCACCTCACTACAAATACCTCCATTTCATTTCTTTTTATGGCTGAGTAATATTCCATTGTATATATGTGCCACATCTTCTTTATCCATTCATCCGATGATGGACACTTAGGTTGCTTCCATGTCCTGGCTATTGTAAATAGAGCTGCAATGAACATTTTGGTACATGACTCTTTTTGAATTATGGTTTTCTCAGGGTATATGCCCAGTAGTGGGATTGCTGGGTCGTATGGTAGTTCTATTTTTAGTTTTTTAAGGAACCTCCATACTGTTCTCTATAGTGGCTGTATCAATTTACATTCCCACCAACAGTGCAAGAGTGTTCCCTTTTCTCCACACCCTCACCAGCATTTATTGTTTCTAGATTTTTTGATGATGGCCATTCTGACCGGGCACACCCTAATTTCAATCATTGTGCACTTGGCGTGATGCAAGGAAGTGTGGGAGACAGACATGAGAGGTCTCTGCTCTGTTCTGTCTGAATTCAGTTACTTTTCTTCTTCCCTTCCTTCAATTATGACAGTAATCAATTACTTACATTTGATCCTGATTTTTATTCCAAAATCTGCTTTCACATGGCTTACATTCAGAAACTCAGGTTTTCCCCATGAATAACTGGCTTGTAATACTTAATCACTCATATAACAGTAAGCCATTTTTCATGATATTATCAGATTTGGACAGCGGGAAACAATAAGAAGACAAAGAGAGAAGAACCGTCTGTACATTATATTACCATAGTACTATGTGGTGCCCAGTGGTGCAAATTGGGACACTGGAGTTGGACATGCAAAATATATGAAATTAATGAAATATAACTCTTAGTTTAACCTGATAAATTTAAGTGGACAACTTCTGATCAAAAATGCAACGTCTATAGCAGTCAAAAGCAAAGAAAACTCATGCTTCATAGTGAAAGCAGAAAGCCAGCATTTGCATAGTGGTTAGGATACTGATTTAGAAGTCAAATTTGCATTAAAATCACAGTTTTACACTCATTAGCTGTGTGACTATGAGCCAATTACTTAACCATTCTGCTACTAATTTTCCTTATCAATGAAATGAGAATGATAGTATCTAACTCACGATACATTTAATGCTTGGTATAAGCATTAAATGGAATAATATTTGTAAAGTGCATGCCTGCCAATTTATTCCCACAAGCCTTAACTGCTTATGTTGCATTGTGTACCAGGCTCTGTATTTCCACGTTTGCTCACGCTAGAACGAGCCCGCCCTGTCTTTTTTACCTGGTACACGCCCATTTGGCGTTTTCCTCTCAGCTCGGTATTCACAGCATTGCAGTAATGTCCTTTACTGACTCCCCTCTGTCCCCAGTGTTAGGGGCCTCTTGCAGTGCTGCAGAGCACTCTGGGCACTTTTTAGCCTTGCACTTATGCCACTGCCTTATCACTATTAGCCTCTGCCTCCATCTTCTCCACTTGAGGTCCTAGTTAGTTTTTGATCCAGCACATAACAGGTACTCAATATGTTTTTTTTCCCCCTTGTTTTTGGCTTGTTGCTTAGCTTTTTTCTCAATAGGTTTCTCAAAACTTGGAAAATTACTGAATGAATGCATGCATGAATATCTTGAATGTATTTTAAAAATCCTGCTGGTTGTTTGAAATGTCAGACAATCCCAAACAATTACTTTCAGAAAGAAATTAAGTTACAGAAATAGGTTCTTTAAAATTAAAAATTATATCATACTTACACAACAGCTGTGATTCATAAATTAAAAAAAAACACTTGTAGAGTGCAAGACACAATTTATATATAAAAGACAATCTGTCTCCTTAAAGAGCCTGTAGTTAATAGCAATTGCAATACTCCAAGACAGAGGCTGTGGCAGAGGTGACCCAGGATGTCAGATGAACAATGACAATGTGCACCTAACCCCGGCTGAGAGGACAGAACTTTTCTAGAAATGACATCCGAGCTGAGTTCTGAAGGATAGGCTGAAAGTCGGTTGGCAAGTAGTGAAGTTGGAGGTGTGAGGGTCAGGAAAGGGGAGGAAAATCCTCCAAGTGGAAGAAACACCAGAGAGAGAAGGGTGATACTTTGGAAGAGATGCTGGGGAGCCAGCAGACTGCTGACCCTCTGCTCTGTGTTTAATAAGATACAAAGGGTGAGCAGCTTCTTCCGTGAAGGGGAAGCAGAGCACATTTTGTTGTGAAGTGATAAAGTCGGGATGTATGTTAGGAAGAATGTCAACCAAGAGAAGAAAAGCTAACATGAATGGAATGCCAGCAAAGGATGAAGGAGATAAGACTTGCTTTTTGCCAAGGACTGTGCAGGTGCTGGAGCTGCAAAGACAACTAGGAGGTGGTTCTTTCCAAAAGCAGTTTATGGCCTGTAGGAAGACTGACTCATATTCAATGGAACTGAGGTGAGAACATTATTGTTTTATATTGAAATATCATTTAAATGATATATAGCAGATTCCTCTAAAGAAATAAACTTCATTGCTTAAAGCAATAACTTTTAAAGCAATATCTTTAGCTTGGAGTTTGGGAGATTAAGCCCTGATGGCATGACTGAAGAGAAACAAAACCAAAGAGATGGTCAAACCACTATGCATGAGAAATGCAGAAGAATTTTGAAGCAGAGATGCAAGAGGGAAGAGATATGGGGATATATGTATATGTTTAGCTGATTCACATTGTTATAAAGCAGAAACTAACACCCCATTGTAAAGCAATTATACTCCAATAAAGATGTTAAAAAAAAAAAAAGAAAGCAGAGAGGAGAGGGAAGAGGAACGTGCATGAAGAGAAGGAAAAGCGAGAGATGTAGAGGGAGAAGAGCCTATTGATGTGATGACTGGAGTACTTCTATAAAGAGGAAGCACTAATATCCAATTTTAAGCAATCCAAATCCTCCTCTATGACCCCTAAAACTTTAAAAACGTCTCCTACCCACTTACATATCCTGGAGAGAAATTTGGAAGAAAGTCAGGGAAATAGGGTTGAGTTTCATGGTTGGATTGGCATATAGCTCAAAGAATAGAGACCAACGAGAGATAAGATTTGAGGGAGATTCAGAAATCAGTGGGAATAAGAATTTATTGCCAGAAGTGACATAGAGAACATAATCTCTAGGAATTTTGTAGCAATATCCAGAAGGATGGGACTGGTTGATCTCAGCTGACATTTGGGTTATGTAGGTAATTATAAGGAAGAAAGGGATAAGCAGAGGAAGAGATGCACACACAGTTTGATGTAACCCTGATCTAACGAGCAATTAATTCCAACTAAGAGACTTCTTAGTGAAGGAGGAATTTAAATTGTGATGAAAGATTATAAAAGGGAGAAATAGTGTGTGGTGTTGGAAAGGGGGAAAAAAAGAGAAAGGAATGGATGAGTAAAGGGTTGAAACATTAAGAAACTACAGAATGAACTTATTCTTACATGACTAAAACAGACTAAGTGCCTGAGGAATAGTAGCAGGTAAAGCTGGGAAGTCTATGAAGGGCTCTGAATTCTGGGCAAAGCAGTTTGGAGTTTTATTCTTCAGGGTGTAGGGAAACACCAGATATTTGAAAGTATGTAATCAGGTCTTTGTGGTGGCAGAAAGAAGGATGAATCGTGGGTAGGTGCTTTGGAAAAAAGAGGAGAATGATCCAGAATGTTGGAGATGGGATTCCGATTGTAGCAGAAAAGGGAAATAGATGACATAACATTTTTAAAAAGATTATACAGTACTCTGGAAAATAGAGAGCCAATACTGACTACACATCCCAACTCCAACAGTACACATTGATCTTCACTCCCTCACAACCCACCAGCTGCTGCACCCCTGCTCTGACAGGGACTCCTGCCTGAAACCACCTAGCTTTCATTCTTTCTGACACAGAACCCTCTCTGACAAACTTCTGTCTCTACCTCTTTGCTGCTCATCTTTCTGCAAATGATCCCTCCTCTCTCACCATCCCCTGCTCAATCAGAGTCTCAAACATTTTCAAAATCACATGGGAACTGTGTTCATGGGTGGCTGCACAGGCTGTGAACTACAGAAGAGTTACACCTTAGTGAAAATGAACATAAAACAATGCTGGTAGGGAACCTGGGAGGGATGAAATAGGATTTGTTTTTCTTTCCTTGCATTCTGGAGGACTCCTGCTTGTGTTTTGTAGTGATGATGAATTGGGGGAGAAGTGAAGGAAATCAACTTCCTCAACAATAGCTCTAGTGAGAGGTGATTGTTAAGTTCTATACAGGAAGGAACTGCACCATCATTATTATCTTCATCAAAATCAGCATATTTATTGAGCATCGCTATACACCAAGCCCTTTGCAAAGCGCATGAGTACCTAATCTCTTCTTCATTGCAACCCCATGAGGTGGGTATTGTTCTTGTCCCCATTTACAGATGAGAAAACTGAGGCTCAGAAAGGCTAAATAACTTGCTCCAGTTCACTTATTAATAAATGGCAGAGCCAGGATTCAAATCCCAGTCTGCCAGATGCTAGACTCTCTGTTACGCTGTCACTCATATTTCGATGTAGTACTTACAAAGCTTATTAAATCAGTATTTAATGTATTTTTGATTGATATAAAGAAGCATACTACTCACATATTCCATTCCTTGAAATCTATGCTTCCTGTTTTTCTTTTTCCACAAACTGTGAAGTGAAAAACACCTCACACAGTAGACATCATTAAAGAAAATGCTGAACACATGCCATGCAAAATATCTGTATTAGTTTAGTCCTGTTTATTACTGGCCTCAAGTTTAATGAGCTCAAGTTAATACAGGTGAAAGGCCAGAGTGTTACATGTAGCGGTTAATGAAATACCACAGAGCTGCTGAGAAAATGATTAGCAGCCAAATGTGAATTTAATATACTTCATTCTCAAGATGCAGCGCCCCGTGGGAGGCATCTTTCTGGGGGAAATAATGTGGTATATTGGAAGTAGCACTTGCTTCCGAGTTGGGAGATGGGGCTCCGATCTTAGCCTTGCCATCAGCTCTTCTTGTGACCTATGACAGTGCAGTGACTCCCTCTCAGTCTCAGTTCTCTTATCTGTAAAATGAGGAGGCTGGACCAGATAATTTATAAGGTTCCTTCCAGTGTGACGTTTTGTTTTGTTTTCAAATTCAGTTAGAAATCCTCAGGGTTTATGCCCAGGTAGCATCACATAGTCTGTGGATGAAACGTTGGATTGAGTCATAAATTATATTGATATAGACCTCTTTCCCTCCTATTTAACTATAGAACATTCTGAATCTGTTGAAGCTGTAAAATATGGATATTATAAATAATGTTTATCAAACTCCTAAGGTTGGAGTTAAACTGTTTTAGGCTTCATCAGTACCACCACAGATAGCATTGCTATTTTATCTCATTATTAAATAATGAAATCTGTATAGATAATTAACAGAAATAAAAACAATTTTAAAAAGAAAGCTATTATAATCTGTATAAATTGGGAAATTCCTACGATCACAACTAACACTACACTGTAATTATCTTTACAAAGTTTGATGTCTAGTTACAAACTCACCTGAGACATACTCTATACAAAATCAACTACACACATATTAGAAGTAGATATAAGTGATAACAGGCATGAAATTGCCAAGTGAGTAAGATTAAAACACAAATACACTTCGACTGCACTTGTGTATATTCAAAGTTTTAGGTTGTTAAAGGAAAATAGAGCCTTCTACTAAAGCAGTGCAATATACAGAATGGTCACTGGTCTTGGGATGCAGAGACTAAGACGCTTAGTTTCTAAGACAAATCACCTGCCCTCTGTGAGCCTCAGTTGTCATCTGTGTAAAACAGAAATAACAATGACCACTCTTCCTCCCTACTCTTCATAATTTTTTGAAATAGGAAGGCACTAATAGATTACTAAAATACAGCTTTTACCATTTTAAAAACTATAAAGCCGCGTAGAACCCAAGTGTTTTTTTAATATATTGAATATAAATATGATTTATGCTCAATATGATAAACAATATAAAGATGAAGTATGCTGAATTATAAAAATGTCACAAAATACTAGCTACACATGAAGAAAGACTTCCTGAGCTATAGTTCTTCCAATGCTTTAGGATGACTTGAATGAAATAATTGGCTTTTGAAATCCACCTTCAAAATGCTACTGCTTTCACGGCTAAATATTGCATAGAATGTCAAGGGCAAACACCAATAAGGGAAAATGGAATAAAAATTACTTCATTCAATGGTATGGAAGCAAAGGAAAACAGAAAAATGGAGTGATGAAGAAAATGGGACTGCTATAAATATGAAGAAAGCATTCAGGATTCAGGCTATATTTGGAGCCAGAGTAGAAGATTAATCAATCTTTTCCATATTTATTCAATATGATACCTAATATTTCCCTACATGGAAACACCTGGATGACTGCTTTAAGCCTTCTTACCTCAAAGTGTGGCACAAGACAAAAACTTTTACATTTTGATCCAATCAAAACTATTTGGAGTTACATTTCAGGACATACTGGTAAAAAAGATCATCATTTTGAAAGTCAATTTTTAGGGTTTCTATGCTAAGCAGGAGATTTATATTGGAGAGAAAATAAAAGTAAGTGCAAGTTTTTAGTTGAAAGGAAAAGACTTTTCTAACATAATTAATTACCATGCTAGTAGGAAGTATTTAACGTGGGAAAAGAATCTTTTATATGCGTGGCAAAGTGCTCCATCAACAATAGCTTCTGCATACAGAATAGAAAACACTAGCTAACATCCATCTGTAACATCAGACTCATATCCAAACCTAGGTCACTACTGAAGGCAATCCTTGCCCCACAGATCTGGATTTTCCTCTCTGTCTCTTCCACATCACTTTCTAAACTATAATACCATTATTTATGTATTTTCTATTTTTCTGAATAGATCATAAACATTTTGAGAACAGGATACTTTTTTAACATGTTTTATCATTCCTCTTAATTCTTTACATATAGTTGGCTTTAATTAAATATTTGATGAATGAATGAAGGATTAAAATCAACAGAAAGCTGTGCTGACAAGAAATTTCAGCTAACCATATGTGGTCACAGCTTAATGAGGACAATAAGTGATCTAGTCTAAACACTTTTCATATAAAATATTCAGAAAGATTCTCTCTATGCACAATGCTGGGCAAGAGTGGGATTGATCTAATGCCTAATGACCAGGCAAATAAAATTTGGCCTGGCCCATAATATTGCATAAACCAATCCCTGATAATAACAGGGAATTGTAAAAACAAATAGCATTTGTAGTGATAAGGTATTGTAAGGTATAGTTCCAGCAATCAATTTAGATTCAATGGCTTAGAGCTCAATACAAATAATTTCTTTGTATTTTCCAGGTTCTTTGTTTAAAGTTTTCTATCAAGAAAATAGTAATGACCAACTATTTCATTTTCCTATTGATAACAAAAAAATCAAACAACAAAACATTTTATAGACCATAGTTACAAAAACCATTATTTTATTAAAACTTTACTTTGAACAATTGTGAATCTAGGCCATTATCACATTAGGTCAAATACTCAGCTTCAGGGAAAGAATAATCCACTTGATTCTGTGGCCTTTACGAAGGCCATATGGCTATGCAGTACATGCTACTGTTCTTTTGACCTCCTACCCCAGCCATTGGCTGCCATAGTCTTTTATAAAGATGAGCCTAATGCTTTGCATTGGCTAATACCACAAAATGAGAACAGCAGTCAAAGAAACCAGCCATTAGTACATAATTTTCTGAGCTTCATCAGACATCAGCCAATTGTTGAACATCACATGTCCTAAGAAGCATTAGCACCAAACTCTAAAACCCTTATGTAGCTCTAAATTTCTAAAACCATAAAACCATAGCGGTTATGGTTTTAGAAATTGTTTTTGTGTATTATCTCCATTTCCACAATAACATGATTATTATAATATTGCTGAAACTTGAGGCCCCACAGATGTGGCAAACACTTAATGCCCGAGTCCACATAATAGTAGGCAGCAGAGCAAACTCAAACCTAGGTCTCCCAACTCCAAGCTTAGCCCCTTCTCCTCTATATTGACTGGCCATGTCCTTCCCAAGCTTTTTAGCTGTTATTTCACCTAAAATTACTGTATGGTTTTTGGCATTTGACCAAGGGAAAGATCTAATAAAATGTGTTCTTGTGGAAGGCTCATTCATTCTATGTGCTAAGCATTGAAGATATAACAGAGGGCAAAATAGATATGATCCCTATCCTCAGGGAGTTTGTAGTAGTTTGTCATGTAATAGGATTAAACATAAATAAATAATCCTATGAATATATACAACATTTATCACAATTTTCAATGATATATAGTTATCTGATTATTTGTTTAAAGTCTAATCCTATCAGACAACAACCTCTAACCCTTTGCTTTACTCACCAGGCAAAATCTTAGCCCGTATTTAACCCAATTATCCAGCTATTCTATATTTACACTTGAAAACTGAATATGGCTGGAGAATATGACTGCTCTCCATCCCCCAAATGGGCACTAAGTACCCAATAAGCCTTGGTACGTTACCACTGTCATTCTTGAGCTTTCTCACTACAAAATGACATTCTTATACCTTCTTCTTTCTCCTAAAAACTAAACTGCCACTCCTTCTCATTGTGAGTTGACGATCTTGGTTAAAGATCATTACATTATTGGTTAACATTTTTGAAGTAATTGTTCTATTCTAAATTTTATAAATCCACCTCATCTGTGCTATCATCCTTCATCTTTTCTTCTTGTTATGATGGGAAGTGTCCTGGTTCTTTCAAAAGCTCCACTGAGGGCTCTATCTCACATCTGCCTGGTCATCCGAAGGAATGTGCCTCTGTAATTTTTATCTCTGCCCACCCCATGATTCACTCTCACTTTTAAAAAGTATTTCCATTAACACACAGATGTGCTTTAATCTCTCATCCTGAAAACAGATACATAAAACAAATAAAATAACTCCTTTGAATCTACAGCCACTTCTAGGTATTATTTATCTACTGCCTTTTAAATTTCTTTCAAGAATGGTTAATCGTGTCTGTCCTCACACCCTCACCTCCCATTTACTCCTCAGTATACTCTTTTCAGGAATTTGTCCTCCATTCCAAACCATGGAAATGCTTTGGTAATGAGGTCAACAAACACCTTTATTTCTCAAATTACGTGGCCACATTTTTGTGCTCATTTTACTTTATCTCTCAGAACTATTCAACCTAGGTAAGCCCTCCCTCCTTCTTAAAATACTACCCTTCTTTTCCTCCTACACAACTTCTGTATTTCTTTTGCTGGTTAAATCTTTCTTTGTGAAACTTAAAATATCCAAGGCTCAGTCCTAGCCACTCTTTTTTCCCCCTCTGTTGACATACTCTTTCCATGTGATTTAATCTTGTCTTATGGCCTTAAATATCATTTAAACTATGGCTTTCAAATTTATAGCTCCAGTTCTATTCTTTAAACTGAGCTCTAGACTCTTACGTCCAGCACCTTAATTAACATATTTAATTAAATGTTGAGAAGCAATCTCAAAAATTGACATGTCTTAAGTAGATTCCTTGTTATTTCACTCCAAATAGGTTTCTTTTCTAATCTTTCCCATCTCAGATAATGGAGTGACTGCTCACCCATTTGCTCAAGTATAAACCCTAGAGTTATTCTGGCTTCTTTCTTCCCCTTACCATCCCGCGTAGATTAATCCTTCAGCAAAACCTCCAGGCTCCATCCCCAACACACATCCCCAAACTCCCCACTCCTCACCATCTTCATTGATACGGCACTAGTCTAAGGCTTCACTGTCTCTCACAGTGAACATGGCAATAGCCTCCTAACTGGCCTGCTTTCCCTTTTGACTTGCTATAATGTGTTCTCCACATAGCAACCAGAGCAGTTATCTCAAACACAAATGAGAACAGGTCACTCCTCTGCTTAAAATTCTCCAATGATTTCCCAGCACACTTAAAATAAAATCTATAAGCTTCACAATGACTGCAGATTTATCTGGTCCCCGACTACTTCTTCAGTTTTCTTTTTTACTGTTCTCCTCTTAATTCACTATACTGCAGGCACACTGGTCTTGCTTTTCTCAAGTTTTATAAATTCCTATAGGCTTAGGGACTTTACAGTTAAAGTAGGCCCTCCAAATCACACTCTGCGTATCTCCCTTTTAATAATAATCCTATAATTAATTAATTAATAAGTTCATTTCTCCATCCTCTCTAAAAGGTATGAACTACCAGAATAGGTCGTTCATCAATTTTGTTCACTGATGTTTCCCCAGAACCTTGAACCCTGGCTGACTCATTGTATATTCTTAGTGAATGAAGGTACTTGGGTGGCAGTATATTTAGGATAAACAGGGCAGTCCTTGAACTGAGCTTGGCTTCCAATCCTGGTTCCATTATTTACTAGGTTTTTGACCTAGTCAAATTTTGCTTAACCTTCATAATATCTCAGTTGCCTCATTCAGAAAATGGGAATAATATTTCATAGGGTTGTAGTAAGGATTATATAATTTATACACTGTATATAAAATGAAGCTAGAGCTTTGTACATAGCAGGCACTTAATAAATGTTAGTCCTTGTCTTCAACATCATCATTATTATAGAAATTCCAGCAGTGTATTATAGTTTTTTCAATTATTATCTTACATGTGCTTTAGCATATTTTGCTATGGGCTTACCATTACCCTAGAATTAACGTTCCCTTCCCTCCAGTAAACTATTTTTCCATCTTTTACAAGGAAAGTCAATGGATTAAGCATGTTTTACATGGTGGAAAATTGTTTATTTCACATCCAGACTGCATTCCCTCTATAAAGTAAAAATTGCTCACATAGTTATATAATTTTATGCTCCGCATGTTTAAGTAAGTCAAATTAAGGAAATGAAGATTTGATAGTTGAGAAGTAAATGTAAACACTAGTGCTTAAAGAATGAAGGCAAGCCCATTCTGTAGCCTAAAGTGAATGCTGTCATCTGTAGGGGTTGGGGAAAGATCCTAAGATCTGAGCCCATTACCGCGCTACTTCACGAACATCTGGCAGTCTGTCACTTCACAGGCAACAACATCTTCTCTAAACAGAAGAGACTTGAATTCATCAGGGAATCCCATAGTACAGTATATGCTTAACTTAAGTACCTGCTTTCCGTGATTTCCATAGATTATCATATTCATGACACTGTGGAGTGAAAGCATTCTTCTCACTCTCTAACCAGAACATGAAAAAGAAATTAAAACATTGGCAGGCACTTTGTCTCCAGTTTGTTGGACAAGTAAGAAAAGGACTGTCTACCCATTTATGTAAATGAAAATTCTGTCAACTCAGCGCATTTTAACAAAGATGACAGCTGTCTGTCTATTAATAAATACCTGACAAGATAACAATTACATTTGGAGTTGACGGTTTTTTCTTTCAATAAATGTAGGTCAGTGGGTATTTTTAAGATTTCGTTTAAAATAAATTTTCAAACCCCAATAACTTTTCCCCTCATCTCCATTAAACCAGAAAGAGATTTCAACATGTACATTCTTGCTTTCTTAGCAGTGGTTTAAACGAACATAATGGTCAAAGCCTTTTTAATATATATAACTATGAAATTAAATATGTATGTGCTTACTGTGTGTATATACATACATACACACACACATATAAATATGACAGCCATACTCTCATGAAATATTTTGAATTCTATAGAAAGATGTAAAACATAGTAGGCTCTCTGTTGTCCAGGAGTGGCTACTCAGTTTAGGGATTACCTGGGTTCCTGTGCTGCTTCTTCTATTTGACTTTGGATTTTTATTTCATTGTTGACTATCAGAAAGGAAGGGTAAGGATATATAAAAAATTAATTAATCTGGTTACCCATCAAGCTTTGGGGATATATTTATGAATAATATATTAATGAATAATTTGAGTTTTGGTGGATTATCTATAGCATTCATTAATCCATCCTGGCCCAATGGCCTATTAGTTAGATTTCAGAAAGTGAGTTTTTTAAACAGAATGAGGATGAGATTTTTAATTTCCTTTTATGGAAGATCATTCCAGGAGAATGTGTTTTTCTCTGTCTAGTGGAGTTTGGGAGAGGGTCTATGTTGACGTATTAGAATGCCAGTTATAAGTACTGGATAATTTTATCTTTATTTATTACAGATTAAAAGCACAATGTTGTATTGAATCACCTTTAAGATGTTATATTATCATTATGCATACTATAAGAGGAAAAATATAAGCAAAATAAATTGTTTAAAATATTAATAAAACTTTTTACACCTTCAGAGTCTGCTAATTTAAAGATGCCATCAATT
Source organism: Eubalaena glacialis (assembly GCF_028564815.1). Taxonomy (NCBI): domain Eukaryota; kingdom Metazoa; phylum Chordata; class Mammalia; order Artiodactyla; family Balaenidae; genus Eubalaena; species Eubalaena glacialis. The sequence goes on along the minus strand of NC_083718.1, from coordinate 109,339,915 downwards.
AATTGCAAGACATTCTGATTCAGAGGTATTAAAATGTGAAAAAAATGCATGTCTTATAATTGATGGAATGCATCACGTTCCCCAAATACTTACTGGCACAGTTCTAAGGTTCTTTCTCATCATTGTTAGTAGCTGTAACAATGGTATTTCATTATTCCTAGAGCAATGCTGTGTGAAAATTACATCATCATCCCTAAAATTCTATTTACAAATAAACGTCCAAATTTTAGAAGCATAAAACAATAACAAAAACCTTATCATCAGAAAAAGGCAGGGAATAAATATTGTTTTATTTCCAGCTTTATCCCAAAAAACAATGTGAGTATCTGAAAGAAAGAGAAGGCAGAGAGAACTCACTGGATGCCTCTGATTTGGGTGGAGACCAGATCTGAATGCTTCTGAGATAGGTATCTGTTGTTTCCTGAATTCTATTCTCCCCCTATATCTACTCTAGAGGTAGGTAGTGCCATTTAAAAAATAAGATTAATGTGAGTTCAAGAAGAAATTATCATATGCAATAGTGTTCCTTCAAAGAAAATCATGATATCTGACCATTTTTTAAAAAGCAAAATTCACCTCTTGTAATTCTTATGAATGTCTTTGCATGAGCTAAATACCTGAGCAGATGATGGACTTAGTTATTTCCAGAAGAAACTCCTGTTGATCAGAGTTCAGGGAATAATTCTAGCACAGCCCCTTGGAGATATTTTTTCTAGGACAGAATGAGCCACAGGGAGAAAGATACACAAGACAATGTCAAAAGATACAGCATCATTATGCCATTTAACGGCTGGTGTGGGTTACGTCAGCCAATAGTCCTGGGAAAGTAGGTTTTCCCTGAATAAAAATGAATCAAAAAGATAATGTCATATTTTATTAAACTCAATAAAATCATAAGCAAATACCATACATTCCTGTTAGTCATCTAGTGATGGAACTGTGTATGTGATGGCACTAATGGATTCCTTAAATGTAAATTACTGCTAAATTCCTAAGTAAACCGTCCCTCACTTCAGAGCCATTGTAATCCATCTCTTATGTCAGTTGAACTGTGATGCTTATCCTTCTGATTGCACAGGCTTTACTGCTTTTCTTCATTCATCTCTCATACTCAGTAAACTTTTTACCTCACCTTTCCAAGTTTATAATTTAAAAGCAATCTATTCACTGCTGAAAAAAGGACCCTAGTGTAAATAAGATGTCTTCGAGTTATGACCAAAGAAGCCATTACTGGTTATGCAATGGTCCAGGTTCTATTACACATACGACAATCTGGGGAGCCTCACTGCTCGCGCGCCTTCAGCAATGTTTCGTGTCAACACATAGAATCAAAGCTGGGTACTGACTTTGGGGTCTCCTTCTGTTCCTACTTCTTTCATATGGTCTTACATTTCATGTTTGAGAGAAAAGTCCCAGAGGGCCAAGATTGGCTGCAGTAAGTTCTTTGCTTTGTCATCAAAATGGATTTTGATTTCTTAAAAGTTGCAAAATAGTGGATTGGCTAAATTGGAATTCATTCCTCAAAATCCTAGATGGCCATTAAATAGAAAATCATATACAGGAGGATTATAAGAAGTATAGAAAATGCTTACATAATAAGAGAAATAAAAAGCAGAATTAGAGCAGTATATGCAGTAGGATACTAATTTAGTTTGAGAAATTATTGTTTGTATGTGTATACACACACCTGCACACACAGTTGGGATCTCTGAGTAGTTAAGATTAGCAGTGATCTTTTTTATACTCAATGTATTTTGCTAATTTTCTACAGTGAACATATATTACTTTTATAATCAGAAAAATGTTATTAAAACAAATATTGTCTTAAAAGGTATACTAATGGGAAATATTATAAAAACCTTTGTGGGAATAAAATTACAGTTATCATTATGGCAAAAATTGTTCTCTTTTTTTAAAACTATGAGCTTCAAAAATTAATTTAGAACTGTAGCTACCATGCAAATCTAAGTTGTGGGAGAAAGCATAAGCAATGATGAGACAGAAATATGATAAGCAGACCTCAGGCCAAATTCTAAAATATTGTTAAATACATATTAAATCGGAAATGTTCATCCACTCCAGCAAAGCACTGTGCACATTTGAGGTTAGAGGTGTTTATTACTGAATACATGACTAAATTTCTGTCCTATGTGGGGTGTTGGCAAATTAATGTGCCTCCAAGAATTAAACTGTAATGTAAACTTTTTAAGAATTAAAATTCTAATACTAGGTTTTATTAGAGTGAGTTATTTTAAATTTATATTTCTGAAGGAAGACATACATTTAGATAGATGTACATATAAAATATTTACACGCACACTCAGAATAAAACTTCGAGCTACCTAAACAACTGTAGTTTTCTGAATGTCCCTGAGCCTAAAAATATTGCATCTCCAGAAGGATCTTTGGTGGCAAGTATCATCTGCACTGAACGGAGCTGAGAAGAGCTATCAAGCTAAGAGTTACCCTCACATTCAGTGTCGATGGGTCCGTTTGTGGATTGAAAAAGAACACTTTTGACTGGCTAGTGACGTCTTTTGTAGGCCAGTCTTTTTATGTAGAAGTCAGTGAGTATGAGAGAAGTTTCACTAGAATAATAAAACCAATTGCTAAAAATATGAAACAAAGACTATACATAGATTAGAGGTCATAGAAACAAATTCACTGATGCTGGAAAAATAAGGTATCAGTAGAGAGAGGATCATAAACAACAGTTGGTGAGGCACAGCGAAGGCTTGGATTTTACAAGCACTGAAGACCCATTAAGGTGATATCTACTTCCCAAACACTTAAAAACGGGTATCTGTATTTCACTAAGGCCTGCTATACACACATATATAACATGTATATGAATATATAACAATATATACTATATAAATATATATATATTATATGTGTATACACACACACACAAGTACACATGGAGAGAAGCCAACTGTAATTTAAACTCCATCTTCCTCTGGAAGCAAAGGACAAATGCATAAAAGGGAAACTGGGCATGTGCACATGATCTAAAAAAAGATAAATGAAGGAAAATATTAACGAGTCAATAAAATTTTCCCATTGCATATGATATTGAAGTTCAGAAAAAGTAGCTATGGAAACTCTGCAAATGCTGAGACATGGGATGTGATTTGAAAGCTGAATAATCTTCTGTCTAAATAATCCAGTTAAGTTACACCAATGTTTACTGAGAACCTACAATTTTTTAGGCATTGGCCTCTCTCACTGATTCACTGTTCAGCAAGGAGACTCAGGCTGACTGCACCATGGACACCTTCTAAAGGCGGCTATGCTGTATTGTACTGAGACACCAGCTTAGGAGGTCTAGAGACATACAGCTGGTGTGAAATGACAACCCTGGATCTGCTATGGATGCAGGGGATCTCTTCTCACAGAATTCACTTCTGCACACAATCTCTTTCTTGCAACATTTTGTAGTGAAGATGAATTACTGTTATTGTCTTCTAATATCTATCCCAGCAGATGCTTGAACAAGTAACTCAAGTCCCCGTGGGATAAAAAGCATAATGACAGGTTGAATGTGCTAACACTATAGGTGTCCCCACTAAAACCTTTATTGATTAAATGCCTTATCATCATCAAGAGTCACTCATTTATCTGATGCTTTCAAGTATATGTGAATGTATGGATGAACTACTTTTTCCCGAACAGTCTTCACTAAAAGATCACTTCAGAATCATCAGCTGAAGCTTTATTAATGTAGTATAATTGCAGAGGACACTCAAAGGAAGCTAGGTCAAGCACTGTTACCATCTTTCTCATATACTGACTCAACCTATATACTGGGGTTTATCCACATTCTAGAAAGCTAATACAGAGATTAGAGGAGAAAGTTAATCCATTGTATAGATACATTGCTTGGAACTTTTAGTATCATTGTAATGTCAAAGATGCAGTTTTTAATATTATTTGGTTTAGAATTTTGCATCTTCATTCATAAGTTGAAAATGGTCTATAATTTTTTATTGCAGTATTATCTGGTTTTAGTAGTAAAGTTGATCAAGGTTTATAAATTTATTGGGGGGTTTTCTGTATCTTTCTATAAGCAGGGATTGTTTAAATAACATAGAAACTCTGACAAAACTATCAGCTATTCAGTTGCAAAACTACTCTTGCCTGATATCTTTTTAATGGTAAAATTTAAAGTTTGCTTTCCAGTTCTATAGATGATAACTGGTTACATATTTCAAAATTTTTCTTGTTTATATTTGATGAGAAATTAGCTACTCTGTCTAGATTTTATTGCCAAAGAGTTACACATAACACATTATTCTCTAATTCTCCTGTATCTGAGGTGACTTCTGTTTTCATTCTTACAGAATATATTTTTACTTCCTCCTTTTTGAGTTTTAATAGTAATTTTATCTATTTATTGGCTTTTTCTTTTCAAATGTCATTTAAAAATTAATTAGTTAATTAATTAATTAGTTAATTAATTTTGGTTATTTCCCAAACAGTCCTTGCTGACACCCAGGAGAAGAGCATATTCCTTGTAGATCCAGTGTATTTCCCCCTGGTGCAGGCTGACCTTCCCTTCTCTGAGCATCCTGAGCTCTCTTTATAATCTTCAGGTTCTATTGTGAAAACACCTTCTTTCTTTTCCCTTCTATTTTGCCCCTGTCCTTAACCTTCTGCCTAGATGCTCTTTCTTTTTAACATTAGATTACTCTTTCTTTTCAGCGTTTCTTTTTCAGGCCAGAAACTTTGGCTTCCCAGCATACAGAGCATTTAAATGTACATGTGTAGAAAGCAGTAGATGATTATAAAATAGATTCCCATGTTTCTTGGCTTCTGCAAAGAAGTAGGGATGGCAAGGGCGTCAAAAATTAGATCTAACAATAATGAGTGACATTATTAGGTTTTCTGTCTGTTTAAGTACCAGGAAACAGCAGCATCTACTGAAAAGAATACTGAGCCTGGAATCAGATAAGAAGATTAAGGTTTTAGGTCTTTGTTTAAATTATTTTTTCTGCCAGATTCAAAAATTAAGGCTTCTCTAAGGGATCTTTTACCAAATTTCTCTCTTTTTACTCAAAATATTAGAGAAGTACATACAGCCAAACCGAAAAACAAAACAAAACAAAAACAACAACAACAAAACTAATTGTAAGTTTTATGGTCTGGTGAATCTGCTTCAAAACTTTGTAAAAGCTTATTTGTTTATTTTTAATAATTTACCTTTCAGTGGTTTAGACCAGGTCATCTGAGGATTGAAATTTAGTGAGAAAATTACTGTGCCAGTTGCAAATGGAAAAGAAGTTTCTAAATTTAGGTTCGTGGCTTTGGAGATCTTTGACTCTGGGATGAACCTGCTATCTGCACACTGACCTGGGCAAGGAGCACAGCTCCCCCAGTGGGTACCTCTTATGTATGTAAGACAAACTATCATCATTTCAAAAAGATGTAATGAAACAAAAAATAATGTAATATTATTTAGTAATAAAGGCAAAAAAACTCCTCATTGTTTTTCACAGGCTTTGGAGACAAAAGGTTCTTGCCTTCAGGTCCTGGCAATTTTGAATAAAAAGCCTTCAGTATAAAGCACACTAGGTGTGTTATTTATTGTGATTGCTAGTGACGTATGAGAGGCCAAGCAGAAGAGTATTTGAAAAGAAAGACCAATGCCGTGCATTCTATAACTCTGGCTCACAACCAGTAAGACGTCAATTTTATGCCATCGACAACACATCTCATCCCTTCAGTGTGTCCCCAGAAGTCAGGTAGGAGTTCCGTGTAACAGCCCTGCATGAGAAGACCGCTGAAGACAACGACATGGAAATCAGCACACCGCGTGTCCCACTTTGCAGCCCAGTCCCTTGATTTCCATGATTTGACAGGAGATGATATCAAAGGCTGAAGAAAGGTGTTAAGGAATAGGTGAGCAGTTAGGATCGCGAGTCACACGCTGACAGCAGAGGGAGTGTCGGGCTACCCGGTGAGTGAAGCCACGGACATGGGCCCTATCATAGAAAATACGCTTTTTGTTAAAGCTCTCAGTATCGAGAGGGAGGAGCAACCTTTCTGGCATGAATACTCTACTGCTGTGAGGATCCAGTAAAAGGTCTTCTCAGGGTTTGTTTAAAAAGGTCAGCTCAGGAACTACTGACCCCCATGACTTCATCCTGACAGTTTCAGCCCTCTCACAAAATCACTCTTGTCACTTCTAGCCTCCTGTGCTTTTCTGAAAACAAAACCCCCTACCACCTGCCGTCCATTATTCCATCAGCGAGCAACACGCGCTCTCTTCAGCTGATATTTCAATTTATTTGTGGTTAGATGTGCAATAATCCTCTGACCGAAGCCGAGGGAACAGTTTAAAGATTTAAAACAAAACAAAGCCAGTGCTTCAAACATCTCTTCATGCAATACTTACCAGACACAAAAATGTGGCTAATTCTCATCCACACAAAAGCAAAACTAAGACACGCAGATGGTCAGTGCCTGCCCTCTGCAGAGGGAGAAGCAGGGTTGGCTCCAAGTAACAAATAATTATCCAGGTCCTTTGTAAATCAAGTTGTACCACTTCTCCTGTGAGCATCCACAAAGACGGCTGCATATATTTGCTATTAGTTCCTTCTTTGTCTGGGGATTTTGTTAATGCCCTTTCTTCATATAAGTTTGTGTCGCCTTGTTCTCACATTTGACACCAACTGAAATAGCCTCGCAGAACCTTTGTTTCTATTTTCTTCAAAATGTGTATTCCTCAATGAGGTTTCATCCTAATCTCTTCTTTTCAAAAGGATATGAATTGAACATGCAGAGAATCAGCCTAACAGGACCGATTATCAATTTCCATTTCCTTTCAGCGCCTCTGCCACCCGTGGGCCCCCTAGACAGCGTTCCTTGAAGACAAAGGGTGTCTGAAATGGACAACTTTATTTTCTACACTGATCTCTCTTAGTGGATGACAGAGACTCATCGCCCATAATAAATCCTTCCTCTGACCCTTTTATATAATGCACAGCTGAGCTAAAAAGGAAATCAATGTGGCAATTTTAATTTAGCAGTTTCATTCTGTTAATTTATCTAAAAAATCCTATGCCATGACTTCCCCTTGTCAAAACAGCCAATTCCTGTCAATGTGAAAATGTGAAAATGCTTTGAGTTTCTTCCCTTTTTAAAAATAGTATGGCTGTAAAAACCATGGGTCACATACTAAGGCCTCCGTGATTTTCTTGTGAGTGCAAAGCTCCTTTTGAAATCAATGTGAGCGCAGCAAGTTAGAGAAATGTGGAGGGTCTCTAGGGAGAAAAAAATCTGGGCCTACATTGTTTGTTAGCTTTGCTAAAGATGCCTGTGAAACACTGTGGAAATGGGATGCTAAGTATCTGCAGTCTGTATGTGGTGGTGAAGCCTGGTCATTTTAGTACACTGGGGCTGTTTAAACATGATTCATCCTTGGGGAGAGTTCTAAGTAATGAACAACACTGTGTTTTCTGTTAGGGCACCGTAAAATGAGCTTGAGAACGACCGGCAGACAGAGCCTTACTCTGCTCTGGATGCCACGCTGTCGTAGGGGAAGGAGGCCACCTCAACGCCACACAGCCATCAGGGCCACGGTGGGATGAGCAGGAGTGGGGCCTGGGAGAGGTGCAGACCCCACAAGGGAGGTGGATTCTGCTGCCTTTTCAATAGGAATCTCATGTCAAAGGAATTGCTTTTTCAAGTCTTTGTTCAAATCTGACTCTTCCGAAACATCCAATTTAAATTGAGAATATTTCCTGCCTCTTGCCATTCCCCAGCCCTACCTAGACCACTTACATAACTTTTTTCTTTTTTTCTCCTTAGCACTTGTGACTTTCAACCTCCTTTATAATTTACTTATTTATTATCTACCTCCATTCCAGGTAAAATGTTAAGTGCCCTGACTGCTTGTTCACTAAATTACCCTCAGAGCATGGCATAGTGTTTGGCACACTGTATGTGCTCAATAATTACGTTTCCCAAAGAAATCTTACAGGCCCGCATCTGCCAAGTTGTCCTTTGGGTGTGGGAATGGCAGCATTGCACCTCTGTTGTCACCCCAGACCAAGGCCCACTGTAGAGGGTTTCCTGGTGGCTGACTCACATCATGGCCATGTTTGGGAAGAAAATCACCTATTGCTCTGAGAACCCGCAGGACTTCCATAAGAACTGAGACTGGTAGAGGAGAGGAAGCCCAACTCCAAACCAGATCAAAGAAGTAGCCCAAGTGTGGGCTTATAAATAGTCAGATCCTGGGACTTGGAAATTGTAGAGACAAACCTAGCTGGTTTCAGTTTGATACAAGGCTTCAGCTATTGGGCCAGCATACTTCAGCACAGTCATTCAGTGAGGGCCATTATGGTATAGGTACCATGCCAGCCACTGCAGAGGAGACAGCAACTGGCCTATGTCTACAAGTTGATTCTGACGTATAGAAGTTAGCTTATGTTTCAAGTCCAGAGCAAGACATGGGGTTTACTATCTTGAATCTTGAAGAATGGCAATGCTTTCCGTGGCAGAGATGAGATGAATGACATTAAATGTAATGGGAATGGTGTTAAGAGAAGCAGAATGCATTTGAGGAATAACAATCACGTAATCCACTTACCTTGCAGACATGTTTACTGGAGGGAAATTGAAAAGGGAGATAAATCTAGAAAGATCGGTGGCTAATTATATTGGAGATGGGTTTTATATGTTGTATTATTTTATTGGGGAACCACCAATAGCTTTTAAGGAGAGGGCAGACTCCTTCGGAAGTCTGTGCTTTAGGCAGGATGTTTTATTTTATTTTGTTTTTGTGGGGTAATGGGGTGGTGGTAAACATAATTAGTGAAGTAAATAAATATTTATGAGTGCTGAACTATAAAACATAAGAACTATGAAATCCATCCAACTTCTAATCTTTAAGTGATAAAAGAATATTCTAGAATAGAGTCATGTATTTGCTTTTCAAAGACATCCTAGATAGAGACTTTGCAACTTTGCTCATCAATCTTTCTAGTACTCTGAACAGTTAAGAAATTCTTCTTTATTTCCAAACCAAACCTCTTAACCTTCATTATAGACAACTTTATCTGACTTCATCCTATATGTATACAGAGAATTACCATATGCCATACAAAAAGTCAGCCTGCTATATGCCTGAAGAGAGTAAGCAAGTAAATTTTGTTGAAATAATCTACTGTTCTCTAAAAACCTTGTTGCTTTAATCTTTCCTAATGTCACTCATTTTATCCCTTCAGTGAAAAGAAACAAAACAGAAAAAAACTCTTAGGTCTCTTTGCTATCTTTATATTTCCTTCCGAAGATTGACATTAAAACTGTACCTAGAAGAGTATGTCTATTGAAGAGACTAGTGGATGATCATTTTGTGACTGTTTAATGTCATTGATTGACTTTTTAGTCCTCAATTGCATTGCTCTGATTAGTCTGATTAAATATAAGATTGCCCATACCCTCATATTTTTCTTTCTTCTATACTCAGACCTAGTTAGATCAGATCATCCTCCGTTATCTTCAGAGTAAAGGTTAACTACCATGTGACCAGGGAACAGGGAAACATGGTTTTGACATATTAATTTGTTTTAAAGGTAAAACTCTCAGTTTTAAGTTGATAAAATATAGACTGAAAATTTTAATGCCAACAATAACATTCTGAAAATTCTGGGTATCTTTACATATCAGAAACATATTTGCCTTGCATACCAGCCAGTACTAAGATATACACACAAAGAGTTTACCACAGTTCCTGTAGATAAAATTTATTTTTCTAATAAATTCTGCCTCTAATAATAAGGTTGGAGTTTGACCAGTTCATTGAGACTTGGTCCTTTATTACCCTCTGAAATTGGTACTATCAAGTGAATTTAAGAAAACCAGTAAAAATTCAACTGAATAGGGTTTGAAATATAGCACCTTCAATAGCCCAGAGGACTCTGCTACTTTCTAAATCCGATAAAAAAAGTAAATATATGAAGAAAAATATATATGCTCCTTGACATCACATTTATATACTAGCTTATTTACGAAATTTTTCTTTATTGGTCCTTTGAATGTAAGAAAATAAGAAACCTAGATGCTTTAAAAATGGATGAGAGCACTTATTAACCAAGAAAATATACATGAATGTTTATCAATATTTACTTTTGTGTTTTTATTCTTTCATTGTTCCCTAATTTTTCTATTTTATTTCCTATCTAATCTTTAACAGATTTTTAGAAAGCTACATTACAACATCCTAAGATCCTATTTCATATTAAGCCACTGCTGGGCTTAGGTGGATACTTTTATTGAGTTGTCAGGACGATGAAGGTTCTGAGCCCTCAGCATATAGAAGTCAATATGCAGTAATGAATCTGGGTCCCTGCCAAATATGGTCTGCCATTGTGAAGTTCCATCCCTGCATTTTAAATCGTGCTGGAGTTTCTTGCATTTCACTTTTCCTTGGATTTTGTTTCATTAAACAACTTCGGGAGAAGTATTTTACACTTCCAATCTCTGTGTGAAAGTCACTGATCAATCAGTGGATTTATGGTTTACAATGACACAATGCCTGATATGTAGGAACCAGAAAAAAATTTCATAATGAACTCCTTCCTTATCATTTTACTGAAGCAAATGGTTCCCCCTGCCCTGCTCCAAATAGCACATATTTCTGGCATTTTAATATATCGTTAGTTGGACCAGACAGATTTTAATCCCTAATAAAATAATTCTCCTAAACCTTATTTATTTTTCTTATACTTTGCTATGAGAAAAGGCAAATAGTCATGTTAACTGGGTCACAATGTTTTAATATTATAACTTTTAGTAACTTTTCTCAGTAATTTTAAAAACACAGAGAGGCACAGTTCCCAACAGACAGCCAAGGGAAACCAAAGAACTAGATTTATTCCAAGCACAGACTCCATGGGTCAATGTCCACATTAGAATTTGTGTTTTGCATTTTATATTATTTCCTTCAACTTGTTTCAGTGTCTCTCAAGGATGAGAAAATATATTTTCCATGGTCCATTTGGAATTTATTCCTCCATATTTGTACAGATACTAGGGGTAAAGTATTTGGTTTCCATGGATAGAAGTCCACTGAGAAAAACTAGATGCTACTAAAATTTGCCTGCATCTTTGGACATCCTGTATGATCCTTCTCTTACTCTCCTCCTGTCCCAAATATCTGTGCATCCACACAGAAAATAGAATGGTTTGCATGCTCTTCTCTTAGTGTTTTGCTGGACAATCTCTGTTTTATGAATTTAGGAAACTCCTTCTATCTGTGGGCCCTTACTTTTTCCTACTTGGTGTGAAAGAAAAACTCTAGTTTCATCCTAAATAACATCTGGAGGAAATGAATCAGTAAGGTAAAACCACAACTTCTATAATATTGTTTTAACCTTAATTTTGAAATCTTTAAAAAGGATTCTTTTAGAATAAACTAACTAGTGAGAAAGAAATAAACCACTTATTTTTGGAAGTAATAAATGATTTTAGGACCCTGTAGTAGCAACTTCCCAAATTAGCTCTTAGATTAAAATTTTCAGAAAAGAGGAAATATTTTAAAATAATCACATTTTCCTATCTAAGGTGAGGATGGTTCGTTGGTGAATGGAAACTGAACTTGTATCACTATGTCTCCTGTTTTATGTGGATGAATCTCTTTTTCAAAAGACTGTCTCAACCGCATGAGTTCATTTTTTTTTGTAACAAACAAACCAAAAAAGTATTGCATCTTAGACATTCTGATTCTTAGACAAAGCATCAAAGCATCTCATTTTACCACAGAAAGTAAAGTATATTTCGGTTTTATACCAGATCATCTACATAGGTGTGAAAGAGAAATTCCAGTTTTATAACTTCCTAGTACACATATTTATTAGAACTATGCTGAATACTTGCATAGGCCTGAGGTTTAAGAGCCTTAATTTACTGAACATGACAGAATAAACCATGATGAGCAATAAATTATTTTTATATAAATGCTTGGAAATAGTTCACTCCGCTTAGTGGAGATATAATTTATACCATTCCTTTCTTTTGATACTATTAATGTTTTATAAATCCTTTTGAGATTACTAGTACAATGATCAACTTTAGCCTTGCTCTTGTCTGACTTGTCACAGATTCTCAATTTTTGGGATAACAATGAGCGAAACTTACTGTATGTGTGAGACTTTTTCCAGAACTGTTCTTTGGCTCTCATTTTAACAGATGTGGTCTTAAGTGATAAATATCAATATAGTTGGAGAAATTGAGAGGCAGTAGCTACTTCTCCACTTTCAGCACAAGTTTCCCAGTTGATTTGGTTTGGGATATCTTCTCTTTAGATACCAATATCTATATATAAATCTGATAAATTTGCTTGAGTAGAACTTCTAAATGTGAATATTTGACAAACTTGATTATATCCTAGTAATTTTTATTATCTGTAGATTATAAAGCATTTGTATACAAATGTCTTGCTGAAAGCTCTGGATCTTAACAAAACAAGCACTTGCTTTGACTTGCCTCCCTGGCCCCTTCTTCCATACTTAAGCTGCAGCCAAACTAGACTTCTTTCAATCCCCAAATGCTCCATTATGTCTCATGCCTCTCCATCATGCACATACTGTTCTCTGGGTCTTATATACCTTTTCTCTAGTCTTAGTCTTGTGAAGACTAAGACTATTTCTTTAGGTCTAAGCTTTGATATCGTTTCTTCTAGGAAGCACTCCTGTCAACACTTACTTCTATAGCACCTGGGATTAACCCATTCAGAGCATTTCCTCTGCTACCTTGAGTACCTTAGTTTCCCCCTAGGCTAATTCCTTGAAGGGCAAGGATTGAATATTGCAGTATTATTAGCACAATGCCTGTCACATAGCTGCACTCAAATACATTCATTGAATAAATGAAAGGATGAGTGGGTAGTGAAAACATCATCTTTTCTTTAATGTGCTTTCTGTACATGATTTCCCCATTTCAGTTCTTTTTTTTCTCCTGGAAATAGTACCTTGAAATGTTCTCAAATACTCTGTTTTCTTTGGAACTTTTCTGCCTTGCTCTACCTGGACAATCATTTATTCATTCACAAATATTTTTGAGTTTTGTTTATGTACAAGGCATTTTGCAAGGTTGTGAGAAGAACTCCAAGAGAAATCATACTTGGGTGTTGCCCTCAAAAAGTTTACAGTCTAATAGAAAAGGAAAGACTGGCATAAAGAACACTATCATCAAAGTAGAGAATAGTGTCAGGGAAAGGAAATGATGTATTCAGTTGGAGAGATAAAAGACAGGTCTTTCTAAACATGAACAAGGTCTTAAAGCATGTGCAGGGTCTGGACATCATGGCATACAGAGAAAAGACATTGCAAGCAATGAGATAATGTGTGCAAAGAAGAAAGAGGAAAACAGAGAGCATGTAAACACAGACAAAACCTGTTTGGAGCTCAGGGTTTATGAAGAATTGGAACAATATTGATGGTATGTTGAGAAGGGAGCCTGGGTCTAGATAGTGGAGATCCTTGAATGCTGAGCTAAGAGTTAGATTTTTGGCAGACAAAGGGGACTATTGAAGCTTATGAGCAGAGCTGTAAATCTCTCATCGTCTGGTTGAGCCTTGCTTCATCTTCCTACACAATATTTCTGTATCTAACTTTTTTTTCCTACAAAGCCACAGAAATACTTCTCATCCTGTTCCTGTTCCTTTTCCTATTATTTTATGACATAGTAATTGATTCTTCTAAAAAGCCCCACTTGAAGGCTGCTGGAAAGGTCAATGTCAAACTATTTTCCCCCATCCTCATTAAGCTTTATTACTTATATCAAGTTAAAAATACTAATAATTAGCCTCTTCTGTAGTTTCCTGCTGGCATCCTTCCAATTCCAATTTACCTGCTATACATTTTCCTGGTCCTTTTGAGACCTTTGACTCCAACTCTTCCATTTCTGGAGCCATTTCCTTGTCTTATATACCTCTGTGTTGTCTCTCTTTTTTGAAACACCAACCCACGGCCAAGCTCCCTTGGACATCTTGGATTATGGATAAAGCATATTAAATAGAAGTCATTAACCCCCCCCCCACATGATGTTATATGTTGCCATAATAAACCTGGTCTGTATTGCTCATCTTGCATGAATCAAGCACATAGTAGTAGGTATTTAATAAGTGCTTAGTGAATAAATGAATGGAATGAATCTTGATTCATGTTGGAATACATGTTCCTTATGAATAGGAATTAATTTTTATATTCTACACCCTCCTCTACTCTCACTGGTACAGACACTCAATAAATGCTAATTAAATGAATGTAATTAATCCTTTCAGAAAAAGGAATGCTGTGGAAAAATCCCAAGGAAGTGCCAAAGAGAATAAATTTCCTCACCTCAAAATACTCAGAGCCTCATATATGGTATTTAAGATAATACAGAAATGCACTTTGGCTCTCATTTACTGATGCTTGGCCTATATGCTTTCAATAAAATATAGCCATTGTTGATTTTCTTTAAAGCCCACCTCAAAGGTTTCATATCTTTGAACTAAACAAGAGTTCTGGGTTTTTATGACTTGCACAAACAAACAGAAGCTGGATGTGCTTAGAGTTATCCGTACCTAATATTTTAATTCCATTGTTCAATAATTCCCATTCCTTTGCATTACTTTTGCTTTATTATACTCTTATAATACTCTCAAATATATCTATAAAACTTTACAACCCTTTTCCAATGGCATATGGTGTGTGTTCTCAAGAGAAACATGTTTATGAGCTGAAAGATGGGAAGAAAATGTAAAGTACTCCTACGGGACTTGGGGAGGGATTACTGCCTGCCTGCATGGCAGGAACACTGCAGTATATCAGACTCTTGCAACCTGAATCAGAGCTCTTCTGGTTCCGCAATGAACAGAAGTTTGGGAATGTACTATGCCAACTTTGATGCTTTTAGGGGTTTTTTGTTTTGTTTTTTTGTTTTTCCTGCTGGAGACTGAAGTCAGTAGTTCCTTAAATGGTACTTAAATTCTGTGTGCTATAGAATAATATCTATTAGGAAGGAGAGGAATTTAGCGTGTGGACAGAGGTATGAAACCAAATACAATTTTACTGTCCTCTCCCATTGGAGCCCCCCTCCCCCCAAGACTTTGTCAGGCCACAGTTAGTTCTTGGAGAACTTGTCCTTCCATAATCATTTTTGTAAGCCTACAGATTCTTGTTTTGAAAGACCCTTTTGTGTTCTTAAAATGCTTCACTTGTTGAGCTCTCGATTCAAATTTTGAGCTGCCTCCGATATAGAGTCCCTATTTGTCTTTCTCATCACAGTCATCTAATCATGGAGACACAGAGTCTAGAAATCTTAGCATGGTCTCTAACCTTTCTCGTTGCTCCCTAATTGGTCAACAAGTACAGCCATTTCTCCTCTCAGTTCTCTCCTACCCACTTCTCGCCTCCATCTTCTTTGCTCTTCCCTAGTTTCAGGCCTTGACCTTATCCCCCATGGCCTACTTCAGTCATATCTTAATCGATCTCTTCTGACTCTAGCCTCTCCCACTCAGATTACCCTCCAACATGCCACCATAGGATGACTGTTCCTTTAAGAAAGCCTTAAATAGCCCCTTAAATAAACAACAGCCCCCTCCCTCCTGGCTACTAAGTCCCAGAGGACTTTGGGATTGCACTGCTCCACACACTCTTTACATCAACAGCACTGGATGCACTCAGGGTCTTCTGCACATTCTACTCAACCTTAAATCCTCTTGAACTTCTTCACCTCTGAAATACGGCTCCTCTGTCAAATGTGGCTCAAAGACTCTCGTATGTATTCCTGGATTTCTCCAATTAGAAAGAGTCTCCCTTCTATGCTCCCTGACACTATTGTTACCGCATCTCCATTGCAGCATTTTTATTCTGCTTTTTATTAGAATTTGTAACTTTAATTCCTGTAGCACCCAGTGAGTTGCATCTTCCTGTCTTCTTCAGCATCTCCATTACCCATTTGATAGTGTGTTTTAAGTGGACCTAAAATTATCTTTGCAGAAAGTATTGGCTCTACTCGTGAGGACTTTTTTGGTCTATATTCTGACATTTTTAAATGACCCAGCCTTCCTTGTAGATATTCTAGTGACAGGTAAGATAAAATGGCATGGATCTGCCTTAGCAACACTCAGTGATGATCAAACAGATTTGAAAATAAAATATTCAAGGAGAATGGTTTGAAGGATAAATTTTTCTAGATTTTCTAAATTTTATTTCTAGGTGTTCTAAATTCAAGTTTTAGAGATCTACTTAACTAGATGGTCCTCTGTAAAAATCTCATCACTGTCAACAGTGAAGGACAGTATGAAGTTCTGCACTAGGAAACCCACTATTGCATTTGTATCAGGGATGTGGCTCTAGAACACAGTATCTTTGTAAGGATATAACAGACATTTCTTGAGGGATTCTTACCAGAAAAAGCTGTGCTTCATTCACTTCTGTTGGTTTATACCTATAGGTATTATGAATTGTATATGTGATTGTTCCACTTTTTGCATCAGTTGCTAGGCAGTTTAGAATCTTATTTTCAACAATGCTTTATTAACGAACATAAGGCCACTCATAGACAATGGCTACTAACTCCATTCCTTTTCCATTTTATTTTTCGCACTTTAATATCTACCCTCTGATTTTTTCCCTTTCTAACATCTACCTATCTAACCATCTATCTATCATCTACTTATCCAGTTATTACTTATAACATGAAAATCATTGTAAGAAGTTTTAAATATGAACAGAGTTGAGGAAAAAAAATATTTTAGAAATTTCTATTTCATACAAACTACATAAGATAGCACTTTATTTGTAGAAGGTACTCAAGGGTTTCCTGACTGAACCCAAAGAATTTCAAAGCACTGAAAAATCCCAGAGAAAAAGGCTATAGGTCAGATGTAATCAGTCACTAGAAGGAACCCAAATAGGCTTTTGGTCAAAGTTGAACACAATAATATGGTACTCATCATTATTGGGTTTCATGTATTTATAGTGACTCATACTTCATAATTTTACATAAAAAGAGTGAGGCAACATATGCAGTATTTTTCCCTACTATAATCCTCATAAAGAGGATGTGAAAGAGAATGGTACTTTTCATGCATGTACTAATACTCAGGCACCACTATATCAGCTAACTCAAACAGCAGTCACAAAAATCATATCAATATTTCTCTTACCTCCACCTGAGAAAGGTTAGTGTTATGGGATGTACACAAGAAGAAGGGCAAGGAGCATGGATTGCTGGTCCCTGCTATATGTCAGAGCAAGACAACTGAAATACACTGAGAAGGTCAAGAGCAGTGGAAGCTGAAGCGACAAGTGTTTCTGTGTGTGTGTAAATGTTCATAGGATCTGAAGAAACCTCAGTACAAATGTCAGTTTTCATGACCTGATCACATATGACTCAATACAGAGGTGAAATCAAGATGCCCCTACTGAGAAGTTCAAAGTATAGACTCCTGAAGAATAAGACTGCAGCAAGCCAAGAGATCCAGTCATAACGGAAAGGAAATCCATGAAGACACTTTTCATATTATGCTCAGTTGGACTAGCAATGAAGAAAGATCATTAAAAACTGAATAATTTTAGTTTCTAGGGTTACCTTATTTTATTTTTTTACATTACAAAACTTTTCATTCACTTATTTACCTTTTATTACATGCTTTTTAAATGAAGATATATGGTTGCTAAGGTGTCTACAATTTAAAATACATTTGAAAAGATTTCTGTGACTTTCACAATTACCATGCTATTAAGAGTGAACACAACTAAAATTGGGAGGGACATGGAGAAAGAAGCCGAGGAAAAAAATTGTTTTTAAAGATGTTTTTAAAGACACACACACAAAATGTAATTCCTTCATTATCCTCATCAGACTTTCTTACATCTCAGCATTCTTTAGGTCAATCAGTCAAATCGCTGCTAACGCTTTCATCAACAGGAACATCATGATTGAGGTTAACACATCTGTGCGAGAGCTGTTACATTATAATAAAAAATTATAATGCTAAGAACTTTTTCCCTTAAGTGATATAGAAAATGCCCCTACAGATAAACTACTATTATATATCATTTCATTAATCTATTCCACGTTCATTACCTTGGCTATGGTATAGTTTACTAGGATAGGAAATGGATAAGATGCAGGAAATCTTTATAGCATAAGAAATATGCATAAAACATCTTGTTTCTATATTTTTCAATTATAAAGGTAAAATAATACTATAGAAAAAACTGACACAGAGAGAAAAGTAAAAGAAAAAAAACACACACAAATCCAGCGCTCTAAAATTGGTATTCTTATGGGTCCTCCTTCCATCTTTGTCATGTGCAAGTCATGATGATGTAAAATTACTGTTAGAATATGTTTGCTCACTTTGCATTTTATCATGTGGAGTGTGCCAGATCACTGCCTAGAAACTGAAATACTCTATTTTAATGATATACCATAATTTAATCAATTTTCCATATTGCTTCCAAGTTTTTATAGTTAGTACTATTTGATTATTAAATAATGATGAAGTGAACTTGTGTGCACATTTTTTAAAAATGTATTTGGGAAAATTTCCTTAGAATTAATTCAAAGGCTTTAGATTATAGGATTTCTTTTCCAAAGAGTTGAAACTATTTCCAAAGTTATCAATATTTACAAGATCACCAGCTTTATACCAATACTCGACATTGTCTTAATATACATAATTGTAATTTTTCTGCTTATTTGTTATGTGATATAAAAATGAGACCTTATCTTTCTTTTAATTTTTTTCAAAAAGCAGTGGGCTTGAAAAATTTTTCTATGTTCTTTATTAGTTGTACTTTTGTTCATGTATTTGACTATAGAGGTATCAAGATATTTTTCTTAAAATTTTAATTTAACCTTTTATTAAATAAAAATAGTAACTCTGCCACATTTATTATACTCTCCCTAATCTATTGTTAGCCTTTTTAATTTAGGCTATATATTATGCACACAGGTTTTTAAATTTATGCATATAAATCTATAAATTATAATTTATATTTATATTAATAAATGGATTCTATAATTGTTGGTATTACCTTTATTTTATTTTTAAATTGCTTTTTGATAGTGATAACATACAGGGATATTATACTTTATTTTCTTCTAACTTTTTAAAGTTTATAGCTAACATACAGAGAAATCTATTTGTTGGTATATTTTTCCTTTTTGTTGCTTTTTAAAATTGATTACCTACAGAAGTTTGATAAATATTCAGTTTTAATTTCTACCTGTTCTCTGGTTTGTTTTTTATATCTAACTATTTAATCCATTTGGAATTTGCTTAGGTGTATGGTATGAGACATTTTCGATTTTTTTTCTACGTAACTGCTATACATTATCATGTAATACATTTTAATTAAAAAATACTTTCCCACTGTTGTATGAAACTTTCTATGATACATAGAATTCATAGAACTTATTATACATACGAGGTTCTATTTTTAATTTAAAAAATTATATTCCATATAGGTAGAGACTATTCGTTAAGGGCTAATTACATTGATAATATATGATAATTACGGGAAGCAACATTACACTGATAATTTCCTTATCTTCTAGGGAATGACTTTTGACCAAGCTGGAGCTTTGTAGAGTTGGCACTGGGCTGATCATAAGTTTTCAAGAAATGAGAAGAATATTGCCTTCAATTTTTAAACTAAGTTATTATTCTGTCTCCAAAATGAAAATAACCCTTCTCATTAAATCTGAGTATAAATGTTTGTTTTCCTTTGGTAAATGAACTGTTTAAAATAAAACTGCATTTTGTATCATCACATAGTATTGTGAGCATGGATTCTGAAGCCAGACTGGCCGAGTATAATTCTCTCGGCTGCTACTGACAGGCTGGATAGTTTGGGGCAAATTACTTAATCTCTTTGTGCACTACTTTCCTCATATATAAAATGACAATAATAACAGTCATTATCTCCTGGGGTTATTACAAGGATTGAACGAATATTTATATTGTTTTACCTAGTTTTAGAGGAAAAGGGGAAACTGTGTTAACAAAAGTTTCCTAGAAAGGGTTATCATTTGGCTAAATCTTAAAACATTAAGTAGACGTTCACTATTTGAATTTTCCGTTTTGACACCAGTTTCGGAAGCTGGTGGTTGCCGATTTAGCAGAGAATTTTTACTACATACTTTTAGAAAGTTCTGCCCAGCTCTGCTGGGACAAGTAGAATATTGCTTTTTCAAAGAAGTTCTAGCATAGGTTTCTCTTCAGATCATATAAATCTTTTGCCTTTTTTTTTCAAAGAAGTCTTAGGCCTAATGATGAAGTATGTCAATGCTGCCTTTGACAGCTATCTCCTCTCAGTAGAACTAGTGCTGAGAGTACCCCGGTGTTGAGAGTATACATGGTAAAAGATCTGATAGAATAATTTACACAAAGGTGAATAGTAGCTAGTGGGTTACTTCTTTTAGGCAGGATCTCATGTACATTTTTTATTTAAAAAGTGTCTCAGAAATAATTGATATTTAAAAATATCACCCTAAAGGGCAGCTTAATCCACTATTTTTCTGGGTTTCTCTAAGCATTAAATTTGGTCACCATGAAGCAATAATCCTACAGTTATTAGCTTAGCTCTACTAACATACACTTCTACTTAGTTGATTTAGCTAATCCTTAGCTTCCACTAAGAATTGACATGGTATAGTTATTTGAAGGACATTTTTGTATCTTTCACAAAACAGCAGTTATAGGCATTGTACACTATATTAAGGAATATTTCTTACATATGGATCCATGTAACAAAATTTCCCAATATTTAGTGCCTGTCAGAGCAAAATATTGTCTCTTAAGGCAAACCTAGACTTCTCCTTTTATCAGACCACAAGCACTGCAAAGCCCATGACCTTCTTTAGTTTCTTGGCTACCGTTAAGTTTAAAGCTAAACTTGGTGTCCTGTTTCAGTAGTACAGCTTATCTTTGGTTTCTGATACAAGTACTTCCTACTTCCTAAATGATTCCTGATCACTCTTAAATTAAAAAAAAATGGTATTATCTTAAATATTTTAAATCTATAAGCTATTTTAAAAAGCATATAGGTACATGAATGAAATAGTTATTATCTGTATTCCTCTTTTGACCTTTATTAAATGTTAATTTTTAAAAGACAGTGGTAATTTATTTTCTTTCCAAGTAAATTTCAAGGTCCTACAGCAGGACAGGATTTCTTGTTTTATACCTTCTATACCCTTCACTTATAGGTACTCAATAAATAACTTGATTGGCTGATAGCTGTCTTTTAAAAGAGGATGTCTAGTTTTTGTTAAAAAATGATGGGTTAATAGAAATATTGAGCCAACAGAGGCTTTCTGTTATTTTCAAATTACTCCACAATGGTCTATGATTATTTTCTATATGTAAGGGAGAGTATACCCAGGATCACCACTCTTTAAACTGGAAGGGATTTTGACAGAGTCCAGTTCCTTTATTTCAGGGATTAAGAAAACAAGGCCCAGAGAGTTTATATCATTTGCAAAGGTTACATGCGAAGTCATTAGAAAGTCAAGACTGGAATTAAGGCTTCTCATTTTCCAGTCGAGTCACCTGAGGCCAATCCATCTATTCACCTTCTACATCCACACAATTAGAATGACTTGCACACATTTTAAGGTTTGAAATCAAGCATGACCCTAATTAGAATCTTCATTCATAAAACTCTAAGCTTTAAAAGTGCTAGGAGTCATGACACAAATAACAAAGTTCTGAGAGTTCACTGTGCCAGGCCCTGTGTTAAACATGTTTTATTATTTCATACAATCTTCACAATAACCTTCGATGTAAGGATTACTGTTATTCCCATTTTACAGATGAGAAAATGGGTGGCAGGCCCCATGCTTAGTACCAAGATTCAGCTGAGCTGAGCTCTCATTTACTATGAGTATTGCCTCACAAATCCATTACAGTACATGCTTTCCTTTTTAGATAGGTAGATATTTTTTCCTAAGCCAGATTGGGCTACCCTAATAATCCTCTACTAGAATTCTTAATTCTTACCCACTTAGGCCTTTTCCCTGGAAACTTCCTGCCATCAAAACAGGAATTCATACTCAGCCCTTCAGGGCTGAAGTCACAAGTAGTGCTGGAATCCAAGAAAACACCAAGTATTCAGACAGATCGGGGAGGAATCATCTGAATTCCTTCAAAAGTCAGTGAAAAGAAGATGCTGCGATTAAGGAGTACCTTGGAAGAATGTAGGAATCAAATTTGTGAAGAGAAGGAAGGAATCTAAGGTGAAAGCAACTGGATCCTTTCTTTGTTTATGCCATCCTCAACACCAGTAAAGAGTAGCGTACTAGATTGTCTCGGACTAGAAAGAATAGCTAAAATGGACAACTAACACCATAGTATTTCAAAGTGACACATATCAGAGAAAGTCGCAGCTAACTAACCACTTCATTCCATAAATATGATATTTGCCAAAGGTGATCACCTGCTAATGTTTCTGATGAAGCCTAAGAAATCATGGGGCAAATGCTGAGGAAATAGTTCAATTTGAACCAGATTAATTGTTCACCTGTTGGTGCCACAGTTCTGTGTAGTGGTTGTGGGTCTTTTTGTAGCTGTGGAATAGAGGGCCTTCTGAAAATGCTGAGAGGGCAGTGCCTTCCCGGAGCCGACTCTACTAGATGCCAGCCTCAATCACACATGTGCCAGCTAATACCATGCCACACAACCCATCAATGCTTTCAGCATATTTAATCATCTGCCTTGGAGAGACAGAAAATATTACTATTGATTTAGCTTGGTGTTTAATGTGGTTGTTAAATTTTAAATCACTGTACAATGACCAATACTTTGGGTAGTAATGTAATTCTTCCAGGTTTATCATCTCTCTTGAAGCTTAACTATTTAGTTCATTGTGTAGCATTAAATTCCAGACAGAGGAATCAACACTAAATAGAACAACTTTTCTGTATGCTTTCTCATAATGGTAACAGGAAAAGACAATTGCTCTCACTGTGCTCCTGTGTAGACACTCTGCCTGCTCTGTATCTCTATCAGTTTTTCCATAATGTGCTCTTGGCACACTTACTTTAGGATTGCCGGTTTGAGAGCACTGCTTTTTTTATCCTTGTCACCAAATGTGATATTTTGAGCATTCAAGATACACTGCAAGTGGGGATAAATATTGAGACTGATTACTATTGAGACTGAAATGGAGAACATGTAGGTTCATCTACCTCTTTATAAAATGAGCCTTTAGGAAATTATTTCATCTTGGGGATACGTCTGGCTATGCTGCACAATTTTTTCTAAAAGGCTAATAGTTAATGTGCCAGGCAGCACTCCCTCTGTACTCACTGCCTACAGGCAGAGTGGTCTTGGTAGGTACACACCTTAACATAGCATAACATCAACTCTTGCCTTTCCCACAGAGAGAGTGACGGCTCCACTGAGTACACATCCCTGATCCAAGATGTTAGTGAGCACATTTCTTATCGGCAGTGGAGCTCTCAAAGGTTTTTTCAGTGTTCACCAACCACGTTCCAGTGTGGAGGAAGGATGTTAGCTAGGTATGGGACTAAGCACAGATGCAATCTGGGTATTCAAGCTGACCCTGCTGGTGGATGTCGGCTGCACACTGAATGTGGCCTGGCTGAAACCTGTTCCTATATGAGTGTGGCATGTGGAAATTGGAACAGATGGTGGGGTCAGTAATAAGGAACTTGTTTGTTGTTGCCGATTGGAGGCCACTTCTCCTGCCAGCATGACTCCACAGATTTATCCTGGCATTGGTGACCAAGGGGAGACACACAACCTTGTTCAACAAGCATTCTGAAAGATAGCATATGGCCAGGAATAAATCTCCAGAGAATACCAGGATGTGTTGTGTTGTGCTACACACTGCGGTAGTATTGCTCCTAAGCAGTAGAGGGCATGGTGAGTTCGTCCGGTTAGCAGTATAAATAGAAGCGACTGAAAACAGCAGCAAATATAATCTGGTGAGCGTGGGAGCAATTGTGTGGTGTGCTGCTTCTAAGATGACTTAATAAACTGCGTTTCTTTCATTCTTTCTCAATTTACTACCAGAAAATATTCATATGGGTTGGGTTTTAGGGTGACAAAGTGTTGAGAATGTTTGTTGATTTTATATACATATATATATATATATATACACACACACACACACACATATGTGTGTGTGTGTGTGTATGTATATATGTATATACGTAGTAACTAATAAGAGAGAGGCATTAATGATGCTAGTCTAGAAGCTTAGTTAATTGGGAGTCTCTGGGGGGAGCAACTCAAGTTGGTGTCTGCTAATTAAGGCAATGCATTTTCCAGGGATTTAGGAAACCAAGAGCCTGTCTGACTTTATGACCACTCATGGGTTATAATGCAATAGCAGTGACTAGCTTTCACTGATTCTACTCACATGGCTGACTTGGTTAGATGCATTTCACTCTCACAGCAAAAACTCGTGGGCAGTAATATAGTCACATTAGTCATAGAATAAAATACCAAGGTGATTCCACTGTAACATTTTTTCAGAAATCTGGAAATTGTGTCATTTAGTTTGGTCCTTTTGAAAAAAAGAAACCTGTCACAATTGCGTATTTCTTCTGAAGCTTTGTGGGTTCACAAATCTTATTCAAATATAGATTAATTTCCTGAGATACCTCCAAATTAGGTATCCTGAAATTCCATTCGTCCAGTTTTGATCCATGCCGGCTCTGGTTCATTAGTGCCGAGCAGGTCCTGGTGCCTCAGATGCTTCTCCCTCATTTCTGAGGCTATAGCAGGATCTTCCCAATTACAACTGATCAAGTAAATGGGATTTTTAGAAAACTGCAAGGTACTTTTCATTCTTCTGAGAACAAGTTATAAAAATAAAAATATTTACTGTTAAAGTGGTATCACAAGATGAATCAAAGAAAAGTCAAAACATCATGAAAAACCCAATAATACAACTTCCAGATATGCAACAGAATAATGAAACAGTGCCAAAGCCAAAGACTTGGTTTTATTCATGGATTTAAAAAAATCTTGGACTTCTGGTATTTAAAACTTCTCTCCCTAGAATCTGGGTTTAATCCTAACATATGAGAGTGACCAGAAAAGCTCTGAGATCTGCCTAGGGTTTTATCCAAAAGCAAGAAAAGAACCTAGTGGGTTTGAGAGAGAATAGAGATGTTCCTGGCTAGTTTTGAAAGTGAAGCTCATTCAGTAAACCGTAGTATCAGTTTTTCCAAATCTCAAGTAATTAAGTTTTGTGTTATACTACAAAGCTGAACATAAGTGTGAGCTGAGAGTGGGCCTTAAGTCACATAGGTTTGCAAACAGGTGGAGGGTAGGGAAAGCTCTCTTCTGAGTAGATATTACACCTGCAAACCTTGTCATTATCATCCCAAACAGGGTGGAATGGGAAGTGCTACTATGGTGATCTGGCTTCATGGAAGAGGGTGCTTGCATTTTCTAGCACAGTTCCTGGCACATAATGGAAGCTCTATACATGCATGTCAGACAGAACTTCGAAGCTTGGGAGACCACGGGGCAGAAGGGCACAGAAGGTGGCCAGCAGGTTCCTGAGTTAGAAGGGAACTAAGTTAGGGCATGAAGATGGGCACCCTTGCTCCACTCTGCCTTACCTCCTTGAATTTATCTCCTGTTACTTCCCCCAACCATTCTACTCCAACACACTGCTCCTTGCTGTTCCTTAAGACTTTCACACTGCCTGTTCCTTCTGCTTGGAAACCCCCTCTCAGGCATCCACGTGGCCTATTCTTCACATCCTTCACCACTGTGAACTGCAACCTGTCTCCTGACTCCCATACTTCTGACTGCCTTACCCTGCTCTGTTCTTCCATCTGCATAGCCATGCCTCCTAACACACTATCACTTCTTATCCTTATTGTTCATTTTTATGTCCTCTCTCTTGAAGATAAGTTCTACAGGGGTAGGACTGATTTTTATTGATGTGTCCTAACTGTCTAGAACAATGTCTGGCAAACAGGGATTTGATAGTTATCTTAGGTTTCTGTGCCATGTGAACTGAATTCCCTTTGAAGCATCACAGAATATATGCTGAGGGCGAGTAAGGAATTATTGACTCCTACGCTAAGTAGCTGCAGTGCATATCCGTGACCTCCTACCAAAAGCCAGCATCCTGGGTATTCTAAAATCACATTCAAAAATTACTCAGTGGCTCTCGAAGAGATATATGCATTCCCATGTTCATTGAAGAAGTAGTCACAATAGCCAAGGTATGGAAACAACTTGTGTCACACACACACACACACACACACACACACACACAGGAATATTATTCAGCTGTGAAAAAGAAGAAATTTCTGCCATTTGCAACAAAATGGATGGAGCTTGAGGGCATTATGCTAAAGGGAATAAGCCAGACAAGAAAAGACAAATACTGCATGGTATTACTTACATGTGAACTCTAAATAAAAAGGAAAAAGAAAAGACAAACTGAGAGAAACAGAGTAGAAAAATGGTTGCCGGGGGCTGGGGGGAGGGTGGTGGAGGAAATTGAGAGAAGTTGGTAAAAGGGTACAAGCTCAGTTATAAGATGAATAAAGTCTGAGGATCTAATGTATAAATGATGACTATAGTTGATAACACTGTACTGTGTATCTGAAATTTGCTAAGAGAGTAAGACTTAAATGTTATCACAAAAGTAAAAAACAAAAAACAAAAAACAAGGTAAATATGTGAGGTGATATACGTGTTAATTAACTCTATGGGGGGAGAATCCTTTCACAATGTACACAAATATCAAATCATCACCTTGTACACTTTAAATATCTTACAATTTTATTTGTCAGTTATATTTCAGTAAAGCTGAAAAAAAAAGAGAACTTCTCAGGGACTCTCAAGTCAAATGGCAGGTCGAAGAGCTCCTTTGGATTCCTCCTTGGCTGTTTGGAAGCAGGGTCTACTTAATTAGATTTAGAGGTACTCAAGGTTTGAGAGCTATCCCTATATAATGCAGAGAGGATAGGAATTTAGATACCATTGGAAATTAAAATATATTGAAATGGAATCAATTTAGATTAGATAGTTCTTCAAATCAACTTGCACTCAGAGAACACAGGAGCATTTTTTTGGTCAAAAATAATCAAACTTCACATTAAGGATAAATAAATCTGTCTTCAGTAGGACTTCACCAAATATTTCCGGTGTTAGTGTAAAGAACTAACTTGAGAATTCTGGTGAATGCATTTTAAAGAAAACTTAATACAACATTAGGGAAGGAAAAGAAACTCACATCTTTCATATAGTTTTACACATTTAGAATTATAGATACATGAGAATCTCTCTTTTTCTCAAAGACGTAAGAAAAAAATAAAGAGATAAAGAAAAAAGGGAGAAAAGAAATAAAAAGAAAAAGAAAAGATTCTAGGGATTTTTATTTCAGTCCTCTTCAAATAGTTTATTCTCATAACTTCTATCAGATTTAACTTCCTCGTATTGGTTTAATTTCCCTTCCTCAGTGGTAGACTTAGAAAACTGCACTCCTTTAAGAAAAACTTTACATAATAATCCTTTTTAAAAAAGAAAAGTAACAATTTTTCTTCAGCCTTTCTTGTTTTGGCTAAACTAAGTTTAATTTAGTCTACAAGCTAAATAATGCCCTTCCTGATTTTGCTTTTTGGCACTTGAATAGTCTGGATTCTTTTAAATTTGGCTCTTCCAGGGCTATTTTGATGAAATATTTAATCAATATTCTTTAGAGACTCCTACAAAACCTTCTAAAGCTACTACTTTCATTTTTAGACTTTGTCACTATAAAAAATATATGTTCACTATGGGAAATTAAGGAAATACAGAAAAGAAAAAGAAGGAAACCAAAATCACCCAGAATGCCTGCTCTCAGAAATGCCAGTTAATATACAGATATCTCCATTGCTTTTTTTCCTGTCTACATATACATGTTTTTTGAACAAAGCTGGAATTATATTTAGATATCATTTAGTTTCCAGCTTTTTTTTTAACTTAATACGAGCATTTCCTAGGTACAGTGTACATTATTTTTAAATATTATATTTATTTTAAAAAGGAGTCACTTTCATTCTACCAAGGGTGTTTATAACAAGATATATTTTTGAAATCCTGCTTGGTAGAACAGTTATATAAGAAGTGGGGTATCTCAGCATTTGCTTTAAACACACTGAAATATGGCCAGCACATTTGGAACTGAGAACACTTGACCAATTAGAGTAAATTCCTTGAACTGCAAAGTAAATAAACCCAGAAAAGTGATTTGAGGACCACTATTACTGATTGAGATATCTGATTCTCTTGTCCACAGTGGAAAGAAACTTCAGGGATGAGTGGACCTAGACTCCTGAGTAAGGCATTTTAGCATCATCCAGTGACTGTAGCAATTAGGTAGACCCTTCTATGCAGTAACTCAGTAAATATAATGCATACATTTATAATGCTATCTATAAAATAGCAAATACAATCTTCATCTATATTCCACAAGTACTTTCTTAGAATTTAAGTTTGTCAAGTGTTCACAGGTTAAAAATGAGTTCTTTTCAATCATAAGAATTTTTTTACTGTAGCATATTACCAGGGAACTTAGCTATTCATTACCTCACAGGTTTAGTTTCTGAGGTGAGTACAATTATAAACCAAAAAGCATTCTGAAAAGAAAATTTACAACCCATCTTTGTAGGGCCATTTCTTATATGTCATCTTGCAAATTTTACTCTACCAGAATTTGGGCAGAGTTATTCTTAATAAGTGTGTAAAGGCTGCTTTTCTGTGTCATCAAGAAGAGTTGTCCCCCAGCACACGCCAACTTATTCCTCTAGTGTATGCAGTATCCCCAGTTACAGACCTTTCCTACATGGTAATCATTATTCCTGCTTTGCTTTTCTGGTCATCAAACCCCAGTGTGTATCAGCATGAAACAAATGTCAAATAAACGATTGTCTCAGGAGAACCCCAGAGCTGAACGTTTGACTCTCAAGACTTTGGAACAATATTCTCTGACTTTAAGGCCTTTGATAATTCAAGTGACTTTTTAAAGCAGAAGGACAAGAAATAGGTATGCTTCCTTAAAGTAGATACATAGGCAAGTGTTTTTCTTTCTGCTTTGCACAAATATAGTAGAAGAATCTTTTATATTCTGGGCAACCAACCAGAACTCTATTAACTGGTAGATGAAGTAAACTAAACTATATGTTCCAGATGTAATAGGGAACAAATGCACTCAATCCACTGAAGGTAAAGTCGCAGCCCACAAATGGAACGAACTAAAAGTTATCAGGTCATTCTACATGAAAAGTCCATTTTGACATTTCTGTTGTATTAACAATCTGTTCTGCTTTAGTGGCCTTGGAAGAATGAACAGCAATATTCATAGTCTCTACTATCAGCCTTGTTAATTTTTTTGAAGACCACTGGATATTTATTAACCTACGACTTTTCACTACTTGAAGTGTTCTCATTTCTATAACAAATAGATTAAAATCAACAGAGAAAAGTTCCAAAGAGTGACAAAGTTTTGGGTTTTCTTGAGATTGTTATGCTTACTTCTTTCTAATGGAGGTCTTCTGAGTCATAGTGAAATATCACCTATTTGGAGTCACATGCTGTGCTTTATCCCTTTGGTAGATCAGAAAAAGAGAGAACTTGGGTCCATCACTGCAATCTGATGCAGCAAAGAGGAGTGACAATTGAAGTAGTCTTAGACGAGTTATCATTTTTTCTTACAAATTACATTCTTATTCATTCTACAGTTATGCCAAAATAGCATTCGTTCTCTCAGCAAATTTAACAAATAAAATAAAATACCTTTCAATGTAATGGCTAAGATTCAGTGATATTGAGGGAAGGATGATATGTAGAGAGATGCTAGTATGGTACAGGGTGTTGGTGGTGGGGGAGCAAGTGTGCACCGTTAATAGGAGAAGATGTCAAAAAAAAATGAAGCATAATAATAGTGCAATTTATCCTTGCTAAACGTACTGCAGTGTGCTATAATTAAATATGAAAACCTAAATTTATCTCTATGTTCGGTTGTCATTAATTTAACAGGGAGTGCACATGTTCTAATCTAATGGCTGATTTTTTTTCCCCATGTGCAGCATATTAAAATGTATATTAGCCTCAAGGTGCATAAACACAAAATAATAGACCAAAGGTTTTGGCCTGTGGAGAAAAAAATCCATGCTCAAAGGCCGTCAAGTAGCTGTGATGCAGGGGAGACACTCACTTAGCCTCATTAAGCCAAAGCTCTCTTTTGCTTGTCTTTTGTTCTGCATGACAGCAGCCTCTTTGTTGTATAATAATTCATTCCGAGTTCGTTCCAAGCTACCGAAACTGGTGAACTGTGGCCATTTTAATGAGAAGTATTGGTGGTATGCATAATCTGGAAGCCACGTGGGCCAGACAATCACAGAGCACTGCAGCCCGCAAAATGAGATATTGTCGAAATCACAAATTTGTCAAGTTGTTTTTGGACAGGGTATTATAATAAGCACTAAAATATGCACCCTATTACTCTGCATCTGCCAGTCAAAGATCACAGTAATGAATGCGTGCTGCAGGGTAAAACCAGGCCGTTTTCCTAAGTAAAACAAACCACAGAGTACAGAAAAGAATTATGCGGTAGTTGTTTCTTTGTTTTTTTTGTTTTGGCATTGCTCGATTTCTTTTTTTAATCCTTTTGCACCAGGAGTCAGGTTCTCCTGGCATGGTGTCCACTGCTAGCAGTGAATACACAGAGCCTTCTGATGCCAGGGAGTTTACGTGAATACATTGCTTTTTAATAGGTGTGCTTACCAATGGAGAATACAAAACCTCAAACTCAAAGCTTAAACTGAGTCTAATGAAGAATTCCTTGGAGACAAAAGAAAAAAAGAAGGATAAGAAAATCTCTCCCAATGATATGATGCCTTATGTTTTATCCTTTCCTACTTCAAATGGCTTAGGCTTTGGGGCTTGTTTTTTGTTTGGTTTTTTTTCCCCTGGGTTTTGTATCTGTTTGTCTGTTTCTTGCTTTTTTGTCTGTCTGTCTGTTGGTTTGCCTTTTTGGATTAACCTGAAGCTTCCATACTAGTCAGTTTAAGAAAACCAATACAGTGTATAAGGCAAGTCTTTTCACTTGTCAATAAAAACGGTCCTTAGGGAGAGTGACCATATAATTTATCATTTAAACCAGAACTCAATTGAGAATGAAAGGGAGAGGGGTATCAACAATTGAAGGCATAAAAACCAGGTTTGTCACAGGCAAACTGGCCTATACGATTATCCTAACTGTAGGTTTTTGGATTGGTAAATGTGAAAGAAACTCACAATGACCAAAGGCAGTACAACACATTCTGTTATTTTAGGCAATCTGTATTAAACATGTAGGGGTTTTGTTTTTGTTTTTGTTTTTGCCTTCAGCTAATGGACTCTCCATAAAGTCTGGCTAGAAGTACAATGACTGGAAGACAACTGCAGAAGAGGGAGAAGAATCTACCGTTCCACTCTTTTCTAACCACTCATTTAAACAAATTTTATTTGATCAGCAGGCACTATGAGAGACAGCAATTTATAAAAGTATGGTCCTCATGGTGTTTATAAACAGGACTGGGGGTGGAAAGATGGTTAAAGACAAGTACCACAGTGACTCAAACAAACAGGTACACACATGGTAAATGTTCAGGTAGGTATAAACCAGATGGTCCCTTAGTTCAGAGGAGAGAAATATCCTTGCTGGTGAGGAAAAATGCACAAAGCTTCCTGAAGTAGGTAATGACATCCTGAAGAATGAGTAGAATTTCATTAGGCAAGGAGAATCGAGTCAGGGGAATTAATTGTACATCGTAAGCCGAGACGTTGAGGTTGTGATAGGAGCAGGGCATGTTTCAGGACCACCTGACTCAGAGATGGTGCTGTATGTGCAGAGGAGTAACAAAAGTAAGATCGGTGTAACAGGTTGCAGTGAGATCCCAAAGAGCCTTGAATGCCAAATAAAAGAATCCCTTACGTCTATTGATCAAGCAGTGTCATTGAAGGCTCTGAACAGGAAAATGAGTTTTGGAAAGAGTAAACTGGCAGTGATATATATATAAGAGGGCTGGAGCAGGAGAAGCTGGGAGGAGAAAGCCTAGAGTTGAAGAGCAGGAGAGAGGTCCTAAAAACCTAAACTAGAATATTGACATTTGAGTCAGATAAATGGGGCTCATCCAAGTGCTCCCATTCTTTCTGAAATATTTCTACTGCGAGACTTACACATATTTCCCAAGTTGCAACAAATCTTCTCAATGTCTTCCGTGACCTCAGCCATCAGTCCATCTTGTTTTCATGTCTATCTCTTCTGTGCCTTGTCTCAGGCTCAGTGATTGGAGAGCACATGACCAGTCTTGAGCTCTACTTTGAGAATGCTCAGGACCAAGAGGGTGAGTCTATGTGACTTGGTATAGCCTAAGCTAGTAGGCATTTTCTTTTGCTTTAATGTTTAAAAGTGTGAGCACTTTGGGGACATAACTACTTTATTTTATAGGTGCAGGTCTGCAAAGGAAGATAAGTGCAAGGCAAACCAGAGCCCCGAGTTTGTCTCAGGAGATACAAGCTAGAAGCTCTGCCCACAGTTGAATCATGGAAGCCTGAAAGTGTAACAAATGTCCTGGGATGTAATGTCTGGAGTCTTAAAGCTGTGATGCATGACAAGCTAAGCTCTTCAGTGCCAGAGGTCTCTGTCTCTGGGGCACTAATACATCCCTCCATTGCTCAAGTCTTCTGTTTGGGGTGTATCCGTGTGTGGGTGTGTGTGTATGTGTGTGTGTGTGTGTACGTGTATGTATGTGTGTGTTTTCCTTTGGGACATTTGCTTTGAAGTCTGGTCATCCAACTAGGCTTTTCCCTGGTGAGAACACCATCCTATAGAGAAAACATCCACATTTGCCTGCAGTTCGTGTAACTTGCTAAACTGAAGACAGACACACTGCACGGCAAGCAGAATGCTTTCATTCACCTTTTAATTTCATTAGATTTGCATCTACTGGTCAAAATTCTGGTTTTATTTTTCAACTCTGATGATGAATACTAAGAATTATTTTACTTATAGCTCTATTTCATTTTGTAGGGAATAAGAAGTATTATGAATTTTTTTCTTTAAAGACCTCAATAATATTTATCTTCTAGATGGAATCTTCAAATATACCAGGGGTATCTTATGGCTTACTACATACTGGGACATGTCTACTATGAGATCCCTGGAAATATCTGTCTCAATAATATCATTCCACATGCTGATGTCATGACAAAAATCATTGAACACCTGTTAAATAATCAGAAACACTTGATAAAATTTCTAATGATTGTTCTACATAAATGGAATCCCCTACAGCGCATTGCTTGTATTTTCTTTATATTCTTCTTGAATATTCTTCCTTGCATTATAGCTATTTAAATCTTACCTTTCAACTAAACTGTAAGTTCTCAATAGATAACACCTGCTTCACTCTAAGTTCACAGCACAGAGCCTTTCATGTGCTTTGGGCTCAATAGATATTAGTGGAATAGAAAGGTAAATCTAAATGTTTCACACTTTTCAGAGTTCTTCTCTATTATAGAAACATGCAGATGTGCTAACAGAGGATGACAAAAAATAGCAGTCTTTTGAAAACTAGTATTTATTAAATGGATGGAATATATGTTATAAGTTAGTGTTGTATAAACAATTAAAATGCTTTACAAAGACCAAACTGAAAGCTCATATTGGTGGCAATATGATATTGGATTCTAACTGTATTTCACCTGCAAAAGACAGATTACTTTACTCCATCCCCAGTGCTATCATCTTAGTCTATGGCAACATCGTCTTGTAACTAGATTTCTCTAACAGCCAGTCTCACCTGCCCAGTGCAAAATAAAAATGCAAGGCCCATTGTTTTAAAAAGCATTAAGAACTTCAAGATGGAGTGAGCAGGGCATTAAACCAAGAGCAGAACTCTTCTGTAGAGAGGAGTGTTGTGAGACTGCACAGGTCACACACCCGTGAAGCTGGCCCTAGTAAGAGTCTTCTAATGATCTCTCTGATTTGATTTTGCGTATTTTCTATTTTCCCACAGCAGCACAATGATGTATTTAAAATGAAATTTAGATAACATCCTTGTTTCTGGGCGAAACCATTTGACAGCTTCCCCTTGCACACTTAAGATAATCCAAATTCTTTATCATATAGCTCCACATGATGTGGTCACTGCCAGCCTCTCTAATCCTATGTGGTGTGACTTTTACCCTTTTTCTCTAACTTTGGCCATACAGGCCTTCTTTCAGTCTGTTAAACTGAATCACAGATGCTTTTCTCTCCCAGTGGAATGCTGTTCCCTGACTCCTTCTCATCCTTCAGATCTCATTTCAAATATCACTCCCTCAGAGAACCCTTTCTTGATACCCAAACCAAAGTAGCTACACATTCCACATATTCTCCTAAGCACACCTTTTTCTCCTTCATTATAGTTATCACAAACTTTAACTTTTTAAAAAATTAAAATTGTTTCTCTCCATTATCTGACTGTAATCTCCAAGAGGGCCAGAGCCCAGTCTATCTTACTCACCATAGTATAACATCTGACACAGAGCCTAGCTTACAATAGGTGCTTAATAAACATTTGTTGAATGAAAGGTTCATTCAAATGCTCAATGACATTTTTCTCATTCTTTTAATGAAGTTAAGATGCAATTTGCTTGGGCAACCAGAAATATACAAGTTCACTCTGGCATTTGGAGGGGGGAGTACCAGGCTCTGTTCTGTACCCAGGAAGAAGCTATTTTCTCAGGATAATGAGCATTTATTAATATTTATTTTTGTTATACATAATAGGACCCAGAACTAAGTACATTCCCTCGTCATCTGTTTTCATGACTCCTGGGTGGTCTGAAATATAATGCCTCTTTGTAGGGCCTTCTCTTTCCCATTTTCTATTCTATTTCAGAACAATGAGCTGTTATTTTTCACTAGCCATCTTGTCCTTCTTTGGCTTCAAATAGAACTAGGGCCGTTTTTAAGAAACTACACACAAATAGAGTATATTGCCTCTTCCTGGAATTCTAGTACATTATTATGACAAATGTTTTTCATAGCAATATTCATTGCATTATGTTCAACTGTTTTTGTTGTTGGCCTGGAAATACTAGAAGTACAAGTACTAGCTTTGACAAAGTAATAAAGTCAATAGAATAAAACTATGCTAGGATTATGGCCTCTTGTTAAGAGATAAGCAGCGAAGTCAGTACATACATGGAAAATTAATATTGATATCAAATCCAGCTATCTTATGCTCAAAATAAAAAATCATTACATTCTTAAAATATTCTTCTATGAAATGTATTCCATTTATAACTTGAATGCTATAGAAAACATTAAAATACTTTATATATATTTATATAGCACCTTACTTCATTTAGAAGCTTTTTATTATATATATGTTTTTATTATATATATATTATGCTTACATATATAATATATATTATAGATATAAATAAATACATATGTGTAAACTTTCTTTTGATTCTCTATAACAGTTCTGTGAAATCAGCAGAGGAAGATTTAGTTATCTCCATTCTCTAGATGAGAAAACTGAGGCTCAGAAATATTACCTATGACCATGCAATCAGCTAATGATAGAGTCAGAATTCAGATCTTCAGATTCCTGTTCTTTCTATTTTACTGTTCTATGTTTAACAAATACAGCAGATATAAAAAGCATTTTAAATTTAAAATTTTGATGAACATATTCTACTATTCCATGGAAGCAAAAAGTTAATTCATGAAGAAGATTTATGATCGTACATTATCTGAATTGGAATCGGTCTAGTATTATTTACTAAGCCCTCTTCAACATTTCCCCATCAAAAAGAAGTGTATTACATTAACATTATAGTTATTTAAGAACTAATTTTTTTCTAGCCTGATTTAACTTTATGGATAAAGTATTAATTATGATTTCTTGGTTTTCCATCAAAATGCAGTTGAGGATATTTAAACTGGTATTTCCAGGAAATTCCTTATGCTAACTTGGTAAAGCATTTACTTCATAGGAAGTATTTTCAATACTTTCTATAGGAAATTACACTGTGCAATTTCAGCCCAAGTTTCCAGGGATATGGAGGATTTATTTCCTGGCCTAAACCATCTCTAAATGAGATTTAAGAGTTTAAAAGCTGGTAGTGGAGGGGAGTAGTGTCTGTGTTCTGGTGGATGAGGTCATACAGAGTGAAGTAAGTCAGAAAGAGAAAAACAAATATCATATGCTAACACATATATATGGAATCTAAAAAAAAAAAAAAATGTTTATGAAGAACCTAGGGGCAGGACAGGAATAAAGACGCAGATGTAGAGAATGGACTTGAGGACACGGGGAGGGGGAAGGGTAAGCTGGGATGAAGTGAGAGAGTGGCATGGACTTATATATACTACTAAATGTAAAATAGATAGCTAGTGGGAAGCAGCCACATAGCAGAGGGAGATCAGCTCAGTGCTTTGTGACCACC
The DNA here is from genome assembly GCF_028564815.1 of Eubalaena glacialis. Lineage (NCBI taxonomy): Eukaryota > Metazoa > Chordata > Mammalia > Artiodactyla > Balaenidae > Eubalaena > Eubalaena glacialis. The sequence continues at coordinate 109,303,437 of NC_083718.1, read as the reverse complement.
TAGAGGGGTGAGATAGGGAGGGTGGGAGGGAGACGCAAGAGGGAGGAGATATGGGGATATATGTATATGTATAGCTAATTCACTCTGTTGTAAAGCAGAAACTAACACACCATTGTAAAGCAATTATAGTCCAATAAAGATGTTTTAAAAATAAATAAATAAAATATATTCAAATTAAGGGACTTCCCTGGTGGTGCAGTGGTTAAGACTCCACACTCCCAATGCAGAGGGCCCAGTTTGATCCCTGGTCAGGGAATGAGGTCCCACACACATGCCGCAACTAAGAGTTCACATGCCACAACTAAGGAGCCGGCGTGCCGCAACTAAGACCCAGTGCAACCAAATAAATAAATATATATATGAAAATATAAAAGATATTCAAGTTAAGTAAAATATTTCATGTACAAAATAAATTTGCGTTCACAAATAAAACTATTATGCCTTGAAAAAAAAAAGCTGGTAGTGAATGTATGGCTGGGCTACATTACATTCAGACAAATGAGATTTGCAAGGTCAGTGTCAGTATCAACTTTGGGTGTAAAATGCAAAGGTAGGAAGTTTGAAGTTCTCACTTTTTTAGAAGATGACTGACTCACACATATTGTGTATACATATATATGAACACATACATATGCAGAGGCCCATATTTAATATCTATTAGTGTATCTATTAAATGATGGTGTGATATCACATATACATACACAGACACTCATATTTAATAGATATTAATATATTATATATTATACATAATATATGCTATTATATATAACATATGCAGATAGGCATACATACAATAGATATTGACATATACAATACAAAATCGATATTGACATGATATTTTATATATATTAATATATATAATTATCTATATGATATTAACACTATCAGCTTTTTTTGGTCAAGTTGTTACTCTCTCAGGTATAGCATGACTAAGAAATGGATACATTTTTAAACTTATGTTTGATGATTTTCATTGTATTTTCCCACTGATAAAGTAGAATTTTAAATATAACTTGTTTTATTTTTATCTGTCCTCAATTGGAGTGCTTCCTAGTTCATTAAATTTAGAAATCCCTTCTCACTGCCCCTCTGTCATGTACTTAATGATCTGTAAAACACTTAAAAACACTAGAGGAGTTCGTTTTTTTAAAAGAAACCCTACAGAGAAGCCTTCTGAAATGTCAGAAAATCTTTTGTAATCAGCGATTTATTTATTTGTGCTTTAACTACTGATGTTCATATAGTAGAGGTATTCTTTTGCAGGGCAAACCTGTAGTATGCTCTGCAGCTTAATCTGATGATAGCTGATAACAGCCTATTTAAAAAAAATTTTTTTTTGCATTGCTATTGTAACAAAACTAGTTTAGAGCCTAATGAGCAGAATTAAAAGCCAGAAGAACAGGATTTAGGTTCAGCTGGGGGGAAAGAGAATAACAGCTACACTGCATCCACACTCCTTTTCTAGCACTGTCTTTTTTGTGGACTATTTGGTAACATGGCACGATAGGTGAAATGAGGCCTGGCTGTAGGCTGTAGAACGTGGTGAAGACAGTGTTAAGAGCACGTGTCTAGGTAATCTGCGCAGTAGGTACCCTTGTCCTAGGTAAGTTAAATGTGTTTTTACCTGTGTCATCACAAAAGTGGAACAGGCTAGGGCTGTATTAGACTGAACTTTTCTCAAGACCTGGTAGTGAGGTGGGGAGTTGGCCTCTACTGGTTATCTTCTGTGTGGGGTAAGGCTTACCTGGCCTGAATGAGTACCCAGACTTGGGCTGGGTACTATTAGGTTTGTGGGATGTAACATTTGGGACATAGTTTTCTGTTTGATTTCACTACTATACGTCAAACTTCATGCTTCCTAAAATCAAAGGCTTTTCGCATTTCATATTTCCGTGTGCTGTCATACGTCTGACCTTGGAATCATCATTTAAACTATTCATAGCTCTTTTCATCTATCAAATTTTATAACCTGTTGTTCTCTGGATCCTGTATGAAGCATGAGCCTTTCTGCTTTTGTGGCCAACTATTCTCTTTGAATTTTCACCTGAGTCATTATCTGCCTCTTCCATGGTTTGTCTCTGGATAGGAGGCCCCAAATTGCATTAGCTGTTTTTATTATCCTAATACATTGAAAGCCTGATTTTACTATAATTTGTTCTTCATTTTCATCCCAGTTCTAGGTCTCCTGATATTCTGTTTTCTAAATTGTGACTATTAAATGTCTTATTTGGCATTATTATTTCACAGATTCATATCTTACATTTAACCAGGTTTCGCTTCATTTCTTTGTCCTTATTTGTAACCTCTTTAGATTCTTTTGTAGAAGTCAGCTTTTTCTGAGAATTGAAAAGTGGCTCTCAAATTATAACCATCTACAAATTTCCTTACTGTTCTTTTGACCTCATTTTCCAATGATTTCATTAAATAAGACATACAAAGTCCTTCCTACTTTGAGATATGACTTTATTGTATTATATATACCAGTATTTCTCAAACTTTAACATACACATCAATCACCCGGAGATCTTGTTAAAATACAGATTGTGATTAAGTAGATCTGGGGTTGGGCCTGAGATTCTGCATTTCAAACAAGCTCCAGGTGATGTTGATGTCGCTGGTGCATGTACCATGCTTTGAGGAGCATTTATCTAGACAATTTTAGTTCATGAAAATAACATAAATAACCTAACCGATTTCAAATAAAGTTTTAAGGAAACTGTTCATGTTTTTACACATGGAACTTATTTGAAATGGTGGTTACTTGAGATGAATTTCTTTGTATTAGACTTTGTATTAGAGAAAGGATCTTACTTCCATATGGCCTAAGAGGGTGATTAGGATTTGATTTTCCCTTCTTCAGAATCTAGGGTTCTGCTTTGGGATACGAAAATGCTTACGTGGTTCTTTCAAACCCTTCTTGACGGTAAGCTATATTACCCAGTGTTTGCTCGCATTCAATCACATGTCACCTTTTCTGCCCATTCATATAACTTTAGAGATCCCTTTTCAGTGTATTGCCATCCTCTTGCCTTTTGCTTATTGGGGAGATATATCTACTTATGTGGGATTTTATTCCTCAAATAAGATAGGTTTGATTACTGACCCCTGAGGAACACAAATGCCTAGTTATCCCTATTTGTAATTTCCTATTATTAAGTCAGTTCTCTATGCAGGGCAACAAAGTCCCTCTCATTTCCATGGTGACTGAATGAAGAAGCAATGATTACAAGGAGCCAGCCAGAGCGTATGAGACAGAAAAAAGGAGGCTTGAAATTTCTCCAGACTTTTAGGAAATATGTATTCCATGGCACAGAATGGAGTATCACTTCTGAAATATTTCACTTTCTGTGAAAACTGCCCACACCTCTTGATGGATATATTTTGAAGTTGTACAGGCATTCTCATACCTGTAATATGTGTATAAGCTCTCCTTTATTTTTGACACTTTTATTTACACTTAATGGTGCATGGAGCTAAAAGTGATATATTTTCTAGACATGGCTTGATTTCAGGTGATACATATCTGCAACCAGAGAATAAGATTCTTTACAATGAGCAGTGTTGAACAGGTGCTTCTACAGTAATCAGGCATCATGTATTTGGACTTGACTGCTCAGGGTAACCATATATATTCTTATTGAAGCTCTGGGTGCTTAAAAATGCTTTACTTCATTTCGAAGTTAACAAAAATGACCCTGAAAAGTACACTGATAGCAAGCAGTATTGCACCAATTATACCCTTCACTGCATTTGATTGTGGGGTTTTCTCTTTATTAGCTTAAAAGTGAGCAATACCAAGTCTAATTCCCCAGGGCCTTTTGTGCTTCTACAAATCATGTCAAGTTGCTCACAACCACTGAATTCATTGCTCTGATTTAGAGATAGCAGTACATTGGATGAGAATTTAAAAACAACAATAGCAAAACACATTTAGGTCTTCAATTTATACAAATTCGCAATTTCAGAGAGTTTTATATCTAGGTGAATGTTCTTTTTATGAGGATTCTTCATGTTCCTCATTAACTAGAGATGAATTTTGGAGAGTCCACTTCTGGTAATGGCAAAGTACCTTGTGTTGAACTTCTGCAGGTAACTCACCACACACACACATACAAAGTTATCCAAAGGGATTTAAGAATGATTAAAAGAAAGCAGAAACTGAAGGGAAGTTGACATTTGGAAGAAGGGAATAACACCATTCTTTTTGCTTGAGGATGGGTTCAGGTGGTATCAAGCAGGGAGGTTAAAATTCAGAGAGAAATCCACAGTCCTACTAGTTGAGAAACCAGAGTTCAGTGCCATCAAAGCATCTAGAAACTGGGGGAATTTCTAGCAAAGGGGAAAGCCACAGAGAGCATCGAATTCTGCGTGTGTACTTGACCCAAGTCTCTGGCTGACTTCTGAGCTATGCATGTGCTTGGCGGACTTCAAGCAGCCCAGCCAAAGCTGAAATAACTGAAATAGCTGAAAAGATATTTCAGCTTCCACTAAGTGCAGAGGGGTCAGAGCTTGGGGTTTGTGTTCACATGAGTTAACTGTCTGCTGAAACAAACAAAAGTCAGCACTCTTAGGTAGCAAATAATAGAGTCCAGAGTCTCCACAACGTTATCATTCACACAGTCCAGAAACAATAAAAAATTACCAGACATATGAAAAAGCAGGAAATTGTGCCAATTCTCAAGAGGAAGGGCAGTCAATGTAGATCAATCCTGAGACGATCCAGATATGGAATTAGAGGTCAAGGATTTTAAGGCAGCTATCATAACTATACTCAGGGTATAAAAAAATATAATGATAATGAGTGATAAGAAACCTTGCAGGAAAGAAAATCTATAAAAATAAACCAAGAAGACATTCTAAAACTGAAAAATGTGGTATCTGAGATAAAAAAATTTCACTAGGTGGGCTTAACAGCATAATGGTGATGGTACAAGAAGAAAGATTCAGTGAACATGAAGGGAGATCGATAGAAATTATCCAATCTGAAAAATAGAGAAAATAAACAATTGAAAAAATAAATAAATAAAAGAACTTCAGGGACCTGTGGAACAATATCAAACTCTAATAAATATTTAATTGGAGTCCAGAAAAGAGGAAAAAAAGAATGGGACACAAAAACTACTTGAAGAAATAGTAACTAAATATTGCCCAAATTTAGTAAGATGCATACATTTACAAATTCAAGAAGCCCAGAGAAACTTAAGCTGAATAAATACTATAGATGATTTTTGAAGGTTTATAACATTTTAATACTATGTAGGGGGCAAGCTGGGGAAAAATTTGGGGACTCTGAATTTGTAATATGTTTGGAGAAAAATGTAGCAAAGGGGATATGGAAAAATGGGAAAATAACAAAAATGAACTAGAAATGTATTTTGTTCCTTTTAAATCTATTATTAGAATGTTAAACAGGAGTACTATAAGAATGAATTATCCATTAGATAACTAAATAAAAATAATATTATTCAGTCACTATGCCACTTAAATAAATTCTAAGATTTCCTTTCATTTCCCTCCCTCCCTTCCTCACTTTCTCCCTCTCTCTCTCCTTCCCTCTCTCCCTTTTATCCTGGAGAAAGGCAAAGAACATAATTTTTCTTATTGGTACCATTAGATTGAGGAAGAAATGACAAGAGTTATTGTGATAACCAATAGTTTTACATTTATAATAATGCATATTTAACTAATTTCTCCACAATTATTATAGAGTGCTGGGCTTTCTAAGATGATTTTAAAATAATTTCTATTTAAAAGATATGAAATTAAAACAGAAAATTATTTTGTGAAAATAGGTGATAAAGGAAAAATAACAAGCAACTTTTCTCTATTAACCATTCAGAATGTTAGAATAGGGTGACTGGGAAATTATACTGAAAATGCAAGATAGAATGTTTTCTCTACACTACTCATAGTAGAATATTAATTATACATCCTCAACTGAACCAATGCCCTGGAGCTTTTCTATAATATTGATAAGAGAGTTCAAAATGGATGTCTCTTTAATGTACCACCTGACAAATATGAGATTAAAGGTCCTGCAGAATTTTGAAGGCCAAATGATGGGGTGTCTGATTCTGAGAGATAAGCTAACTCTTTAAACAGAAATGAAAGATTGCATGAGACTTACCCCCTTCTATCAGCCCCCCTCTAATTCCCAAGGTTTAAACTCAATTACAATTTCATTGGTACTTGAATTTTCCCTTATTGTCACAAATTTTGAACATCTGAATTTCAAAGAGAACACAACAGCCTTACACACAGAATCAGTCATAGTTGGAAGGGTACCACCCAAATTATTTAGTTCGTCTACAAGAGACTGTACCATTACTGGGATTCAATAATGTGGTATCTGAATAAAAGCCTTACTTTAATTACTGCTTTCATTTTTTTTCAAAGCCCAGTTCTTAACAAATTTTGAAAACATAAATTTGGACCTGGTCACTGTCTGTTCTCCGGTTAATTCTTCAAATAGCTTCAGGATAGCTTTAGTTAACTTGGCAAAATGCCCTCAGAAATGAATTAGCATGTTTAACAACTTGGCCAGTCTCTCCCTCATCCCTACCCCAAGCAAAGCCTATTTAATTTCAGGCAGGCATTTTAGCATATAGTGGTTAAATTCCATCCTGCGTTCCTATCTTGAATTGGCTGATTTGGAGGCAGGCAGACTTCCTTCTGTATCTCATGCAATTTAGAAACAACAGCAGATTAGCGATTAAATTGGCTGAACAACTTCTGGCTCATATCAATTAATTTCTCCAAGGATTTTTCCTTAAATAAAGCATCTTTTATACACAGCTGCAGGGAATGTCTCAAACAACCCAGCTATATAATACACCACTATCTTTGAATACTTTCATTTTTAATGTTAGAAGCTCTGTCATAGAAAAGAGCCTGGAAATCCATTATTATTCTATATTGATACAAGTATAAGAAATAACAGTATCAGTGTTCCAATAAATTAAGACTCTGTAAAGAAGAACTCTCACCTTCTGAAAGGTGCTGCAATCATGAGGGATCTGAGGGTATTTCTAAGCCAGTCAAGAAAGAGCTATATATTTGGCATCTATAAAGGTATTCTCCTTTTTAATGTTAAATTCAACATGAAATAGAAACCATGTGTAGTTAAAGTGATTTTCCAAATAGAAAGAAAACAACCTACCAACCAAGTCCACACACTGTGAACAGTATAAGAGGAATGGGATCACCCTCCTTTGGAAACAGGGCTGAGAGGATAAAGTTGTGGTATTCACTTGTTTCTGGTTCCTAGAGTTCGATTCTTAAAAAAAAGTGGAAGGTTAAAAAGTTGTATAGTAAAACTGAGTCTTCACTCGAACGGGAAAAAAAATCACTTTCCTCTTGGGGTTTCCTTAAGATGCTTGGTGGTTTACCTGTACTATCCCCTCAGCCTTTGGAAGCTGATCAACCCAGCTACCTACTCCTTTCAAACTTCTCTATCCTCCCAGTTCAGAGGTACCAGGAATTACCTACCAGGAATTACATTTTGTATTGAGAACTCTCCAGACATAAGCAAGAATCCAGAAATTTGCCAAATGGGCTAAAACTTGTGTTTTAAAGTTTAAAAATAAAAAAATCAGAATTTAATGCATATACAGGAATATTACCTATGTTCCGCATTTGGAAATTTTCCTTATATTTTATTTTCAGTAATTTTTATTACCACTAATGTTTTCAATAACTTTAGAGAGTATATTAACGCTAAATTAGATAATGGGAATGTTTCTGATAGCAAAAGTTTAGATTTATTAAAAAATGGAAGAACAGATTTACACGTTAAGTTTTTAGAGTGGCATTTTTTTTTCTTCTCAGCAGATATCCAATGGAAATTTTATATTTATCAAGAGTTTTAGTGCAGGATAAAAGTTAGAATTATTCCTGTCATAGGAAGAGTGCAATAAACACTTCTGTGGAATATCTACCTCATATTTATATACTCCCTGGATTTATTTAGTATCCTGCTATTAGATTTAAAAGTTAAAGCCCATATCACTCCATTTCCTGTAAGTTACCACTTCTTGACACTGTACAATTCTTGGACATAATTACTTTGAGTCCCTAGAGTAATGTCAGTAAGCAACTCATGAAAGCTTCCTGGTAGAAGCAGATAGAATGAGACAACGACTACATAACTGAGATCAAATTATATCCGCAGGGAATATGGTGCTCTCTGTATTCTATAAAATTCTACATGAAAAGCTCACTGATTTGGATGAATAGTGTGGAGAGTTCTTTCGAGCTGGTGAAAAGTCTGAATTATAGATTATTGGGAAAGAAATGCACATCCACTGGAAGAAACCGCTAACAAGTGCTCATTTAAAACAGTACCTACATTGTTGGTTTTCATAAGCATTTTGATAGCGTACTTGAAAGCTGTTAATTATCTAAAGTAGGTTAAACAGTTTCTTGCAATGTGTTTATACTGATAATTTGTTTAGCAAAGCAGTCCTTTTTATATCAAATAGCATAAAGGTATATTACAGCTACTAATGACTAAACATCCTGCATTTTAAATTAGTTATATCTCAAATTTACAAGTTCGTAGTTTTTCATTACTAGTCTCTGGAAAAATTCTAGGCCTTTCTTTCAGAGGCCCACTATTCTTATTCAATATTCACAAATATATAACTTTAATTAAATATGATCATATCCTGAGAGAGTTATGTTTTCAAGTTTGGATGACGGATTTCTATAGTGCATGATAAGCTTAAACTTTTTCTTTCAGTCACATAGTCACAGATTCTAATTGTAAATCTGAGGAACTCTGAGAATATGAAACCTTTTTACAAGCGTGATATTCTCCAACCAGCAAGTTAAGATTTTCATAGGGAAATAAGAATATTATGAGGCTTACCTAATTAATACCTATCTTGCTCTGTGATAGTCACCCCTACAGTGTTCAACAGGCTATCACAGTCAAGTGTCAAATGAGTTCCAGAAATCAAAGTGCATTTTACCAGCAGCCATTCTTCTCTTTTGAGAAGGATGTGGACTGGTTCGGGTTTGTGTTCTGATTTCCTGTTGTCTGGGTTCAAATCCCAGCTTGGCTATTTACTAGCCTTGACTGTCTTCTAATCTGTGAAGCAGGGACACCAGCAAGACCTATTTCACAGGTTGGTCTGAGGCTTAAATGTGGCACTCAGTCCAGCACACAGTACTTAGTAGGAACCAGGAGAATGTTAACAATTGTTATCTGTTTGCTAGAAACATATCCAAAGGAAGTTAGGTTCCTTTGGCATGAATTGTTCTTATCGAGTTTTCATTTCTCCCTACCCCTACCCATGAGCATTGCATTAGACAAATTCTGCTTCCAAAAGAACACTGTTTTCCTTTTTTCACAATTATATATATATTTAAAACCAGTGAGTTCAAGTTTTTTCCAGGGGGCCAAATTCAACTTTAGTATTCAGAAATTTTCAGAATTCACATTTTTTTCCCTTTGGTAAAATCAATGTATCCTCAAAGTTTTGGCCCTGCCCCCGGGGGTGATGATTTCTCAGAGATGACCAGTACTGTGTTCGATCACATTTTCAAGCTCTCTCAGTTCCCTTGATGCAATCTGTCTGGGGCTGGAGACTTGCATTTAAAGTGGTTAAGTACTACCTGACTAAACTTGCTCACATCAAAACAGGGTTTCAATTTCCATTTAGTGATTTTTGTTCTGCTCTTTCCAGACTGAGATGATCCTTCTTAGTGGAGAGGATGGAAACAAAATAGGAGTTGAGTAGTTCTGTCAACTGTGTGTCGCCTGTAAACACTTAACAATTTTACATTTACTTTCCTAAGAAATGGTCTGATCACTACCGTTTTCATCTGGTAGCTCTAAAAAAAAATATTACTGATGAGATGGATACCATCCATATTACTCTATATTTTTCTCTCCAAATCAAAATGTCTACATATTAGCAATCTTCTTACATTTTGTCTTAGATGAAGCATCTATTTCTTTCCAAGGCAAAACAGTTGGGGGAAATACCCTTAGTATGAAAATGTGCTTACAAATGCCTGTAATAATGATCAGAGTTTCTTCTTCTTTTTTTTTTTTTTTTTTTGGACAAATGGGGTTAAGTTTTGAAACACTGCCATACTTTGCTCTTTAGATGAACTCTATTCTCAACTTGCAGCAGTTAATCACGACTGAATCAGGTTATATTGTTCTAACCTGCATTAGAACAGGCGTACATATTTGGCATAATAAATAAAAAACCTCAAAAACACTCTCTGATGGTGACCGATGGTGTAACTCTTGTATACACCAATTACGCTCTGCCTGGGATTGTCGCTTGACTTTGTACAATCACTATGCTGAAATCTCCTCAAAGACAACCTTGAAGCTCGTCCCTCAACCCCCAAATCCTGCTTGCTGCTTCACCTCACCCCACCGAGCTCTGGCATATCTATACCTTGTAACACCAAATTAAAAATAAGGAGTAGATAAATATTTTAATTGTTTTCCTGCGAATTTTTCTTAGGTCCAAGAATATAAGGCCCGGTATCCTGTAGGACTTCCAGAAAGAACCTTATAGGAGTAAACACAGGAAATATACAAGCATTGTAAAGCTAGGGCATAGTACCCACATACAGATCTAGGGTACTTTCAAACACCACTTGTAGGTTTAATTTTGGTTCGCTGCAGACCGACATGCACCACAATGCTTGAATAAGGACTGCATGAATGGGAGCTTCACCTGGAGTATAATGAAAATGTTCTAATGTTTATGGCAAGTGCATGTAGGGGTTTGCTTACCGTTAAGCATAAATCAGTCATTGCCTGGTACCCTGACCAGTGAAGGGCACTAGAAGCACATAGGAGACTGTGTACCATAGGAGAGTCTAAAGTCCATTCAAATACCAGTTACTGCCTAGATGGCTGATTTTATATGGAATTGAGATGACTTAAGAGAGAAAGAGGGCAGTGTTCACAGTTCGGCTGGGCATCCAGCCAGACGTGCACACAAATCTAGACAGGCACTGCAGCTGCTGAAGGAGAGGCCCGATGCTGGGGAGGGCAAAGAAGTCTGCAGGCTCCTCCCCATTGTCTGAAGGCTCTCTCTTCTCCATTACCCACCAGCTCTCTTTATCTCAAACACGTTTAAAGACATAAATCAGCAGACAAGAAGGACTAGATTCATTAAGGCAATTGGTGGGGAAAATATATGCATATAAACAAATACCTAAATTCATAACCCAAACTGGAACTGTTGTAGAGGAGCTCAAAGTCAAGAAATCCAAAATAAAGAGACAGAACTGAAGGAAGAGATGGGTTCGTGACCTTTGCCTGTAAACAGAGTACATGGTGAGGATCAGGCCAGTGGGCAGGATGGCGATGTGGCTAACGATCTTGATGCCAGCAGTGAAGGGCCTAGGGAAGGAGGTGATGTGCCTGCAAAAGTAATGATTTATCCTGAGTCCACTGAATACAGGTGAGCAAGCAGGTGTCGTGTTATGCCCAGTACAATCCACTACCATAGGTCACTGGAAGGCAGGTAGAAAGTTCACCACTTTGCCCACAGATTAATAGAATCTTAATCTGCTGTCAACCCAGCTCAAATCTAAAGCATTAGAAACAGTGATTGTCTCAGCACAGGATGATAAGTAGAGGCAGTGAAGCATAGTGGGCAAGTGTGCAGATTTTGTGAGCACATACACCTGGGCTAGAATGCTGTCTCTGCTTTTACTAGCGTGGGAACTTGTACAACTTTCTTAACCTCCCTGAGTCTCTTTTCTCTGCAGGAAAAAGAGGATGATGGTTCAAACCTTACATGGATTGTTATAAGGATGAAAGTAGGTAACATACAAAGCTGTCAAAACAATACTACACAGCAACCAGTTGAAAGTATTTTTATCATATCATCATAATTATTAATTCTACATTTCTTTGGGCAAGTAACTAGGAAGTCATGAACTGACTCTAACAGCTTTGTCTGTTATATAAGAAGAACACATACATGACTGAATGGTAGACGCAGGGCTTAGCCAGGCTGTGCATTCAGTGGGTACAGTTGAGGGGCATCATTGGCCCCTTGGAATAACAAGACTGATCCCACTGACAAGACATGGGATGATGAGACCATGTAAGAGGAAGTTCATTGGAACAAAGGAATTCTTGAAATGGGAATATTAATGTCTAGAGAAGATGTAAGAAAATTTTCAAGCTAAGGAATCATTGTGTTTATGACCATGACACAGGAATTAAGGAATCAGGTGAAAGCAGATTTTGTGTCCCATAGAATTTGAAGCACCCTCATTGTCACAATCATAGGTAGATGATGCTGTTATCTTTCTTCGTAGCCTTTAGAGTCTCTAGTAGTGAGTGTGAGAAGGGGATTTGTATTTTATAAACTCCAGAGTACATATATTAATGAGTAAAAAGTGTGTCTTACTCTGGCTAACAGTTTTTATTGGACATCCTTCAAGTAACAAATAAAGTACTTAAAACTCATTGGATTAAGTTCTGATGAGCCTAGAAATGCTAAGGAGAGGGAAAGACATGATTTGATACAGAGTTATAGATCTGGTTTCTGTGTGTGGAAATTCATATAAATTTGTTTTTGTCGCACTGATTTTGATAACCTGCCATAAAACTTTTCTTAATGCTAAGAGGAAAGACATAGCTAACGCTATAAATTCATATAGATATCTCTGCCTTACATATTTTGGTAGCAAATTAAATTTATCACTTCATTATCCCTTCCTGGCAGTTGGAAGTTGTAGACTTTAATGGAAGGTGCCAGGGCTGCTAATAGAATCTTCTCGTCACAGATGAAGGAAATGTAAAAGCAAAACTCACAAAGATTTGATGGGTTTTATGCTAAAAGACAACAGCACCCAAAAACACAAGCTAAGAATGAAGCCTGTACCCTATCAGGGGATGGAAATAATTATCTAACAGATTTGTAACTCTTTCTCTGCTATAAATAAAAATGCAGCAGTTTTCACAAGTGATCATTTGGCCACAGCCATTGCCTAGTATAGATTGGAATTAATGAGGACATTTACATAAAGCTTATACTACCATTTTCCACCCTCGAGACAGTTCATCTGTCCTTTCCCAATTGCTCCTAATTTCCCAGGTTGAGATGGACACTTGTTCCTTTCTGCTTCTATAACTCCAGTATCATAATAGCAGTTATGTTGAAAGGAGGTATAGTTTAGTGGTTAAAGGCACAGTTTTTGCAATAAACAGAACTGGGTTTGTATCCTGCTTCCACTAGTAATAACTAAACCTCTTTAAGCCTCACCTTCCACCTTTATAAAATGAGGGTGTACATATATATGAGTAAATGCATGTATATATGTATATGTGTAGATAGTTATGTAAAGCATTTAATGAATTTATTACTATTATCTTATTATTATTATTATTTTTTTGCAATTGACCATCCCTTGATGATAAAGGGTTTATCTTGTTCATCACTCAATCTCAATTATCTACCACAATGCCTGGTATGCAACAGATACTCAGTATTTGTTGAATGAATATACATATGTTTAAATGATTAAAAGCCAAACTCAAATTAAAGCTTCTGAGCTAGGCAGAGAGACATAAATTCTAGTTAGTACCCAAAATCAAACCTGTCACAAAAGTTATGAATTCAGAAAAGATATGTGATATTTGTTTCCAGCCATAATTTTTTAGGAGATGCATCTTAGATAACAGGAAGCACAAAAGCAGAAACTTGAAGGAAAAAAATACCAGCATCAAAATATAGTTTTGAACTTTTTACAACTTTGCCATAGTAATGCCTCACAAAATGCACAAAATGTACACGTGTGAATGGAAATTCAACCTCAAGAGTTTTGTCTTTATTTCTATAAATGTTATAATTTTATTATCTATTAATAATGGTGCTATTACAAGACAAAATGTCAATGCATATATTAAAGCATCAGAAAGGTATTTGGCTTAAATTTCCAGACAAATGTCCCACTGGGTTTGTCTGTATAAGGGTGGGTAGGACATTAGGGCAAAGGAGCCCAGCCCTGCATGTAACACTCTATCAGCAATCAATTTAAGGTTCTGTTCTGGGAGCTGTGGCCTCAGGCAAGCCCAGCTTTTCTTAACAGAGGCTGCAGGCACTGGCTGATCATACAAAGTAAAGGAAGTTGAAGGCCTACCAAAGGACCTAATCAAATCTTCCATCTTTCTGAAACAGCTTCTCATTTGCATTGTGATGCCACATCCCTTACCTGTGTCACTCCTCAAGGAGCCAGTTGTTCCCCTTCTAGATTTCTAAGCCCTAGCCAACCTCCCTGATGTGCAAGGCCTAAAGTATTCCAATTCCACGCCCAGTTGGCAGAGGGAGTTGGCAGAGGGAAATACATTTGTTTATGCCCCCAGCCATCCATTTTCTTTAAGCTGGTTTCCAGCCAAGATTGTTATCTAGGTACCAGTTATTCTTTTCCAATAGGTAAATTCATAAGGTTTTAGGTTCCCAAAGGCTACCTGATTAAAGTAATTTGGACATAAAAAGTGTCTTTAGTATTTCTTGTATGATATATCTTACTTTGTCCCTAGAAATATTACTGAATGCTTCTTCTCTAGTTTCTTTCAGAATTAGTTGTTTACTTTTTTAAAAGTTAATTTAACGTATTTATGTATATTTACACACAGTAAAATATACAGTAGACAGTTGGAGGAGTTTGAATAAATAAATATATCCATGAAACTATGACCCTAATCAAGGTATAGGACCTTGTTATCACTCCAGAAAATTCCCTTGTGCCTTCTTCCAGTCAATTTCTACTTATCACTGTTGTGATTTTGAAATCAAGTAGGACCCTGTGGGGATCCTGGGCACTGAAGCTTTTCTATGTCCTCCATTTCTTGTTTATAGGGAATAGGCTTCAGCTTCCATGACCTTCCCTGAATTCCAAAGGGCAGGTTCAAACTGTTGCTAATCAGGGAAGGGAGGGGACACAGAGACAAGGGAGCAGCAGGCAAAAAACAATAGCGCAGCCTTGGGGCAGGTCCTGCTTTCCCTCAAGGCATACACATAACAATATCTTTGAGCTCTTCTGCAGAACCAAACCCCCCAACAATGGAAGATGTTAACTACTTGATGAAGCATTCTTCATTTCAGAGAGAAGGTCACAGTTTGATAACCTCAAGAATCACAGAAGCTCACCAGGAGACCACCTGAGGCCAGATGAAAGGAATACAGGCCCTGCACACACCTTGATCCTTATCAGCAACCCTACCCTTGAACCACTGCTATAAAACTCCTCACCAAATCCCCCAGGGTTGGACCACACAGTTTGGAGGCAGGAGCCTGCTGTGTCCCCCTTTGCCTGGCAAAGCAATAAAGCTATTCTGTGCTACTTCACACAAAACTCTGTCTCCAAGATTCAATACAGCACCAGTGCACAGAGGCCAAGTTTTCAGCATCAATTTCTAACATAGATTTATTTTTCCCATACTAAAATTCCACATAAAGGAAATTATTTCGTAAGTACTCTTTTGTGTCTGGCTTCTTCCTCTTAACATAATGTTTTTGAAATTCATCTATCTCAAACTTTAAGGAGATATGTTTTTATTTCTCTTTGATAAATACCTGGGAGGAGAACTGCTGGGTCTTATAAGAAAGTGCCAAAGAGTTTTACAAAGTGGTTGTAGCATTTTATATTTCCACTGGCAAAATACAGACGTCTAGTTGCTCCATATTCTTGCCAACATTTGACATTGTCAGTCTTTTTAATTTTAGCCATTACAGTGGGTGTGAAGAGGTATCTCATTGTGGTGTTTTGCTGCACTTTTTAATGTCACCTAAGCTTTTTCTGTTTTTCCTTACCCAGGTTTGTCAGTTCTTACCTAGTGCTGTCCTTTACTTAGGAGAATATCATTCCTAATCACAGGTCAGGCTACCTAAACCATGGTGATGTGCAAGGTCACCTGTGTGATGGAATATAAGTTGGTGATGACAAAAGATGCATCTACCAAAACATTTCCTTGACTCACTCCTGCTAAGCTTCCTTTGGGTTTTCCAGGAGGGGCAGAATGTACCACCATCACAGATAGGCTTATTAGGCTTTTGGTAAGTTAATTTTGGTAAATTAATTAAACAGAAGTCTGCTCAATTTTGGTGCCAAAGGACTAACGGAAGAAAAAAGGAGTGGGGCAAGGAAGTGGGGCTATAGAATGTCCGTCCTTGGACTCTACCTTGTTCCTTTTATTCAATTACTGCCTGCTCTAGGCCTTGACACCTACCTAACCAGTTAATGCATTCTTCCTTAGCCCATGGAAATTATCCTTGAAGCTCCTTAGAATCAAGTGTATCTCTTATTAATTGATTTAAAGTGAAAAAACCCCACCACATTTCATACAATTTAGGCTAAATAAATTTTTTAAACACAGTGCAAATCAATTGAACTGTCCTTTCATGTTGCATCCTTCAACTGCTGAATATTCTATATGGCATTTCACAGAAATATGATTTGATTTGAGAACATCTGCAGCAGTCTGGAACACATTTTCCCCTGTACTTGACTTTTAGCTCATTATAGCTCTCAGATGTTCTCTCAGCAATCCTGTGACATATTGGAGTGTTACTGAACAAACATCAGTGAAGCCTATGTCTTGAGTAGTGTCAATCTCAGTTGAAAATGTTTCAGCTTTCTTAGCATCAACACTAGAAGAATTTAATTAACCCACTGAAACTTTCAAAATGATAGTTAATGCATGTAAGAAATGAGAAATCTGAAACGTAGGGGGAGAGTGGATAAGTGCTTAACCTCCCACAAGCTGATGCCTGCCACCCTCAGCCTGTGCTTAGGCAGCCCATGAAAAGCCTTGCTGCTCTGTGCAGCCTCCTAGACTTTGCCATGAAACCTCTGGCTTGCTCTGTCACCCCTCCGGAGATGGAGAAGGTGGAGGTGGCAACTACTGCTGTCACACTCCCCTGGTCCCCAAACAAGGTCAGCTTCCAGCCTCTAATCAGCTCCCATCCAGCTGCTCTTGTGTTTTTAGTAGGTGGGGTTGGGAGACCAAGGTCAGAAAAGTGCTATTGGCAGTGACACGGTTTTCTGCCCACTGCTGCTATTACATTAAGGAAGCAGCTGGTGAGATAATGTATGCCAAAGTGCTTTGTAAATTATAAAGTGCTTATATAATTGTCAGGGATAATCACTACTGTTGTTTTATTCCTAGGTTGCAGGAAGAGCACTGAACTGGGCGACTGGGTGGCAAAGTCCACCAGAAAGCTGGAGAGGTGGGCGTGTGGGGTCCAGAGGGGGGTCTTGGTGAGAGTACAAATTTGGATGATAACAGCAAGGAGATTAAAATTGGCTTCTGGGTCTGATGAGCACAGACAGTAATAGAAGAGCCATGGACAGGGGAATGTTATGTGAGGGCCAAAAAAGGGGAGGGGTTCTAAAAGATTAAGTCCAGGAAGCTTCTCTTCAGACACAGAAATGTTGTTTGACCCCAAGCCTCTGCCATACTTTCGGCCTTAGCTTGGGCCTTAGCCTTCCCACACTTCCTAGACCTTAATTTCAGATTATTTTGGAAAACATTCTCAAGTTCCCTGCCACCCCTGCTATTCTGTGCATATCTCTATATCACTGTAATTATCATACTATATTATATAAATAACTCTTTAATTGCCTAATTTCCACACTAGTCTGTGATCCTTTTAAAGAAGGCAGCATTATAATGTTTGGCACATACTAGGTGCTAACAATTGTTTGCTTGATAAACAGTAAGGGAGAAACCAGGAGAAAAGAGTGTTCAAAAATCAAAGAAGAAATTTCTAATAGGAAGAAGTGGTCAATTGTTGAACGTAACAAGATCTAGTAAAGACAAGACTGGAAATTGCTGGATTTGGTGATCACTAAATCACATAACTTGAAAAAGAGCAGCTCTAGTGATTTGGGGGGTGGGGATGGATAGAAATCTAATTTTGATGGGTTGGAGATAGTAAAGCAAGTAAGGAATGAGAGACAATGAGTAGAGATGATGTTTTCTGGAACCTGACCTGTGAAAGGAAGAAAAAATTCAGACCCTGTTATTTATTTTTCTCAACAATCCTATGGGATACCTATCGTTATCCCAAGTTTTTAAACACAGAATCGTGGCTAAGAGGAAAGTATGTAAGTTGCCCAAGGCCTTACTACTAACAAGAAAGAAGCTATGTGAAAAGCATAAGCTCTGCTCAGTTTTATCAGTTGGATTAAGCCAATGGTGGGATCTCTTCACAATAACCTATTTAAAACCAGCTACAAAGCAGGAATAAATATTTTTGCTGTATGGTTTGGAAACAAGGCTATCTGGTATCTTCCGGCATTTTGCCAAGAGATCAGGCCCAGGGTGGAGTGATGTAATGGAAAACTGCATTATGGTACCGGCTGCCAGCACGTGGAAAGAGGTGCAGAAAGGAAGATGAAGGTCACTAAAGAGGAGCTCTTCCGTTTTACAATTTTCAAAGGGCTACAGAGCTATCAGTCCTCTGGCAACAGCTACAAGTTATTTGCAATTCTGTATTAATCCTCACTGGCTTGTTGTACTCTGGTAATAATCATACTTGAAATGTCAGTGACTTAACACAATAAAAGTTGATTTCTCACTCATAAAAAAAGCCTGTTGTGTCTCTGGATATCCTCAATGTGGTGGCTCAGCAATCTAGGCCACCCATTTTATGTTGCCACTTTCTCAACATGAGACTTCAGAGTTTGCTATGGCAAAGGAAAGGGAATTTAGAGAATTGAGTGCCAGCTGTGAAATGTTTCCACTCAGAATCACATGCCACATTTCACTCACATTGCATCAACGAGATCTAGTCACCTAGTCATATGAAGCATCCAAAGGCAAGGAGGTTTACTTCTCTTACAGAACAAGGAAATATTAGTGAGCACCACCAATGCTGACCACAAACTCTGAGGGTATGAACAGAGAAGGATAATCTTGCAGGCTTGTTCTATATCTCAGTGAAGAATGTATACAGTAGTCCTGGGATAATTCTATTTTCTTAGGAGGCCCGGATTACCACAAATGCCATATGTTTACTTTCATTAATTTCACTTGGGACCTATATTAAATGTAAAGAAACATTTAGGTAACATTTGGTAACATTTAGGCTCCAAAAGATAACCAGCTTGATAGCCCTGAAATGATGGGTGACATTCTATAGCTCAGTTGGAGTGGGCATATGCAGAGAATAATTGAAAGCAGAGGATCTAGAGAAGGTTCTCTAGTTTGAGATGAAATAGGATAAAATTGATAAGCAGGAAAGACAAGAAAAATGCTTTAAATATGGCAACAGAGGTTCAGGAGGCACGGTCTTGATGTGGTTTGCCAGGAACAATCCACAATAGATGGGCCAGCATGGGAGTAAGGCTTCAGGGCACTTCCAAGTCTATGAGGCAACTTCACAGACAGAGCCTGAAGCTGCAAGTCAAAGAATTCTCTATGTAGCATTAGTCACGTTCTCTGGGCAGGTTGTAGTCACATCTTCTCAAACACATTTCTAGGGGTCACTCGTGGCCATGAAGCACAGACTAATATAGGGCATGGATTTTAGACACTAATAAGATTGCTTTCCAATATCTATACAGCATGAAACGGAGGGGATATTTAGAAATTAGGTGGTTAATTAGGTCAATATGGCAACCAAACAGAGTAATCAGGTTTCTAAGGAGAAGAGGAAAAGGGATAGATATTTCATCTGGATATCTAAATGGATTTAGTTAATTGGGAGACTGCCAATTATTCAGAACAATTGAAGATATCTTGGCCTATCCTTCCTAAACTTCCAGGGTTTTGGTAATGCTATTCAATGACAGTTACATGCACATAATTTCAAAGGTAAAAAAATACAAAATACAAAACCAAAACCAAAACCAAAATACAAAAACAAAACCAAAGAACTATGGTTTGTCTTGTTTGATGTTTTTGAGGAGGGGGTAAATCACATCCTTCTTTTGAATTTCAAATAGCAGACATTTAATTTTTTTCTCAAATCTTAGATTAGGATAAATTGTCATAAAGCTGAATATAATTAGAATCTCTGTTGACCCTTTGCATTATCAAAATGACGCCTTTGACTCCTTTAATACCAGAATATTATATCTTTTATATAATGCTCCGTTTATTCAAGTGGTCAGTGAGCTTAAACAGAGATATAACAAATACCTATTTTTTTCTCAGGGGAATCTCAGGGGCATAGCTCAGAATTACAGAGAGAGATTTTGCTTTATTCCATAAAATCAGGATTAGGAACAAAGCGAACTGGTTTGCGATAAACGTTCACTGATTTTGTAGAGTTCTTAGGAGGGAGGATAGGAGATGAGTTTAAGGATAGTATTTGAATTCAGATTTTATCTTACATGCTTATACTAATGGTTTCTTTACAAATCCTCAGTCCCCACCCAGAACAAGAAAAATCCTAATTTTTTTTCCTGGCTTAAAAGTACCATCAGAATTAATGTGGGTAACTTGTGTTGAAGATGAAAAGCACTTTTACACAAGTTCTAAGTATATAATTAATATTAATGAGGTGCATTCTGATTAAAGTAGTATATTTGATGAAGTATGAGGAATTATACTGAACCACTTACTTTCATGAAAGTGACAAAGGGAATAATTTCATTTGTACTTGGCAATTAGATATCAATTTAATGAGTGAGAAGAAATAGGGAATCGTAATGTTTAAAAGCATGATGGAATGCTGGCAACAGTAAAAATGTTGTATGGCTTATATTTTATTTCAGGCACACAGTGGTGGACTGCAACGAGGTAGGTATAATGGTTACAAATTCAAGAGCTCATTGCTGTCCAAATTCCTAAACCAGTCAAGCTGTCAGTGCTCCACGCTCCAGGAAGTGGAAAGCCATACACATCCTGCAACATCTTTCTGTGTCGGTGTCCATGCAGGCATTACCAATTGATCACATACCTCCTCTGGGCTTGGCTTTGAGTTAGAATTCTCCTCTACAAAGTGCTCTCAGTAATTGCTACCAAATATCAGAGTTCCCCTGTGAAATGAACCCACCTACCCCTGAGATGGGAGAGAAAACAAGCTGGGAAGGTTTATAGGGGCACACACTATTCTGGTTATAAGCAATGCAAAACTATCTCTTCCCATAACATGAGAGCCTTCTACCAGCACCTCCTATAACTGTTGATATTAAATTCTGATATAGTTACTCTGATTTGGCAACAAAGTAGGCCCCTCCCTTTCACCTATTTTAGGACCAATGATGAACCATTCATGCTAGTTTACTGCCCAAACCCCAAGTTAACAAATTTATCTCCATTTTGCTTGGAAAGCAAACATTTCTGATTTGTTTAGGAGCTTTTTTGTGTGTATGAAAGGGAGTGCTTCAAAGGACAAAGTTGCAGGCTTTTAAGCAGATCAAACAAAACTAACCTAATAAGGGCATGTTATCAATAGAAAGCCAAGAGAATGTATAAAAATAATGTATGAGTATCAGCTGGAAAATCTACACAGAAGATGGAAGAAATCCACTCATAAAGCATTGCTCAAATGTTTATGCTTACCCTAAGGTTACCCATATATTTTGGATACAGATATATCACATATCCAAATTACCCCAATCCATCTATCTATGTTAGAATTAACTATAAAAATAACTGCCATGCATTGAATGCCTGCTATGTGCTACATACATCATATATATGATTTCTGGTCCTCACAAAGCACCCATGAAATCAGTATCATTATCTCACTTTGGCATTTCAGCAAAGGAGAACTGAAGGATTCATGTGGTTGGCCCAAGTTCACCGGGTAGTAAGACACTGAGGTGAGATTCAAACCCAGACCTGCTGGACTCCAAACACAGTGCTCTTTTTACTACAGCAGCACATTGACTCCTTTGTGGGATCCTTACACATTAATGAGCTGATGAGACACTCAGGACTACAAGAGGGGGATATCAAATCTTATCGAACATTTTTTGCTTATAAGTAGGAATAATCACCATTTATAACAGGTGATTGCCTTATTCTTAAAGGATACTTGGCAATTCAGCATTCTACCTAAGATACTACTCAAACCATCTGATGATATTTAGAGATGTAGTTAAGTCCCCATAATATCTATGCAGTAGGCTCATTTGGTAATTTTGGAAAGTTTGAATTTCCAGGAACTGATGCTTTGTTTTTTTTGCCATGTTCTATGAAATGAACTAGAACAATAAAAAATATTTAGCCTCATGCAACCAGTCATAGAAAGCAATAATATTGATTTCTATTTCAATCGTTACCCAAGTAACTGACAGAAATGTAACATGTCATCTGGAACTTCTCTAACTGTATAATGTATCCCCAAAACATAACCGCAGGGACAAAGCTGCAATGAGAGAAAATAGCATGGACAAGATCTACGAGGCCGTAAGATGAAGTTGAAAGAAAATGGCTTTCATCACCTTTTCTCTCTCTTTTCTGGGCTAGCCGTGCAAGTGGTCATGGATGGGAGTTTGCTGCAAGAGCCCATGGGCTCCCTCACAGTGGATTTTTCATTGTAAGATTCCGTGTACTTGTTGATAAGATTAAATTACTTCAAATCCAGTTTACTTTCATAAAGTATTACATATATTTATTCTGGTCACAAGTTCTTTGTGAGATATAAGTATTATGGATATTTTCTCTCATTCTGTGACTTAAATTTTCATTTCCTTAACTTGCCTTTTGATGAGCACTTGCCTTTTGAAGTGCAACTTATCATTTTTTTTCTTGTATGGTTAGTGCTTTTTGTATCTATCTAAAAATTTTTCCTTATAAGTAAATATATTTACTTATATTTTCTTTAAAAATTTTATAGTTTTACTTTTTACTTTTATATCTATGATATATTTAAAATTACTTTTGTGTCCTGTGTGAGGAAAGTATGAGGTTCATTAATATATATCTATATCTATGGTTATCCATTAATTCCAGCACCATTTATCAAAAGGACTTTCCTTTCTCCATTGGATTGCTTTAGTGCCTTTGTCAAAAATCAATTGAGTGTATACGTGTGGGTTTACTTCTGGACTTTCCATTGATCTATTTGTCTATCCTGACACTAAAACACACTTGCTTGATTACTGAAGATTTATAGAAAGTCTTCAAGGCAGATAGGTCAAATCATCTAAATCTGTTCTTTTTCAAGATTGTTTTGGCTATTCTTGCACCTTTGAAATCCAATGTAAATTTTAGAATCAGTTTATCAACTTCTACAAAAACGTGTGCTGGGATTTTGATTGGGATTGTCATAACTCTACAGATCAATTTGGAGAGAACTGAGATCTTAACATATCTCTCCATTGATATTTCTTCATTAATCTTTCTCAACAATTCTTTGTAGTTTTCAGTGGGTGGCTATTGCATATATTTTAATTTGTTCCTAAGTACTTTGTAGTTTTTAAATGCTATTGTAAATGGCATTTTTAAATTTAATTTTCTGATTGTTTATTGTTCCTGTTGTTCATATAGAAATACAACTGACTTTTGTATATTGTCTTTTGTCCTGAAACTTTGCTTAGTTCATTTATTGACTTTAATAGTATTTTTATAGGCTCTTTAGGATGTTTTATGTACACAATATTACTATCTGCAAATGAAAACAGTCTTAGTCCTTTGTTTCCAATCTGGATGCCATTTCTTTCTTTTCATGTCCTTACTGCACTGGTTAGGACCTCCAGTATAATACTGGACATAAGTAGTGAGCATAGACAGTTACGCTTAGTTCTTGATCTTAGGAGAAAAAGTTTATTTTTTTGCCATTACATATGAAATGAGCTGTAGAATTTTTGTACATGCCCTTTATCAGATTAAGGAAGTTTCCTTCCACTAGATTGCTTAGGATTTTATGATGAGTAAATGATGGATTTTTTCAAATGCTTTTTCTTCATCTAAGGACTTGTACTGAGAACATATAAAGAACTCCTAAAGTTTAATTAAAAATAAACCCAACTTCTAAGTGGACAAAAGATTTGAATAGACACTTCACAGAAGAAGATATATGGATGGACAATAAGGACACAAAGAAGTGTTTAAATCATTAATTTTCAGGGAGATGAAAATTAAAATTGCAATGTCATACCAATGTACATGTACTAAAATGTCTAAAATTAAAAAGACAGAGGATACTAAATGTTGGCTGGAAGAACCGAAACACCCATCCACAGTTGGTAGCAGTGTGAAATGGTACCACCACTTTGGAAATCTGTTTATAGGTTTCTTATAAAGCATACACATCACCTTATGACTCAGATATTACACTCCTGGGTTTTACTCAAGAGAAATGAAAATATGTGTTCACAAAACCAGTTATGCCTGAATGGTTATTTCAGATATATTTATAATAATGGGAAAGTGAAAACAGCCCAAATGTCATTTTGAATAAATACAAAAATTGTGGTATATTTATACAATAAAATATTTTTTACCAATAAAAAAAATGAATTACTTAACACTCCCCAAATCATGGATGAATCTCTGAAACACTGTGCTGAGTGAGAGTAACTACACACAAAAAAACATACAACGTGGAATTCTAATTATACGATGCTAAAGAGTATGAACAAACTAATCTATGTTGATGGAAATTAGATTGTGTTTGCTTCTGGTGGTGAGGAGGAGGGAGAGCTAATGACTGGGAGAGTGCAAAAGGGAATCTCTGAGGTGTTGACAATGTTCTGTATCTTGACAGAATTAAGAGTTGCATGGGTACATCATTTGTCAAAACTCATCAAATGGTTTATTTAAGACCTGTGTTTTTAAAGACAGACCTTTTTTCTTTATGTAAATTATATCTCAATTTGGAAACATAAAAAGCATGAAAAAATAAATAGCATGAAGACATAAAACTTTTAAAGTTGTGGGTAAACAGGAGATATCACTCTCCTCTTCTGAGACTGTTATTATTAGGACTTTTGTGATGGTCATGCTTATGACATTATATATTCCTTGTGGATACTTCTTTGTTCTCTGTGTTGGATAATATACCAGAGACAAATAAATAGATAGACATCTACATATCAAACACCATAACCAGATAGCAGTAGTTTTACAAAATCATATTACTTTTGGTTTTAAAAACATGAGAATGATGCATCTGGTCATATAGATGCACCAATTTTGGTTTCTATCATCAAAATAAAGCCCTGTTTTATGAGTCATTATACAAGCACCACGACAGTTTCTCTGATTTTATCCTAATGAAAGCTTCTTAATGAGTACACATTATGTTCACTTATTAATATCACTGATATGTATTTCACCATATTTTAATACCTACTGAAAGTAATTTGGCACATTTACTGTTTTCTTCTAAAATGCCTGCTATTTTTGAAAGGGCCTGGCTGGAATTTTAATTATAAATTTGCTTCCTTTTTTTCCTTCTAAATAAGGACACCACAGATAGTCTGTGCAACTTAATTCTATAAACATGTAGCATTGTGCTAGGTGCTTGAAAACTCAAGTGTAAATAAGACATGATCTCTGTTTTCAAGATGCTCATAATGAGCTCAGCGATGGACAAGAAGTAATGTTAACTAGAAGATAATGTCCTAACTGCAATAGCAGTTATATGAACAAAGGGCTGTAGGAGAAAGGAGTGACAATTTTCCCAGAGGAAGAGGAAGAGAGTCATAGATGGCTTCACAAAGTAAGTGACATTTAAGATAGATCTTAAAAAAAAAAAAAAAGAGTGATCAATATATCATTCATCAATTCGGCTACCACGCTGTTGCTCCTACATGGTAGACATTGGGTCAGGCACTGGCACGCAGTGTGTGGTCTAGGCCCTAAAGAAGCTTATACTCTAGGTACATTTTGCCAATCCTAGAAGGAATGCAGGTTGCTCACTTGCCTATCTCACTCTTTCCACTTTGGCTTCTTTCCATTTCATTTTACTAAACTAGACTTATACACCAAAAGGAACTTTAAGTTCAAAGTTATTATTTTCCTTTTTACATTTTTTCATTTCTGATGTCATGGGAAAAGTGATGGCTTGATAAGTCATTGACTACTAATATTTAGTTCTACCACTTAGCTGTTTTCTTACAACATTGATTTGTTCATTCAGTTACTTATTTTTTGGGGGGGTTTATTTATTTTATTTATTTATTTTATTTATGGCTGTGTTGGGTCTTCGTTTCTGTGCGAGGGCTCTCTCTAGTTGCGGCCAGTGGGGGCCACTCTTCATCGCCGTGCGCGGGCCTCTCACTATCGCGGCCTCTCTTGTTGCGGAGCACAGGCTCCAGATGCGCAGGCTCAGTAATCGTGGCTCACAGGCCTAGTTGCTCTGCGGCATGTGGGATCTTCCCAGACCAGGGCTCGAACCCGTGTCCCCTGCATTGGCAGGCAGATTCTCAACCACTGCGCCACCAGGGAAGCCCCAGTTACTTATTTGAGCATCATTTATTAAGCCCTTTCTGAGTATCAGTGGTTCCCCAGGAATTGGGATACAAAGGTGAAGAAGACTGTCTGGTAGAAGAAGCAGAGATGCAAAAATTCAAATGCTGTGTAATACTGGTTGCAACTAAGGTTGAAGAAGAGAAGGAGAAATTAATTCTGGTGTAGAGGTCAGAGGATAACTCAAAGAGAAGCAGATGCTTTCATTACTCTTTAGTGAATTGGAAAGACATTTCAGATGTAAGGAAAAGCATGTGAAAATGGACGCAGAGCCCAAGCAATCACTAGTGTTGTCCTGTGCTGTTTCCCTTTCAAAGGCTCTTGCTTAGGAATCCTTCATCTCAGGCACAAAGAAGTGAAGTCATTTCCTCCCATGCTTTCTGACTGTAACATTTTCTGTTCTAATATTGGAGCATCCAATTTCTTTCATGTTTCTCAAGCAAATAATCTCCACATAATTCTTATTTCCACACCTAAAAATGCCAAATACTAACAGTTTACTTTCTAATGTCACTAAAATATATACTTTGTCTCCAACTCTAAAGAAGAATTTGTGGATAAAGGTATAACTGCAGCTATATTCTCATTTCAGTATTCTTCACAACGCTTTATCTAAAATACTTGGGGCCAAACGTAGCTCAAAATGCAGAATTTTTTTTTGGACTTTAGGAAAGAAAAATGGTACACATACTACCTTTTCCTTAGCACCTACAGCAAGATGTGGTGTGGCAACCTGGACTTCAACACATTCGTCGCTCTGCAGTACACACGTAAATGTTCACTCTAAGAGTAATAAATAAAGATTATAAAAGCCTCACATCAGTTCAGGCCGGGTTTGCTGCCAAATGAGTTATGTGAAACATTTGGTTTCAGAGCATTTTGGGTTTCAGAAGTGTTAATGAGAGATCGTGGACTTGTATTGTGGTTATCCTCATTTCATAGTTTCAGAAACAGATATAGAGAGATTAATTAACTTGTCCAAGTTGCTTAGCTAGTAAGTAAGGAAGCATCATGGAAACCTAACAGTCTTACTCGGAAATCTGTTGGTAACCACTGTCCCGTACGTAGCAAGCAAACACTTCACTTTTATTAAGTCGCCAGGTTTTCACCAGGTAGAAGAGGGGATTAAGGTAACTGAGTATACAATAAGAGTGCTTTGCTACCGATGCGCCTCCTTTTTGATGATACTGTGAATAGCCTCCCCTTCCTTATCCTCACAGACTTCCTCGTTGCTGACTGTCTGCGTGGACTCTGGATGTCATGCTTTGAGAACTGTATCTGTCCTTACAATTCTTCTTGCTTACATGTCTTTGACCCAGCTGCTGAACTAACTCCCTGCCCCAGGTTCCTCAATGGGTATTTTCAACCAGTGGCCATTCAGAGCCCAGTGTGCTGCTTTTCCGGATTTCCTCTCCTGACTCTCTATTTCATTTCTCTTCCAGCTCAAAATCATTTCTTACCAGCTTTCTTCCTCAAGAGAAGCTTGTGTTGTTCCCATTCTCAAGCTCTGATTATATTCAGTTGCTATTCTTGCCTTCATTCTTCTTGGCAATGTGGATCCTTGTATGCTTCCATCAGAATCAGGATGTTAAAATGCAGATTCCTGGACTCACCTTTGACCAATGAAATCAGGATCTCTAGGAGAGGAGCCTGGGAATCTACATTTACATAAGCATGCCACATGGTTTTTAAGCATCACGAGTTGGAGATCAATAGCTTCGTGGTGTAGCAGAGGTGATGATTGCTCTTCCTGTGGGATCCGCTTTCATGCTTGCGGGCACGAATTTATACAACTTGCACCGTAAGACCAGGGCAAACCATAAATGCCTGACTTCTTGCTCTTCCAAAGTCACATGAAGAAACATTGCTTGGGAAGTTTAATCAATTTATACGTGAGGTATGTATTAGGGAGACTATATTAAATATACTAATTACATATATTAAATATACTAATTACTTGAAAGATAACATGACTAATTTGGCCAAACTAATTTGTTTCCATGGCTCAAGTCTCATTTTTCCTCCATCTTCAAACACTGTACTGTAATTCGTTTCTTCGAAATTTCTACTCTAATTTATTCTAGCCTGACCTCTGAGCGAAAGATGAAAGAGAGTAACAGTTGTACTTTCCAAACAAATTTTTCCTGTCTAAAGAAGCCAGTTACTTCCAGCGGAGCTTTCTAAAAAGGGTCTGCAACTTCTCTTGTCCCTTTAGCATGAAAACAGGGTAAGAACCAGCATCCTATTCTTTAGCTAATGAGAATATAATATGAATTATTTTCAAAGATGCACACACACACACATACACACACACACACCTGCAACACTAGGAAGGAACAGCTAGGAAGCCACAGTGCTTTGATTCACTATTAGGGATATTAACCTAAAGGGGACAGTCACCTATTGTTTGAGTCATGTCAGCCCTCACCAGAGACTCTGGAGCATAGATCTATTACCAGACCATCTGCTTGTTCAACTTAGTGCTGAGAAATGAATTGCTAATATAATCACATAGGCAAAATCTTTTCTTTTTTTTTTAACAAATGATAATGCTGGAAATTACACTTATGATTTTGATGAAGGCTGGACTTACTAAAATAAAGTCTGAATCTAGATTCAAACTATCAGAAAATCAATTTCCACTTAAGTCACTGAAACAAGTGTCTCCATCATTATCCATCTTTTATTTGAATATGTAAGTTTTCAAATGAGTGTGGAAGTCTTTTAAAGACAAAAATGGCACAGTGCAATGCAGCTACTTCCATTTCAGCTTGCATGGTGACTGCATACATCTGAGACAATGCTTTTATAGACAGTCATAAACTATCAAAACTACCATGTCAGAAACAATTGACTTGATACATTTACATTGGATGAGTATAAAGTTATTTGTAATTTTTTTTTAGTTATGAACAATTTTAGGATATTGATGGTCATTGATAAAGGCAAGAACACTCACTGTCTAAATACTTGCAGACTCAGTTTATGATAATATGATTAGTTACACTAATAATGCTGCTTAGGCACAGTCTCTCTAATTATAATATTATAAATATTAATGTCACCCAGCCTTTTTGTTTGATTGTCACTCATGGAGTCATTCATCACGATATTTTTCTGGAATCCACACTGTAAGATTTTATTTCTTTCTCCCTTTTATTTTTCATCACTGGACTTGCAGGGATACACATTATTCTCCAAGAAGCCCTTATTTTTGGCTATCTGTTTGGAGAGGAATAGTGATATTTCCCATTAAAACTAGTCAAATGTAAATTGTTATATGATGTTTTTCTTATTCTTTCTGAGTCCCTAATCCTGCCATCCAAGGCATAGTACCCAGGGTTTTTGTTTTCCATTCTTTTTCATGTGACCTGTTTCAAGTTAAGATTCATTTGAATTATTAAATTCTTCCTTAAAGAATCTTTTTACTTGCCTCTCTTTTTTTAAAGTTAATTATTGATGTAGTGACAAGCTGAAAAGACTAAGAATTATAATTTTTTCCTCCCCTCATTCAGGACTCAAGAAACGTCTTCTGACAATGGTTATCTATTTAGAATAATACAAAGGAAATACAAAGGCAAAATGCTGAATGTTGTTTTAGAAAAGATTTGCTAAAATCACTGTATTATACAAAATGTAAATGTAGTGTATATTTCTCTGAAAATAGCAGTTAGTGAGAAAGTTGGGACATAACTTTTTGAGCCCAGGTTTAACCACATAGCAGAAGCAGTTACAAAAGATACTGATTAGAATTTAATTTTAAAAACTTCATCATATTATTCAGGGCTCCAGTGATTTGATTGTCTTGAAAATAGAAAGGTAATGTTATAATTTCCAGAGCTTGTTAAAGAATAAAGAAATCTCCAGCCTCCCACTGGAAAGAATGCCAGTCATCCTCACAGTAAGCAAGAATTTGGAGGCACTTTACACTATAAACTTCAATCTTTTTCTTTTATATGACCTTGTGTTACATTGGTTTCATAAAAATGTAACTCAGAGACCTATCATAGAGTTGTAATCAAGCCTCCTTCAGAACGATTCTACAGCAGAAATCACATCAAATGGGCACTGTGTTTCCTCTGTTAGTGAGATGGTAGGAGGGCAAACAAGACCTGAAATAGAAAGTGAAAAAGGCAGAGTTCTCAAGGACAACCCAGGAGAGGTGGCTACATACCTTTCCCACGAGTTCAGCAATGCGAGGAACTGGTTTCCCTTTCTGGTGACTCTCGGTGGCTGGACTCTGCCCGTCCCAGTCTTGTAGCTCTTCAATGCTTTTCAGATAAAGCAAGGCTTTGAGGCCAGTGCAGTAGTCTTGAATGACAGTGAAATCCTGATTCTGAACAGCACTGCATACCTAGAAAAGGTGGAGCAACCAACTAAAAGTCAAGCTAAGAGCTAATTCTCCAAACAGCCTCACTTTTCACATAGTCAACACAATTTATTTTATGTGCCAGGCACTGTTCTAAGCATGACACGTCAATTGTTGCCTGGAGGGGATGGGAGTGGTAGGGAGGGAAGGACTACAAAAGGGCACAGGAAACTTTCAGAGACTGTGAATACGTTCATCAGCTTGATGTGGTGATGGTCTCACAGGTATACACATATTTCAAAACATCAGACGGTACACTTTAAACACGTGCGGTTTACTGTATGGCAGGTATAGTCAGTATGGCTGTAAAAAATTAGGTCCAACCAGAAGAATTTCCAAGGAGTGAAATTTAGCACAACATGAGAATGGACATTTTAACTCTCTCATTCTCCCTCCGTTGAGATGTGCAGCCTGGAGGTGGTTCTCATGCGAGGAGGTGGTCCTGCTGAGCTGGAGTGCGGCTCACCCATGAACTCAGCCCTCATGCACCATTGCCTGCCTCTTTAGCCTCATCTATCACTGTCCCCCTTTGCATTCACTGTGCTCCAGTCACCCAGGTCTTTCCTCTTTTCCTCGAATTCGCCACATTCTTTCTTTGCCTTAAGACCTCATAAGCTCTCGCTGCCTAGAAGGTCTTTCCCATCTACATATGGCTAACAGCCCGGCTTCAGTCTCATGGGAATTATCACTTCCTCAAGGAGGCCTCCTGGAGCCCAAAATAAGTTAAGACCTTCTTTAGCTCATATATTTTTGACTTCTAAGTCTTGCAAGGTTATTTGATTGACAGCTCCCTCCCCCAATAGACTGAAGCTTCAGGAGGGAAGAAGCTATTTTATTTTGGTCAACTTATTATCCCCAGTGACCAGCACAGAGTTTGTCATTTATTCTGCTCTTAATAAGTATATGTTGAATGAATGCGTAATTCAGAAGAGATTTTTTAAATTTGAGTGACATTTCTTAGAAAATAGAGATTTAATTCTAGAGTTAAGGAAGGTTGATTCTGAGAAATTAGGATCATTCAAATAAAAATATACTTGAGAGTCTGTGTTAGGATTTGAGTTAGAGCTTGAATTTAGTGGATTTAGAGAAACACTCCAGGTTGATTATTTACAAAGATACTTCTCCAATTTTGATACCATACATAGTCTCCAGAGATTCATTTACAACTGCCAGTAGGACCTCCTCGCCCATATGGCCCATCATCACTTCAAATTCAAAATTTACCATATAGAATTCAACACCTCTCCTCATCTATATTTCAAATCAATCCAGAGAAACAGCCATCCAAACAAAACTAAGCAAAGCAAAACTCACTTCTATCCCATCTTCCCAGATGTTAAATTCTTAGCATATAACATAGTTGCTGGTGACTGCAGCCAATAAAGAAAAACCATGTCATACATGAATGTAGATGAAGAAATACCTGAAAATAGAATAAATCATATTCTATTTCAAGTTCTCTTAAAGCCTTCTGAGTCTTTAATTAATACATTTTATTGTAATCCTCATGCCTAGTGCACTACCTGATACCTAGCTATTGCTAGGCTGGTTGAGAAAATTTATTGAAAACACACTAAGGGGTTCCAGAATAGGGAATGGCAAGTAAATAGAGACAGAGAAAGGGCAAGAAAAATATATACCTAAGAGTTCTCAGCAAAAAGTGGTAGTGATTTCATCATATATATGAAAAAGAAGTCCAAGTGTGGAATTCTGGGAATATGAGCATTTAAAAGGAAGGCTAAGGAAGACCATGAAGGACACTAAGCAGAAGAGATACAAGACAGCATCATGAAAGACGTCAAATGCTGCACGAAGGTCAGTAACATCAGAGGTGAAAAGTGATCGTTAAATTTACCAATCAAAAGACTTTAGCATTTATGGGGGAGAAGCTCTGCAACAGGGCAGAAGCCATCTTATAGCGGGTTGAAGAATGGATGAGGATTGAGGACGTGACGATATGAAGACAGACTGCTCTGATGAGAAGTTTTGCTCCTATAAAGAGAAAGAGGAGAGCTAGGGGTATAAGTGGGAGAATTTTGTATCTTATTTTTATAAGGATGGAAATAGCTATGTTTTAGGGGAATGTGGACATTTTATATTTCAGAATGGGACAGAATGGCTTCTGTATATTAAACTTCTGTCAAAATTGGCTGAATGATGGTGTGGTAAGAAGAAAACAATGTAATATCTAACATGAGATGAGCTCTTACTATGGGCCACACACTCTGTTAAACACTTTTTAATGTATTGGGTTGTCCAAAAAGTTCATTCCGGTTTTTCCATAAGGAAATTATATCATTTAGTCCTCAAAATAACGCTGAGGTAGGTTTAATTTTTAGCCCTATTTTACAGATGAGGGAAGTGAGATGCAGAGACTTGCCCCAGGCAGGCCACATGGTTAGAAAGTGGATTATACTGCATAATTCGTGACCGTGCAGTCTAAGGTGACTAAGGTATAGACATTCACGGAGGAAAACTCTTTTCATGTAACTACAATTATCTTTTCCATGACCCAAACACATGTATATACAATTTTAAATGATCAATTATCTTCAACCCAAATATAACTATTGTTTTGAAAAATCAATACTGCTGGATAAAAATTGTCAATGTCCTCCTGTTTTATTTACTTCTTACTTGTACACTGTGAGTAAAAACAACAAGGTAAAACCAAAAAGCAGAAATAAAAACCTTTCATTTCCTATTGTGAAGGGCTGTATGTTACCACAGTGCAGGAAAGAACATTGAATAACCACTAAATACAGACAAGAATATTTTCTAGGAAGTCCATTTATATCACATAAAAAAATTTGTTTCTCAGGAGGAACAATTTAAGCATTAATTAGGCCTGTTATAACTTTCTTAGAGTTGATTTTCTTTTCAGAACAATTATAAAGAACATCATTATAATTTCCTCCACAGGATTTTTTTTTAACTGTAAAAGTCAACTGATGCTTTACTTAATCTTCTTTGTTCACTGTGAGATTCTGTTTTTTTTGTAGTATATGTTAATAGGTATACTTTTACTATAGTCTTAAAATAGTTCCCCATATGAGCATAAGAAATCAGATTTTGAAAATCACATCACATCATGTAATTTATGGGATGTTCATGACTGCTGTGAAAACCTGCTGCTAAAAGGACTCCAGATACTCTGCAGTGTATGAATAGTCAAGTTGAATCTCAGTCCTCCCTAACTTTTCCAATGAGAAGATACAAGAGCCACTACTTCTCTTAATCCACAAACATGGCACAACTTGTATAGAGTAGACTCAGCCAAGTGGTGCTGGAGTGATCAAAAAGTAGACTTGTGTATTTTAACTATGGAAGAACATGTGGGGCTAAACACTAAAAAGACTCCCTCTTTTCCCACCCTCTTGTATGCACTTTACCCTGTAGTGCTAGTGTTTCACATAACTGGGAGCTACACACTGAGCATGTGAAGGGGACACAGAACTTGAAGAGGGAGGAGAGACTACCAGATGGCGACTGAACATGGCTGGGATGGTGTGATATGCTGGAAACCCTGGACGCCACCATCAGGCATGGGTGTCAGAGGGGACCAGTTCAGATATGTTTCATCATCAAGCAAATGTCACACTATTTATATACCTTCCTAAAGTGAGTGATTTACCTTTTACTATCCATAAGATTAAATATTAATTTTCTGATAGAATTTCTGATATCAGAAGCTTTCACATTGATATTTCTTTGAAAATTTTAATATATATATATATTATCGGAGGGTCTTATTAAAATGCAGATTCTGTTTCTGTAGGTTTGGAGTGAGGTCCAAGATTCTGCATTTGTGACAAGCTCCCAGGTGGTGCTGATGTCGCTGGTCTACACTTAGAAGAGCAAGGATTTAAGCACTGGGAATCTCATCTTATCCTGAAATGCTGTCTGCAAAGTAAATTTCTTCCAAACAAATAATTTCTTGATTTTTACTATTAGACTGTAGCAACATTTTCATGGCCCTTTAAAGCAGCACTACTTATAATAGTAAGTCACGTCTGAGAAAACAAGAGTAATTTTCTGATGAAATAGTAATGAGACCCAAAATAAACTTAGGATGCAAGCACACCACTGGGAACAGAGCTTTGTCCATGGGATTTGATGCTCAGAAAATGGATTTGCTCAGAAAGGTGCCTCGCTCTTGCCTAACCTGCACTGAGGGCTTTATCTCTATCTCAAAGGTAAATGGTTCCTTTTAAAACTCCAAACATGTAGCTGCTATTCCTAAATGGGTGTATTTTATATGACATCTCTTAATTGTTTGTTTAACAGCTCTGATTAGGACTCTTAATAGCTGTTAACGTGTTTGCTCAGTATAATTTGTAAGTTCTTTATGGTGAAGGCTGGTTTATCTTTCTTCGCAGCAGGGCATCAGGTGCCATTATAAGGATCATTGCCACCATTAATTATTTCCATAAGCGTGAATCTCCCTACAGTGAGCTGTTCTAGATAGGAGCCCTTGGATTCTCAGCAGGGCCAGCCCTGTGCAGGGGCTGAGTAGGTGGTGACCCCCTGTGCAGCGTGTTTTGAGGTGTGCTATGAAGCTCCCGGGGCCACCGAACAGTATCCTCTAGAGGTCTGACACAGTGCCCTGAATTTTCACTTTAGGTGCAGCCACATTTAATTGAAGCCTGTCTATGTAAAGCAACTGTAAAAATACCTGGGAGGTGACAGAGGGTTGAGGGGTGCTATTCCTTTCTCATTATTTCTCATTAAATGAGATTAACCATATTAATAGTAAATTACCTATTTATGGTGATTTATATTTTAAAAATCTCCTTTACATACATGATTTCTTTCAATACTCCGAATAAAACTGTGAATTAGGCAGGGGAGAGGATAGTATTTTTACTTTAACAATGGAAAGAGCTTGGACTTGAAGAACTATTTCTTAAAGTCTAATTGAGTGGTTTTTATGCCATAGCAAGTAGTATAGCCTAGGGGTTAAGAGCATACATGTAGAAGTTTGGCAGAATCAGGTTTAAACTGCATTTTAGCTGCCTAAGTATGAGCAACTTTCTTCACTTAAAAATGGAGATTAAATACTTAGAACATAGGAGAGTAAAAGGCAACGTATTTAAGTGCATAAACTAGTAGCTAGCACTTAGTAAGCTAGATTGGCACCAAAAATAAATTTCGTAACATGAATAAATCATTAGAGCATGAATTAGGCAGAATATAATTTTTTAAATCTATACTTTTTTGGTCTAATGCAGTAAAAGAAGGTCACGGATATTATTTTTATTTACGTTAAGTAATGACCTCAAAAAAAGCTCTGGTCTTGTTGTCAGAAGACATGTCTGAGACCCAGCTCTGTCCTTCAGCACCTCTGTGACGAAGCTAGTCTTTTAGCTTTTTGATTCCTCCTCTCACACCTTCCAATTTGAAAACAGTGGATGATGATAGCTAATTCATTACTGTGAGGATTCAATTACCTCATGTAGGTGGAACTGCTGTGGAAATTATAGTACCATTCAGACAGAATGGTATCAAACCTCATAGTTATTATCAGGTAATCTAGAATTTAAAGGGCCTGGTGGAGGTCAAAATGGAAACTTTTGCCTGTAAAGGAAAACAAACTCCTTGAAACGTAAAAGA
Source organism: Eubalaena glacialis (assembly GCF_028564815.1). Classification (NCBI taxonomy): domain Eukaryota; kingdom Metazoa; phylum Chordata; class Mammalia; order Artiodactyla; family Balaenidae; genus Eubalaena; species Eubalaena glacialis. Next base: position 109,267,087 of record NC_083718.1, on the reverse strand, counting down.
CAATGTACTAGAAAACTAGCAAACAGAATTCAAACTGGATTAAAAATACTATTCCCAGGCAAATAACTTGCCCAAGAAGAGTTCTATAGAATAGAACACTGTGGGGCTGGCACTTGTTTTTGTGCAACAGAGTAGCACCTCTTTCAAATGATATTTTGAAAATGTGACAAGGTTCTTTTTTTTTTTTTTAACATCTTTATTGGAGTATAATTGCTTTACAATGGTGTGTTAGTTTCTGCTTTATAACAAAGTGAATCAGTTATACATATACATATGTTCCCACATCTCTTCCCTCTTGCATCTCCCTCCCTCCCACCCTCCCTATCCCACCCCTCTAGGTGGTCACAAAGCACCGAGCTGATCTCCCTGTGCTATGTGGTTGCTTCCCACTAGCTATCTATTTTACGTTTGGTAGTGTATATATGTCCATGCCACTCTCTCACTTTGTCCCAGCTTACCCTTCCCCCTCCCCATATCCTCAAGTCCATTCTCTAGTAGGTCTGTGTCTTTATTCCCGTCTTGCCACTAGGTTCTTCATGACCTTTTTTTTTTTTTCCCTTAGATTCCATATATATGTGTTAGCATACTGTATTTCTTTTTCTCTTTCTGACTTACTTCACTCTGTATGACAGACTCTATAACTCCATCCACCTCACTACAAATAACTCAATTTCGTTTCTTTTTATGGCTGAGTAATATTCCATTGTATATATGTGCCACATCTTCTTTATCCATTCATCTGTCGATGGACACTTAGCTTGCTTCCGTGTCCTGGCTATTGTAAATAGAGCTGCAGTGAACATTGTGGTACATGACTCTTTCTGAACTATGGTTTTCTCAGGGTATATGCCCAGTAGTGGGATTGCTGGGTCTTATGGTAGTTCTATTTTTAGTTTTTTAAGGAACCTCCATACAGTTCTCCATAGTGGCTGTATCAATTTACATTCCCACCAACAGTGCAAGAGTGTTCCCTTTTCTCCACACCCTCACCAGCATTTATTGTTTCTAGATTTTTTGATGATGGCCATTCCGACCGGTGTGAGATGATATCTCATCGTAGTTTTGATTTGCACCTCCCCAATGATCAATGATGTTGAGCATTCTTTCATGTGTTCGTTGGCAATCTGTATATCTTCTTTGGAGAAATGTCTATTTAGGTCTTCTGCCCATTTTTGGATTGGGTTGTTTGTTTTTTTGTTATTGAGCTGCATGAGCTGCTTGTAAATGTTGGAGATTAATCCTTTGTCAGTTGTTTCATTTGCAAATATTTTCTCCCATTCTGAGGGTTGTCTTTTGGTCTTGTTTATGGTTTCCTTTGTTGTGCAAAAGCTTTTAAGTTTCATTAGGACAAGGTTCTTAAATAGAGATCTTGAAGTATCAGACACAGCTCAGATGAACCCATGATCACAATGATTCCTTTTCATTTCTTACCACATAGGTGGACAAACTACATTCCAGGTCTCAGAAATGTGTGCCACCAGACTGTAAGCAAGTAAAATACATGTTTACAATTTAAGTCCAAAGTAGTCTCAAAGTTTCTGTACATTCATTAGTAAGAGGGATATTGGAGGGTAACTACATTTAAGCAAAAATGGAAATTCTGCAATGCTTATCACATTCCAAAATATACTAATAACAGAGTCTTATGTGGCTGGAAGAAGTTCAAGAATATTCCCATGAAACGAATCATAGATGAAACACTGAATAAGGAGGATTATCCATCCAATTCTTAAAAGATTTCCCAGAAAAAGAAGAAAAAAGTGATCCTATGATCTCTCTTTACTAATCTCTTTTGATAAAGGGTTAATCTGTTTAAGCAACGTAAAACACCTGCCATATTTTACATAGTGCTTTATTGTTTTCAAAGACAAAAGGGAATTCAGACATTTTTCAGACCAGCCTCCTTGTTTCACAGCTTAGGAGTCCAGAAAGGTTGAATGAACTGTCTGTGGTCACACAGGTGGAGGCAGGGCTGGCCTCCCCACCTGGTCTGAAGCTTTTGGGCTAAGGCACTGCCTTTCAAGTGTCATCACTTAGTCCATACACCAATTCGGAGAGGAAGACAGAGAAGGTGTTATTAAATGTTTAGTGAGTGAAGAAATGGAAACTAAACATTGAATGTCCCAACTCAAAAGATTAGTAGGTGGTTGAGTCAATGGTCAGGTTCAGATCTTCTGACCTCTGCTTTTATCTTACTTCTCTAAATTCCAAAATCTTAATTGTAATGTGTCTTTCATGGTTCAATATGCTCATATTTATAATTTTCATATGAAGAAGCACATTATTGAACAATGATTTCAAATTTATTATTTAATGAATAATGGCAGAAATCCACAGATTTTTAAAAGCATCCTAATAATTGGAGGACTATTTGAAGGTTTACTACTAAAACTGGAAAACAGACCTCTACTGTTGTTGGATGAAAATGCAGTTTCCAATTCCATCTGTCCACACCCACTGATTAAAAACATCAGATCTTCCGAAGGCATGGAATCAGTCATTCCTCACTGAATTGAGTTCTGACCAGTACTGATAAACATGTATAAAACTACACTGTACTTTTGAAACCTGTGTACAATACATACTGCTAAAGTAATAATTCAGAATAACAATATCCCCCTGTGAGGTTTTGGTACTACATCAACATGGTACTGCTTACTAGAATTCATGAATAAAACACCAAAATTATGATTTTATAAAGCTATTGGTGAAAAGACAGCCCCTGGAGATACATAGTACATAGGGAGCTAGATAGGGATATATTTGCATATCCACATAAAACCACAAATCTTAGCAGCTCTATCATATTAGTTTCCATTTGTTGGAGTTGTACAACATCAAAGTTGTGACGTCCCTATATACTGCATTTAGCAGTAATGTAATGGACTACGTGAAGAAATCAAAGTGAGAGTTTCTAAGTAGTTTCCTGGCAATTGAGACAGCAGGCTCTTTCATGTGCTCTGTAACTGTAGCAGTGCATTGATTTAAACTCCTTCTGAGATCTCAAATGCTTTTATACTCTTAGGTCTCTCAAGCAGCTTTTTTTTTTTTTCAAAGTGATAAAATTCTAGCATTCAGCAGAATACCATCTTGTTTGCCCCAAAAGGAGAGGGCTTATTTCAGCTTTGCTACTAAACTGCACAGGATCACTAAGTAAAATAGCGTCCAAATGCCATCCTATTAAGAAATCTGCCTCTGAGTTCAGTTTTCTATGTTCTGACCATAGCAAATTGGATTGGGGAAAAAAGAACAAAAAACAAATAGCCCCACAGATGTTGTTTTTGCGAAGGTTCAGTTCAGAAAAAGCCCAATGGATAAGCAGTTAAGCTTATTAATTTTTTTTCAAAGTTGTCCTTTAATTGCTACTCATTGATAAATCCTAAAGGAGTATAGGAGTCATTTAATTTTTGTTTTGTATGTCATCTATTTCATTGTTGATTACATTTCTTATCCTCTTATCTAGCCTTTTAAATTACATATTTTCTGACAAATTCTAAGTATATGAATACCTCTTTTTTCCCAATAAGGAAGGAATTTTATGGAGCTTGAAAGGCTATTTTTCAATGTCCATCTGTGGTCATTCTCTATCTGATTAATTTCTTAACCACATTCAGCTGAAGACAGACTAAAGAGAATAAAGTGTTTCCAAGGTATTTTATAATGAGATTCAGACCACATTTTGCCAACCAGAATATATTCATCTATTCTCCAAGTACTTTCTTACAGGCAGCACAGGTGATGGGCCACGCCCTCGACTATTATTCAGAACAGCATTGTGGGACTGATCTTCTCACTTGTACTTTGTTGATGACACAACTTGACTGAAGATGGCCTGGGCTGATTAGTCAAAGGGATGTGCCCTGCAGGTGAGATTGCCTCTGTCGCCTTCCTTATATCATCCTTTACAAAGTCAGTTCCAACTGGATTCAGATCTCAATTATGACCTGAACCAAGAAATAATAATAGAAAAGAATCATACAGAGACACAGCACCGCTGTCTGCCTATTATGAGGGGCTAGAGATAAAATGGGTAAGCCAGGCACAACATGTAGGGCCAAAGAATGGTGACTGCTTACCTGCCTCCTCAAAGACATTGCTGTTGATGGCCATGCTTCCCCACAGACATAAATACAAGACAAAAAAAAACCGAGGCAAGGCCTGGAGTCTTCTGCACATCAGGGTCTTATGTAGCCCATTCTTCATTTAGGGGCTGTGGCTGCAGTTTGAGGAAGGTTGGTCCCTTTTGCTTCAGAAGCAGTAGGATTTTTCTACTAAAAAAAAAGAATCTCACCATCCTGGGCTATTGCTGTGGTGCAGCATCAGTTACCACAGTAATTTTCAATTACTCTGCAGTAACACAGGTGGTGGTGCAAGGGTTTCATAGAGCATTGTGCAAGCTCAGCACCTCACATGATCAAAGTGGGGCAAGAAAAGGAAACTAAATATCCAAACAATAGCTGTCAGATGACTAAAATCCATAATTTTAGGCAATCTCTCTTTTTCAACAGTCAACACAGCTGCGAAAACTTGACTTACAATATCACTTACTAAAATACCACATGGGGTTTGGATGACAGAAGGAGAATAAGTCATAATGCCTAGAAAGGAAATGTCTATTGGGCAAATTATCCCATGGAAAATTTTTTCTGGACCTTGAAGATGGATAAAGGTATGTGGTTATTCAACAATATAAACAGACATTCATCATTCCAAGAAAAAAGGACTATTTGCCTGCAACGAGAAAAATGCTATTAATGTGAAAATAGCATCTATCTCAAATAATACTGTCCACTTCTTAACTCAAAGCCCTCACAATTCAGTAGTTGATTTTATGGTTAATGTATTATTGATGAAAACACATATTTGTGAGAGTAGTGTGTAGCTAGTATCAGTGAGTCAAGAATCTTGGCTGAGTTGCCGATATAGTCTGGGACAAAAAAAGTTAGACAAAGTTCAGCTGACTGAGTGAATACTTACAGAGTTAAGTGCTATAGAAAAAAACCCTACCAATGTTCAAGTTAATATACTGAAAGCACTCGTATACACCGATGGAAGGCTGGAGAAGCAAAGCAAAAAGGTTTGTATTTTTAAAAAGATGTGTTCTTTTTAAACATTAAAGACCTAAAGACAAAGAACATTAAAGACTTGTTCTTAATTCCTTTACTATACAGGTAGAAAACATGAGGCTCACAAAGTTTGTGACTTTGTGGAAAGACCAGGGAAATAAATTGTATACTAGGTTTTTATTTTTTAAATTAATGAAGACCAAGAACCTGAAAACAAAATGCCTGGTTTTCAAGCTTCCACAAATGGATCGCTGGAATATGGTTACAGATGAATGAATGCAATGACCAAACAAGCAGTTTTATTTCTGCATTTCTCACTAAAAGGGCACATATTTTATGATTTGTGAGTATGAGAGTTAACCTGAAGGAAGATAACAAACACCAGTAAAAGTTCTAGGCTGAGAGTTTTAGGAGGATACTCAGAGGTGATTATATGATTTACCATTGAAACTATGACACTTGAGAGTAAACAGGGAAATTATTCATGAAAACACCAGGACAATCAGCATAAATTAAAATTGTCGGGCTTCCCTGGTGGCGCAGTGGTTAAGAATCTGCCTGCCAATGCAGGGGACATGGGTTCGAGCCCTGGTCCGGGAAGATCCCACATGCTGCGGAGCAACTAAGCCCGTGCGCCACAACTACTGAGCCTGCGCTCTAGAGTCCGCGAGCCACAACTACTGAGCCCGCGTGCTACAACTACTGAAGCCCGTGCACCTAGAGCCCGTGCTCCACAACAAGAGAAGCCACCACAATGAGAAGCCCGCGCACCCCCCCGCTCGCCGCAACTAGAGAAAACCCGCGCACAGCAACGAAGACCCAAGGCAACCAAAAATAAATAAATAAATAAATAAATAATTAAAAAAAAAAAATTGTCCTGGGGCTTCCCTGGTGGTGCAGTGGTTGAGAGTCTGCCTGCCAATGCAGGGGACACGGGTTCGAGCCCTGGTCCGGGAGGATCCCACATGCCGCGGAGCAACTGGGCCCGTGAGCCACAATTACTGAGCCTGCGCGTCTGGAGCCTGTGCTCCGCAACAAGAGAGGCCGCGATAGTGAGAGGCCCGCGCACCGCGATGAAGAGTGGCCCCCGCTTGCCGCAACTGGAGGAAGCCCTCGCGCAGAGACGAAGATCCAACACAGCCATAACTAACTAACTAACTAACTAACTAAAAAAAAAAAGCAATGTTTAAAAAAAAAAAAATTGTCCTAGACAAACCTAGATCTATGGTTTCCTTACCTATTAGAAGGTTTTTTCCCCCATGTTTAGATCGGAGGGAGATTTTCGCTTACCCTCATGGAATGTGTTCTGAAATGCTCTGTCACTTTTGGTTTGGTTTAATATTCTGGTCCTTCAGGTACTTATGCAGGCCTCAGAACCTTAACAATGGATTGAAGTCACAGGGCCTTTACTGCTTAGGTGGGAATTTGGAGTCTTGGATAGCTGACCTGATCCAGATAGCCCTAGGGTTAAAGGGGCCCTCTTGGCCTCCAAGGGTCTTTTGGCAGAAGAAGAACTCAAGAAGAATAGAAACAATAAGGACTGTCCCAAATCTGAATCTTGTAAGCCACCCTTAAGGGTGGAAAAATCTGATGTACTTTACATATTTAACAGTCTGTTCTTTTGTAGCTATCATTTCTTTATACTTTACCCAAATTCCTGTAGGCTTACTGTGCTTTGAAATTCACCTAGTGGGTATTACGTTCCAAGTTCATGTGTAGCACCACATTTAAACTTCACAATAACACCATGAAATGTGGTATTATTTTCTTCAATTAGCAGATGGGTAAAAGAGGGTCAGAGAACTAAGGACCTCGACTAAGATCATACAGCTAATAAATAGCAGAGCAAAGGTTCAAATCCTGGGTCAGTCTGCTTCTAGGACCCTTTCTCATAACTACTGTGTACTCTTGCTTTTCTGTTGTAACCACTACAATCACTCATGTGGAAACAGGGATAAATAAATAAATAAATAAATTTTGTATTATATACATTTTTATATACATGTATTATGAATCTATCTATCTATCTAAAATAGAACTCTTGTGAGGACTATATCGAATAAAATATGTAAGTATCTGGGTCAGTACCTAAAGTACATGTATGGTAGGTGTCATTGTCTGGATCTCACTCACCAGTTTTCAGAGACACAATAAAAGGATAGGTACTATATCTGTTTTGTTCATCACTGCACACTCACATAAAGATTTGTGCTTGGCATGTGATTTGTTCAATGAATAAATGAATGAAGCAAGATGAAGATATCAGAGTAACAGCACTCAGTGATGAGCATAGTTCTCTTTCATTTTCTGTCAATAATTCATTTTCTCTTCCTCTACAATAAGATGTTTTTATTTCAATTTCTATTGCACTTAGAGTCTGTTCCATTCATTGCACCATTAAACATTAATTTCTTTGCACTTAACTCTTTTCTGGGAATGCCAATGTATTTCTAGGATGCAAACAAGCAGCTCTACTTCTTTAGCATTCTTCTTGATACTCAGCATACTGTTTGTCACAGCCAAACTTGGCCTGTATTTGGATTATTACTTATCTGGTGGTCCCACTCTAGACACCTGAATGTTGATAGCAGCTATCATTTGATTTTTCTCTTCTAGTAGTCTCCTTTAATAACAACTGGATAAACATGTAATTTATTATTCTATAAAGACCTCATTTAACAGTGACTGAACTTATAGTATCATGTCCAAATTATGCAATGTTCTAAACTACTAATTTTCATTCATATATGCATATATGTTGAAGTGTTTATATATAGCAATCTAGATGCTAGCCATGGTGAAGAACAGATAAAGTAGAGCCAGGAGAAACTAAGGGAAAGGTCTCTAAGTTCATTTGTGTCTGGATTCGCTTATTTAATTTTTTTTGTTTCTGCATCACTCATATCCAGTTGGCTCCTTGGATCAGGACCAATATTTCCATTCTAAAGAATTCTTTCTCTATTTTTGATTATTTCAAGTTCATCCTTTAAATTTAAAGTTCAGAACTTCATCAACTTACTCGAAGTAGTTCAAGGTAAATAATCAAATTTACTACTGAACAGATTTGTGGAAACACTGGCATTTAAAACAATTTGCCCTCCTTTAAAATATATCCTGCAAAATTGCTGCATCTTCCCAGTAAAGACCTTTTCTCTCTATTTGCTTGGGATGTAGCCAGGAGTGTTTAATAGATCATTATGAATTTTAATCATAAGAGAGAAGTTTTATGACATCATTTCTTCAAAAAAGGTTTTACTCAAAAATTACCCACTCATTCATTTATTTTTTCATTCAAAGATACTAATTTATGAACCAGTCCTCTGGTTTCTTTTCAAATTCTATTATCAAACACAACTTCTGACTGCAGCATCCTGAGATTATGCTGTTTGTTTTATATCTATCAGAATGAACCTTCCTCAAAAAGATGTTGTCGGGACCAAATGAGATAAGAATTATGAAGAACTATATACAGGAAGGCTTTCTTGTTATATGTATGACACAGTGGGTCTCATTCAGAGGTAAGAATAACTATTCAAGTTTTTAATTGTGTATCTTGATGTGAAACTAGTGCCTTTTGAGTTTTCTTTCCATAATGATTAATATCTAAGATAAGTTACTACATTGAGCCCCAGGACTAAAATTATCACATCTATGTTGTAAGCAATTGGCTTATCACACACAGATGAATATATAAGATAAAATGTGAAGACCAAGAAATAACTGAATTTCAACTGTCATGCTTTGACAACATAAACTAAAATCTGATTGCCATCCCCTCTCCACAAATCAACATACTGCAAGTTTTAAATCAATTAAGAATAGGAATTAGAATATGTATATGAATTAAAGAAAAAGATAAATAAGGTAAATGCAGGTTAAGTGAATTTTATGTGTTTTACATTTCAGTCTTATCTATAAAATGTCACACTGTGAGTTAAACTATTGCTTACATCCTGAAGCTGTTATAAGGAACAGTCCCTAATTACATAATGCTCTAAAATGCAATAGAACTGGCTTATTTTTTTTTAACTCTCTTTAGATTACTCACATTTACTTTGTGTGTTTCAGAGACATCATGCCCTATGAATATGCAACATTATTCTTAATTTAGCTCTGTAAAACCAGGCATGTGCAATGTGTGGTGTATTTGGCCATGCTGAATTCACCAGTGATTAAACTGATTTTTAGCTTGCGTCATTGTTTTCAGGTCCCGTGATGAGTCACGGAACTTTTCTCTCACCTCATATATATTACTGCATCTGGTATCATTAGGATGGAGTTAACATAGGTAGTGATTGATTTAGGGAGATGATAATGGGATTATGGCTCATGCCCTTAAAGCATGACAACTGAAATCCTATCCTTTTCCACATGAGGAAATATGCTAAATATTATAATATCTGACACGTCTATCACTGTGGGATTAAGCCAGCTATCTGAAACAGGGTTGATATTTTGATCCTTAGACACACTATCTTCTTTGTCTTACAAACACAGCATAATTGATTCGGAGATAATGAAGGTTTATATCTGCATACCCCAATTTTTAATTCCAAGAAGTTTTTAGGTCCTCTTGGTTCACATCTGTCAGCTTAAACAAAAGAAGCAAACAACCATCACTGTCTCTCTTTCCTCTGATTTTGTGGGGCGGGATCAGTAAACAGGATAAGAGAGGTGTTTAAGTGTTTAACTAGGAATATGTATGTTTCAGACCAGGAGAATCTGGTATGAAAGTTTTCAAAAGACCCACAAGTCACAAGAACATTAAATGTGTGGGAAATCTGACCACTTAAACACAGCAGAGAAGCAATATTTCCTGAATGTTTGAAGAAAATGGGTTAGGAAAATGGATGAGCATGATTTTAAAGGTTAATAAATTTAGGCTTTTTTTTCCTTTGGAAGGAAATGTTTTTTAGACCTTTTATTTACTTTATTTAAAAATATACATTTGATGCAAATTTCATTTCTTTTAATCTTTTCCTCTAACATAATCTTCTAGAACTCAGCTTCAGGATATATACATATATATGTATATATATATATATATATATATATATATATATCTCTGAGAATGATAAGGGGTAACTGAAACTGCCCTCTGAACTATTCAACACCCAGACGCTTTTTGTCTATTTCTAAACATTCACTGATAGAGACATCTACCCATTCATTTCTCAGCATCTATCCACGAGCATGTATCCATGTATCTACTTTGTGCCTAATCACTACCAGGCATTCATAAGAAATGGAAAGGAATATACATCCTAGCTGAGAGAGAAGACATACATTTATGGGTTATGCATTTGAAGGCTCGGTACATCTCTGGAAAGTAGGATAGAGAAAAGGAGATGCAACTGCCTATCTGACATCTCCACTGAGATGTCTCCTAGGCATGTTAACTATGGCCAGAATAGCATTCTTAATTTTCCCACTCCTTACAACCTACTTCTCCAATAGTCCAAAACTTAGGAATCATTCCTTATTCCTTTTGATTCCTGCCCACAAAATTCTAATCTCTCAGCAAGTCTTGTTGCACTCCTTCAAATATATATTGTGAATTGCTTCATTTCTCTCCACGTCCATTGTTTTTTGTTATTCAAGTCCATCATCATCTCTCACCTGGACCATAAGAATAATTTTTACCTTCCACCCTTGACCATCTCCAAATTAATTACCTACACAACAACTAGAATGATTATTTTATGATATAAATTAGATGATATTTCAACACTGCTTAAAACCAGAAACGTCTTATCTCATCTTGAAAAAATGGGAACACCTGATATAATACCTGACAAAGCCCTGTATGACCTGGTTCCTGCTTACCTCTCTTACTAATGCCCGATATGCTCTAGCCACATTGGCCTTTTCTGAGCATGCCAAAAAATGGCACGCCTTTTATTTTGTCACTCATGCCTTTATTTTCGCCTTAAGGGTTTTGCCTTATCTGCCTGTAATGCTCTTCTCTATATTTTCACATGGCTGGGTAGTCTTCTCATTCAGTTCTCCTCTTAAATGTCACCTCTCCAGAGAGGACTTCCCCCAGCAGACAATCCAGCCACCCAGTCACTATTGTCTATTTTAAGTTTTCTGCTAGCACTTTTCACTATCTGTGGTATTTTTCTTATGTTTGTTTCTTATTACTGTGTCTGATACCTATAAGATACTCATTAACTCTTCAGAGAATGAATGGACATTATTTATAACCACGACCTAACACTGCTTGATAACGCGAATCTCATGACTGAAGTTCTCAACGCGTTAGTTATCGATACCATTAAAGCCAATCTCTCCCTGATGTATTTAACTTTTCCAAAATAACATAGAGTTTTAAAAATTAAAATACTTGCATCAGACATAAACAGTTATACCAAGTATGATCTACGTTTATTTATAGGAAAAGAGTCTAATTTTAATACTTTAATGCATAGAACACATTTGTGGAATCTAGGAATGCCTCCGCCAAGGATGCCTTGATTAGGCAGACTCATTTGAATGTGCTTACTTTTAAGTTAGGCAGAGCTCATAAACATTTATTTAATTTGATTACATTTGAGATCATAATATTAGTATAAATATTAGTGGATTCTTATAAAAGGTATTATGTCTCATTTCCCAGTAAAATTAAAGAAATAGAACTCCTAAGCATTATTGATATCCCTCGTGTTTACCTTCCAGGTTTTTCACTGTGAATCACTATTAATCCAGATTTCAAACCTTTATATTTAATAATTTTGTTACATACAGTACTCAAGCGATCTATCTCTAGGTATGTGCATTTAAAAAAATAGCATTAAAAAGGTAAAATTTAATACCATAAAACTTATCTATTACAAGTGTAATAGTCAATGATTTTTAGTAAACTTACGGAGTTGTGCAGCCTTCACCCCAACCCAATTAAAAAATATTTCCACCACCCAAATGTTCCCATGTGCCCTTCTACAGTCATCCTCCCACTTCTTCCCCAAGCTGCCGGCAAATGCTGATCTGTCTTCTGTCCTCAGAGATTTGCCCCTTTGGATCATTTTCATATAAATAGAATTATGTAATACAAATAGTACAGTACTTTGTGTCTGCTTGTCTTCACTTAGCATAATGTTTTTACACATGTTAAAACAACCTATGCTGTTATGGTATCAGTTAATGTCATTGCTGAATATTATGCCACTGGACGTACCACATTTTGTTTATCCATTCATCAGCTGATGTGAATCTGGATTTTCTCCAATTTGGGGGTATTAGGAACAGTGCTGCCATAACCATCTGTGTACAAGTCTTTGTGCGGATATATGTTTTTATTTATCTTGGATAGGTACCTAGGAGTGAAATTTCTGGATTGTATGGTAAATTTATGTTTAACTTTCTAAGAGCTGTCAAACTGTTTTCGAAAGTAGTTGCACCATTTTACATTCCCACAAGCAATACATGAGGTTTCCAGTTTCTCCACATCCTCACCAGCACTTATTACTGTCTTTTGAAAATAGTCATTCTAGTGGGCAAAAATGTCAATATAGCATAGTGGTTAAAATCAGAGATGCTAAGCCAAATTATGTGAGCTTAGATGACAGCTTTGCCATTTACCATCTTGTTATTTAACATCCCTATCTATAGAATGGGGACAATGCTAATATCTATCTCAGAGGATTACTGGAGGGGTAAATGAATTAATATAACTAATAGCTTACAAAAGTATCTGACACATAGTAAATTCTGGGTAAGCATTAGCCATTATAATAGCTTTGTTATTATGATTTGCAAAGTTATAATGTACGTATAGCCTGTTTGTGGATTATAGTGAGGCTTTGGGAAGCTATTTATGTTCTCTTCATTAAGAGTTTCTTATATGATGTTGGGCTAAGATAGTTATCACAATATCCAGGCACTAGAATGTCAAGTTTTATAAAAATCGAACTAAAGATCTTACATATAACTAGAATGGGTAAGACTCCAAATGGCCAGAATGGCCTATCAGACAACTTCGGTTAAAATTGGGACTTAGACTGATTTAAGCAGTGGTTTCATTTATTCATAAAATGTATCTATCCATGAAAAAAAATGAAAAAGTAGTATAGACAAGCTGTTTTCCTATATAAAGTTGCATTCAGTTCTCAATTACTTGACCATAAGGACCTTCTTCCTCCCTTTTCTTTACCTGTATATTTGTTTCTTTGATTCCTTTTTTCCTTTGCTTGACTATTTGGATGATTAATGAATCATTGCGTGCTTCAACCAAGGAATGAATGGAGAAACAGCCAAAGAATAATATTCCCCCTTCTCAAATCACTACAATGCTCATTTTAGACACTTTTCCAGAGAGAAACAAGTCCCATCTTCTTATCAGGTATATTTCTGATTAATAACTTTAGAATATGTTTTGCACGCATGCTACTCAGTTTTTAAATATTACTGAAAGCATTTCAGAGCACTTCCCCTGGGTTTCCAGGTATAAGCAGGAATCACTTCTGCATGCTTAGGTCACAGCTGTCCTAATTTTTCCAGGTTCCAGAAAGTCTTTGGGTACCCATTTAATTCTCTCACAGCAAGCTATTCCTACTTGAGAGCACCCAACTTCTTAGCTTTCTGTGTCTCATTCTGGGAGTGAAGTGATCTAGGTTATAGTGTGGTAAAAATATTACTATAAAATTGCACACTATTTTCACTTACCTATACTACCACTTATGGTTATAACCAAATAAATTAACAGTATGAATATAACATTTAACTGTTTCTGTACTGACAGGGTTTTTCTCCATTTCTGAAATCCTATGCTTTTACAAAATAAGATTAATATATTCTCTTTAAAAAGAAGTAGTAAGGCCAATGGACGAAAGATACATGGAAGTAGATTTTCCACAATATGAGGCAGAATTTGCTAATAATTTTAACTGGATAACTTGTAAGGTAATAAGTTATCTGTCACTGTGAATATAGAGGCTTGATAACCAGATGTGTAGAAGAGATTAGAATCCTGGATGAAGTGCCACAATGGGCCACACTACAGTTTGTAGGAGCCCACTTTCACAGGGTGATAAAACCCAGAAGGAGGGAGAGTTAACTCTCCAGAAGGATGAACTTTAACCAATGGGAGAGAGAAGGCCGAAGGGAATGGCAGATAAATTTTTTCTTCATTTTCCCTGTGATGGATTTTCCCAAGGCACAGTTGTGTTTATTTGTTTGTTTCTTGCCACGCCATGCTGCTTGCGGGATCTTAGTTCCCCGACTAGGGATTGAACCCAGGCCACTGCAGTGAAAGCTCCAAGTTCTAACCATTGGACCGCCAGGGAATTCCCCCAAGGCACTGTTTATCTAGTCTGTCTGGAGGCAGTCCATGTGGCCAACTGACTGTAGCTTCTCTTTGCATCTTGTGAAGCAGTGGCCAACTCAGTAACACATTAACTTGTATTCAAATCGCATCTTCCTCTGTCTCATTTCTAGTTTCTTTTACTCTAACTATCCTAGATTTTACCTTCCAACAAAACATTAGCACTTGACCTTTCCCTCAGGCTCATTTTCAATCAACCTGAGCTAAGACTAGCTACATGCTAGTCAAAAGCTAGGATAGAGGGCTGTAAGTTTTGTTTTAAAGTTCTTTGTAAATGTATAAAAATGCTAGTGGGGGATGATGATGATCATTCCTATCTAACATCTGTGGGGTACTTTTTTGCAGGTACTATTTGAAGTGCTTTACATGTGATAACGTTTAATCCTCACATCCATCCTACGAAGTAGGTATTACTATTATCCCCACTTTACAGATAACAAAACTGAAGTATAAAAAGTTCACACACCTATTAAAGCCAAGGTCCTATAGCTAACGAACAGCAGAGCTAGGATTTCACTCTAAGCAGTCTGATGCATTTTCATTTGTGTTGAAACATACATCAGTAAGGTGCAGTCTTCTGAGGTCCCCTGTGCTTGGCTGGCAATTCTGAGGCTGATATCATTGCCTGTGTAGCCGACTCTGGACAAGGCCACTTGGGTCCTTGCCACACTTTTATGATTAGAATGTGGTCGCTAAAGAGCTGAGGTCCACTTGCTTTCAAGAATGCGTGCTTGGGGCATCAGACTCTCTACCTCCCAGCCTACTTAGCTCACACGTTCAAAAGGAAGCATTGTAAAACACACACTTAGTTGCACCAAAGTTTCTCATATCTTCCTGCGTAGAGGTTTATTACAGAGACCTGTAATAAAACAGACTTTTATTTTATGCTTAATTCAGGGCATTTGTAGTTTCACCTTGCATCATTTTTACCCACCATCATACAGTGCATATTACATCCATCCTGCACACAAACAGACATGCCCACGCTCAGGCTCATTATACTTATGTGACTATTGGGGCTGTACTACAAAGGTTCCTACTTTGTGTTGTGTAAGATACTTACAGCTGAGAGTGACCTATACTTTCGTTTTGCCTTTCTCTTGCTCTATTTAAAATAATGACCACAGAATCTCTTTCAACAAAAGGTCATCTGGGTCAATGGACAGAACACAGAGGATCAGATCACCTGCCATAATTGCAAATTAATGCTCTCCTGGTAATGCATTAACTACACACTATTGATCTACAATTGAATCATAGAAGAACTACTGAGAAGTGATTTTACTTTCCTATTTTTTTGTGCTTTTATTGCTTTTTCCATAACGCATTTTTCTTTCAACTGGAATTTTCTCTAATTGTCTCCATTTTTAACTTCCCACAGCGAGATGACTTCTAACTTGTAATTAGAATCTGTAAAAATTCATGTCTCTGTCTCAAAAGGCTTTTGGAAATCTACTGAACTGTAACTTTGATGCCATAAAACACGTACATGATGCACAGATACATATTTCTAGAAGGCCAAGCTTTTGAATGATTGTTTTAAAAACTTAGATAAAACAGAAATCCATTTGGTCCTCTACCTGAAATTACAATTTGTTGAATAGTCTGCAATAAAATATTCAAAATTTTCCCCTAAAAGCATTTTGCTTGGGAGCATTGATGATGTGATTTCCCTTCCTCGAGCAAACTTTTAACATATAAGTAAACAGTTTCTATCAGATACATTTTTTTAAGGAGTGTAAATGTGAGAGGAAGATGCAAAAATCCAGTAAATATTTATACACATCTGCACAGAATACTTCTGACAAAATCCAAATTTCCTCTTGTTTGTGGCAAACTCAATTGATAAAAATTATTCTACCGAGTGGAACTGACCATAAGCTTGTATTTCAATGTTGAATTTGGTCATGCTCCCAGTTTATACAAAGGTCATCTGGCCTAAGCCTGGTTTCTGAATTGTGAATTAGGAGTCACTTGAACTGGAGACTGAAATTTCCTGACAGAAATTTCCTGTACTTCTCATACACCTTAAACTTATCACTGATTTTTTTAAAACTTCTAAATGGGAGACATAGTTGTGATTTCTAATAAAAGTCTTTTAAGAATGTTTTAGGCCTATAAGAACTTTGATATTTTACTGTAATTTCTTTCATAATCATTATTTGCATGAGTCCTAATCAATACTATGAAAATAAATGTGCATCCAAATTATTTGCTTATTCTTTAATCCTCAATCATTATCATCTGTAGCAAGAAAACCTCTAATAAATGTCAATTACACGACTAAAATTACATGATCTTGGTACTCTTTCTTCTAGGAGTTTATAATGAGAGACCAACACAATCAGAGTTGATATGCATTTTCCAACCAATCTGAGAGCTGGACCAGGGTGCTTGAGCCTCCCTGATGTGCCAGGCATCGCTGGATGGCAAGAGGTTGGCAGGACCAGAGAGGCTGGAGCAGGAGGGAGGCACTGGACGTACTGGGACTCCGAATTGTGATACTTCCTTTAACATTAAATATTTCTCACAACAACCCAATAAGGTAGATACTATAACTTCTATTATACAGATGAATAAACCAAGGTTTACAGAGGTTAAATAATTAGCTTAAATTTATCTAGTTATAAAGTGGTGAGTCCAGGAGTTGAGCAAAGAATTGTAGAACTTCAAATCTCCTTCTCGTAACTACCATAATATACATGGCAATACAACCAGATCTGGATACATAACAGAGGCACACAAATACTGTCAAGAATCTTCAAGACTAGAATAAACAAAGGTTTTTGAAACATGCTAGGGACCAACAACAGGCTGTCTTAACTGAATGCATGAAGAGCAAGGAACTTGAGACCCTGGTTGGCAAGATAAACAAAACAAAACACCACATATTAGACAATGATATAGAGGCATAAGGCAGAACTGTTCAGCTTCAATTTTACCGCACTAGGAAGAGATCCCACTAACCTTCGTAAGGCGGCTCTCAGAGCTCAGTTATATCTTTGGTGCAGAGCCCTAGGTGTCCTGTAGTGCAGCTACTGCCTAACAGAGTCGTCCTCCCTCTTCCTCTACCTTAGACACATCCTGTATGAAGGTCAGAAAGTGAATAAACAAATCTTCACATTTCTAATCTTCGAAGATGGTTAGAAATAAGACTTTTTCTAGGCTACTCCATAGGGAATGAGCTAGGTGTTCATATTTTAAATACTACATATTATACCCAAAACAATATTTTTAATAAACAGGACAGGTGAAAATTCATATGTGTATGACAATTATTTGTAGTGCACAAAGGCATTTTCTTCTTCATACTTATTTCTTCTCTCACAAAAGAGAAAATTAACTCTGTAGTATGCTCCAAGTAAAAATAATTTGTTAAATACACAAATTGCAAAATTGTAGGATTTATTTTAATTCACAGAGTAAAATGTCTTTTGGAATGTTCTAATGTAAATAAATCCAGGTTACCGTGGCCAAAAAAAAAAAAAAAAAAAAAAAAGAAAAGAAAAGAAAAGTGGTGAAGAATTGGGATAGCACATACAAAGCAAAATAGTAGAGTACAAAATTGAATGTCAGGCCTGGAAGCTCTTAGGGAGGTAGGCACTTATGAGAAACCAACTGTGAAATGTCTTTTTGTGGTCTGTATTTTCATATTTAGAACCTTTGTGGTCTGTACTTTCATTTTTTTCTTGTAAAAGAAATACTTAGAATGGCACAAACAATCTATTCTGATCTGAGCTCTTGGGGAAAAAATTCAAATATATTAAGCATGTGATAGAACTGAATGATTCTGGAAAGGGGTTTGTGTTAGTCTGATTTTTGGATTCATATTTAATAACATTTTTGTTGTATAGAAAGTTGACGATGATGTTCTACCACTAACAGAACATGTACTGGGAGATACGCTTTTTTCTAGACGTGATGGATTTGTGTTGATAAAAACACACTTTGGGGAACATCATCCTTGGAAACAGTAAAAACATATTTGCAAGGCAAGGATGAGGGAGGCTGGCTGCAGCCCTAAAAGAGAGGAGAGTTGAATCACAAAGGATAAAAACCATAAATTAAAAGTGAACCATGTGCTCTGGAAGTTCAAAGTAGAAAGGGCCCACTGAGCATTTATTTGCTCCTGGATTTGTGGAGAGAGAGAAGGGGTATGGTGTCAGACTGTGAAAATGTAAAGACCTTGTCACTCTTTAATAGCTTCCCATTAAACAGAGAATAACATCTAAAATTTTTATCATGGCCTACAGTACCCCACAGGATCCGCCCCTGCCTGTGACTGCCCCTTCATCTCCTATCAGCCTCATCTCTGCTGTGTCTTTCTGTCCTGAAACAAGACAAGACTGCTCTCACCCTTGTGCGCCAGGCCTTTGTATTTATGATCTTGCTCTTCCTTCTGCCAGGAGGACACTTTTCTCCCAGACCTCTGCATGGCTGACTTTTTTTTTACTCATCCGAATCTGGGCTCGATTATCTTATCACTCCTTTGAGGGGGCTTCTAGCATGCAAGGTTCCTGAAAGCATTCTCAGTTGTCTGAAAACATCCTTGTACCCTTGGGGTTAGAACTATGCCTGGCACATAGTGGGCACCCACCACGTGATAAATGAAGATGTCATCTGATGCGAGTTCACTGAGGACATCATTTCCCTTTTACTAAATATCGTATCTCAAATACAACTAAGATCACATCAACGTTTACTGGGAAGCTACATCAATATGCTATTTTTGTTGACCTTATTGTGAATTAAATCCCTCCATAGCTTTTCCACAAAATCTTTTCTTTGCCATAGTTACCTCTATTTTAGAGTATAATTAAGTTTTTGCACTCAAGGATGGGACTTTATCAACAACCAGCTTTATCTTCTTATATGGTATGAGTCACATATGTGTCTCTTGCTTTTCCTGAAGCTACATTGGAACTTACAGTGCCTCCCTATTTCACGTTACTTAAAAATTTGATCAACTGGATTTCTCTGTTTCCCCCAAACAGAACTCAGGAGCCCTAAGTTAGCCAGCTTTCTAGAAATCTCATGATTTCCTTTACTCAGCACATGAGAAAATTTATTAGAATTTAAAGTAATTTTGGAAACTGAGGAATTCAGGGATAAATTATTTAATAAGGAGTAAGCAGTTCACCTGGAAAATTATAAGACTGGGGTAAACAAATGATACACAGGTGTAGTTCAAGAGTTGAGAATGAATCATCAGTTAATAAGTCAAGGACAGAGCATGCATTCACGTGTTTGTGAATGATGATGAATTTCTTTTTCATTTTCTAGAACATTTCTTGAGCACAATAACATGGATGGTAGGAGATGCAGAGACAAATCATGGGGTAGAAATCAGGAAACATGGTTTCTAATCACACCGGTTAGCCAACTGATGAAACAAAGTTAAGGTAATTACAAATTTGCAAATCTACAAAATAGGGTTAAAAATGCTTATTGATATGCCCTTAGCTTTGTAAGAGCCAAATGAATTAATAACTAGAGAGGACTTTTTGAAAAACAGATGGTAATTCATCATTAATATTCTTTACAATATATTTCCTATGGCCTAGCGTTTTCTAATAACTCTCTATTCAGTCTGAATTCTGAACCCTAACTTAGTACCAAAATGAGTCTCTAAAATATTGAGGTGGATTTTTAAACAAATACACAATTATACACATCTAAATTAGTTTGGGTTTTTCAAAATAATAATGTTGGTGGATGTTGGCACTGCTCAGAATAATTTTGTTACACATTTTATTGAACAGTTTATTAAAGTCAGTTTATGGACTGACAGAAAAGGAGACTCATGACTTTGTATACCTAACTCAGTTCAACAACCAACGTTGTTCACTTGGCTTGGCTCTCTTTAGCTTTGTTTACAGGAAATGAGATCCATTCTCAAAGTATGAAGAGTAGTTACTCATGGTATTGAAAACACATTAGCTCCCAAGTGACTATTTCTAATAGTCATTTGGGTGGATAAGTTATGGAGTGATTATTAAAAAATTAGTTATGTTAAATCACAATTCATTTCAAATGATAAATTGATAAATTGGAAAGATTCAGAGAAAACCAACATAGAAAACACAGTGTTTGGAAAATAATATGTGAAATAAGAATATCTAAACAACTGGGATTTTTTTTTTAAACTGAAGAATAAAAAGGTAAATAGTAGTTTAAAACTTTGGTCAGACATATGAAGATTCTTTGATGAAGAAGTGAAACTAGTAATTAACCACAGCTCTGCATACAATGCAAAAAGGAACAGACAATATAAAGGATCTGGCCAGAGTCAGGAAAAAATTTAGCCAAGGAAGTTTATACAAGATCAGAAATTTCATATGGCTAATTGCAAACATCTTAGCTAACTCATGGTTATTTTCTCACATAAAATAGTCATTGTGTGGTAGAGTTACTTTTTCTTATAGTAAAACTGTCATTCAAAAAGATTAGATTTAATTTCAATTAATTTCTTTTGAATCTAGATATTAATCTTTCTATCAAGTGGCGAGTGTGTAATCTTTTGAAAGCCTAGCAGGTTTCCATTTAATTTCCTCTGTTTGCTTATAAACAACATTGTTGCACTGCAATCAAGATACTTTTCAAAAATTAAAACCTCTTCCATTAAAGACACCATCCATTAAAGTAATTTAAAATAATGTAATAACTGACACAGTAATTTGAATTTCACTGAATGGATACTATTTTTTTCCTATATATTATTCTACAAATATAGGGTTTCTATTTTTTAAAATAACTACTTGCATATTGTTCTTAACACTGTACATGAAACACTCATTAAAGCTAGGAAACAAGAAACTGCATAGTGGAAAGAAAAATGTGTCTATTTTAACTAGCTATGTGAAATAATTCTGATGCCATTTAAAATAACTGAATGGTATCAACTATTCTTCCTTCATGTATCATAGCCTGACTTTAAAGTGAATGATGATTAAATAAAAAATAAGAAATAATTGAATAAATATATTTTCCGCTTACCCAATAAGAATTTAAAATATAGTATGCAAAATTTTTACCATCTAAAGACCCCCATCTATATAGTTGAAGCACTGCAGTCTTCCTGTGCATTATGACCAAGAGAGAATGCCCATAACGCATCTGCACTCATGTGGAAAGAGTGTCATCGTGCTGCTTCAATTAACTCTTTTTCTCTAGTTTCAATAAAATAATACATCTCTTGATCACATTAAAAAATTCCATTTAGCTTGAACTAGCTCCATCAGAGCAGCTAATTATTGTCAAAAATTGATTTGGTTATATAACTCTAGTGAGTGTCTGTCACATGACCATGACTCACAGCAAATGCCCACTATACTCCCTCTTTCTGCTGTATTTCAGGATTTTCTATTAACTTCAGTGACAAACCCATACAAAAGAAATGGAATAAAAAAAACCACCCATACAATCTCAATGAAGGCACAGGTCATAATTGTACATGAATGAACTTCCTATAATTTCTGATGTCCTGAATCAAAGTCCTTAAAAGATTGAATTGTAGTGGCAATATCATTAAATTAAATTATAGAAACCCAAAGTAATTCAGTGAAAAAAAAGGTAGTATAGTACTTATATCCTCTATCTATATACAATAGAGGAGAGTGAACATTTTGTGATGAAACCTATTACTAAAAGCAACTGACTCAGTCTAGGTTTTGGTTGCAATAGAAATCCCTAAATAGTTTTTATTCACAGAAATTGTAGACTAGTACTTAAATCAGATGAAGGGGATATAGAATTCATTCTGAAGGCTAGATCTGGGACAAAAAACTTAAACTACAAGTTTAAAAAAAAGCCAGTGTTAATTTATTAATCTTTTCAAACTGTTTTAAAGGGAAATTATTCAAGTTGTTTATTTACTATGCCTTTCCTGAATAACTAATTGGCAGCCAGAAGCAAACTTTTTTTTTTCAGAGTAGCCTTTCAAAAGATTTAAGACCTCAAGAGTTTATGAAGAGTTTGAGAATGTAATTTAACAAAGAGGTATTTATAAATTTCAGTGTTCGGTATCTTAAATTTAATAATAATTTGCACTTAGAATTTTTATAGATCTAACTTGCATATTCTAACTAATGAGAGCCTATCAAAAAAGATGAAAAATAAGATTTCAAAGACACTGGGGTTCACTTAAATAAATTAGAAGTTAGTTGGGTTGACTGACAAAGTAATAGGAGCAGCTACCCAAGAATACACACCCATAATTAGTTTTGAACCTTATTTCTTGGCCAAAGTGTTGCATCTGGTTCTGTTGTAATAGTCATTTTTACTCCAAAGTTGTTCCAGGGAAATGATCTGGAATACTCAAATTATTCTCTAGCTAACTCCTTAGTTTTTATACAAAACATTAACTGAAGCATTTTTAAGGTAGGGTTATTGGATGCTTTACCACTGAAATGTTAAAATCCTCATCAAAGCAAGTTGTAGAGTAAGGTAATAGAAATAAACAGTGCCAATGAGAAATGGTACATTCCTAAAAATTGTAAGGGGACTTCAAAAAGCAAAAAATTGCCCATTAAAATGCAGCCTGAAACCTAAAAGGCATTTTCCATTTATAAACTGCAAGGTGGTCTAAAATATTTTGTGATTTTTATATTTCAGTTAAACTCTCAAGTAGCAAAAATTTAAGCAAGTGATGCTATAACCTAAGTATTTTAATTCAATAAAAATTTCCCTGATTTCTCGCCTTCTGTTTTTTATACAAATATTACGTTTGCAATGAGACCTCTTTTTTTTTCCTTTTTCACAGCACATATCATCTTACATACCAGATAATATACTTATGTTTCATATTTATTATATTATATCTTTGTCCTCACTAGAATGTAAGCCCCAAGAGGTAATGGACTTTTGTCTGTTCTACTCACAGAAGTATGTATTCCAAATTCCTAGAATAGTGCTAGGCATGTAGATTCTCAATAAATATTTACTGAATGAATAAATGAATGAATGCTTCTCTGTGATGCATACTGAGTAACAAGAAAAGAATGTTCTATCCCACTTATCAAACTTATGAAAAAAATTTTAGCTTTCCATTTTTGAAATGTCAATACTTTTTCTAAAGTCACATAGAAGGTCATGGTTATTAAATTCACTTAAAAATTGAATTTGAAATTGCTACTTTGAGAATAAATCCTTATTCCAGTAGTACACTCGCCTACCTACATAGTTTATATATGTGCATCAAGAAAATCAGAATCGGGCTTCCCTGGTGGCGCAGTGGTTGAGAATCTGCCTGCCAATGCAGGGGACACGGGTTCGAGCCCTGGTCTGGGAAGATCCCACATGCCGCGGAGCAACTAGGCCCGTGAGCCACAACTACTGAGCCTGAGCGTCTGGAGCCTGTGCTCCGCAACAAGAGAGGCCGCGATAGTGAGAGGCCCGCGCACCGCGATGAAGAGTGGCCCCCACTTGCCGCAACTAGAGAGAAAGCCCTCGCACAGAAACGAAGACCCAACACAGCCAAAAATAAATAAATAAATTAATTAATTAAAAAAAAAAAAAAAGAAAATCAGAATCAAAATGTTTAATTTATATCACTATTTCTGTGTTTATTACTTCTCTTTCTAAACTCCAGTATATCAGCACCATTACTATTTAAATACATTATCATCTGTCTGATTATGTCTTATAAAAAAATGCATCTTGTCAGTACATACTTTACATCTGAGTAGAAACAGAAAGATAGATTTGATAGTATTCCACCTTAAGATATGTAAGTGGATGAGCTCTTCAAGGGAAATATTGTAGAACCAGAGAAGGGGCATGAGGTGGACAGTAAGAGCCAGTGAACAAATGGCAACAGAGAAATGGGAGGGTGATGATGGAGGGATTTAGGGCCTTGAGGTGTACAAAAAAGATTTGAACCAACTTCCAGAGGGAATTTGATGGGAAATTTTTTTTAAAAGATGAATAAAAACTGATGCTTACTAGCACACCAAGGCCCAGCTGACATTAAACACTGTGAATTTGGAGTAAATCCAATTGGCAAAGTTACCTGAATTTCTCTAATAATATTCAGCATCCCAGAAGTACAGAAAATGAAAGCTTAGATTAACCCAGGACTAGGGAGTGGAACAGGGTAAAATTCAGTTACAATGGAAGAGAGATAGAAATATTATACATTCTCCACCCCATTCAAATGCCAAGCCAAAATTGTATATTCAAGGATTTTCCCACTCATAACTGTCCTAAATATATCTTAATACTGATTTTAGTTCATACTTTAGCTAAAATTGGTTTAAAAATATTTTCTGGCTGAATTAAAACGTGACTAAAGCTAATGACACATAATTGATACATAATCTGTAATTTTATATCAGTAAAAGCCTATGTGTGGAACTTTACCTTTTCAACAACATCAATTGGGAGTCAATATTTTCCATGGCTGGAAAGTTTCCGGGCCATTCCTAGCCAGAGCTGAAGGGGCAGTGCTTTGGCAGCCACTTTTTAATACCATGTTGACCTTCTCAGCCCCTCTTCATCATCTGGTTACAAAAATGACAACTCGAGCATACTCATTTAAAAAATTCATCCAACAAATATTTAATGTGTTTTTCCTATACCCTGGTCAATACATCAGGTGACCAGTGTTCTATGATCAGGCCTGGCATGAAAAGATACATTGAGCCAAACAGATTTCCTCTTTTGAAAATCTGAGCCAACAGATACGAAGCTGGTGAGGTATTTCATGTAGAAGGTAGAGCTGAAAGACCACCATGTGGAATGGGTCCATGACGAGCATGGGCTAGGCAGAAGTTCAGAGGAGGCAGGAACAAGGAGTAAGTCCTGGAGACAAAGGACTGAACAGAGCTATAGATTCCTTTGAGGGAGAAATCACATGGCTCACAAAAGAGATGGAAAAGGTGTCTGCCCAGAACTGCCCCATTGGTTCTTGCAGTTCCCGTCTCCATTCACATACAGAATACAATAGGCTTCATTTCCTTCAAGTAGTTTGAGTGAGTCTCTGCTTCTTGATCCAAGATGAGCCCAAGCAGGAACTGCAATCTGAGTGATTATTTCACCACATGTTTGTACGAAGACACAAAGTACTCTATATATTTATATACCAGGGTCCATAAACTGAGTGCACATCTGTGTTTGGAACATATCATGTTATTTATTTTTCTATGTTCCCACATTTCTTCTCTTCTTGGAATCCTTACTCTAAGAATCAACTTGTAGCCTGAACATGCAAGCTTTGAGTAGATGGGGAAGATCTGCCTATTACTGCTACTCCACCTTAGAGGTTCTGGGAGGGGGGCAGGCGGTATGACCAGTTGGAAGAGCATTGACTTTGCAGTCGAGAAACTCAAGGTTTTAGTTCTGGCTTTAGCACTAGTCATGTGACTTTGGCTACACTACTTTCATCCTCCAAGCCTCAGATGATGTCCAAGAAGTATAAAATGATTTCACTCTCAGGTAGGCACGGAAATACTGTATCTAGCAGTAGCTAGAATCAGCACACGGTAGACAGTCAACAATTTCCACCCCTCATGTGTGACTCGCCCAAGCTCACACATCTGGAAATGAGCAGGAGTCCTTTCTGGAACCCACTCATAATGCATTTTTATCCTTGAGTTCATGTATTCTTCCATGTTCATGAAAATAAATTCAGGTGATATTCAAGCCTAGACATCCATTATCTTCCAGATTCTTCTTGAAGATACTGCTCTGTATTCTCCCTTTATTTCTGATGCCCACAGGTCCCTTCTTTTATCATTTCCCTTCTTCTTAAGGAAATTCCTTCAGTCATTCTTTTAGTTATGCTTCCTGGAAATAAATTCTTAGTATTTCTTGAGTTAAGAATGTCTTGTTTTATCTTTCCTTCTTGAAGGAAATAGGATTATGGGTTGATAGTTCTTTTCTTTCAACAGTTGAAAAATTTTGTCTCACTTTCTGGACTTGACGGTTTCTGATGATGAGAAATCTATTGTCATTATAATTGTTTGCTCCTTATAGGTAAGATGTCATTTTTTTCTTGCTTTCAAGGGCCTTTTTTGTCTTTAGTTTTCAGAAGTTTGATGATGATGTGTTTTGGTATGGGTTTCTTTGGATCTCTCATGTTTGAGATGCATTCAGCTTCTTGAATCTTGTAGGTTTATGTCTCTTACAAAACTTGGGAAGTTTTCAGACATTATTTCTTTTTCATCCCCTTCCTTCTTTGACCTCTCCTCTGGCACTCTGATAACATGAATATTACAACTTTTGTTACACTCCCACCGTTCCCTGAGACTCTGTTCATTTTTTTCCTTTCAGTCTTTTTTCTCCCTGTTTTTCAGATTGGTTAATTTCTACTGCTCTATCTTCTAGTTCACTGATTATTTCTTTGTCCTCCCCATTCTTTTGTTGAGCCCATCAACTGAGTTTTGTATTTGTTATTATATTTTTCAGTACTGAAATTTCCATTTGGTTCTCTGTATCTATGTCTTTTTTGAGACTTTCCATATTTTCCATTTGCTTCAAGCCTGTTTGTAATTGCTTCTTAGAGCAACTTTATGATGTCTGCTTTAAAAAGCTTCATCCGATCATTCTAAATCTCTGTTATTGCTATCTCGGTATTGGCATCTATTAATTGTCTTTTACCATTCAGCTTGAGGTCTTCCTGGGTCTTGGTATGATGAGTGATTTTCAATTGAAACATTGACATTTGGGGTATTATGCTAAGGGACTCTTCATCTTATTTAAACCTTTTGTTTTAGCTGGCTTTTTTGGATACCATTCTGGCAGAGGAGGGCAAGGATGCTGCCTCATTACTGTCCAGATGCCCTACTTGTCCTCCTTTGACACCTGAGGGACATAACTCCTTGTTACTGCCAAGAGAAGATAGGAGTTCTGGCTCCCCTCTAGGCCTCATCTGACACCAGGGGGCTGTGATGGGGGGGCGGGAAAGGGTGACCTTGTTACCGCTGGGTGGTGATAAAAGTCCTGACTCTCCATTAGACTTCCTCTGACAAGACCCCGGGGGGGGAGGAGAAGGGACACCTCATTACTGTCAGTGGGGTGGAAGTCCATGCCTTCCACATATGGGAGTTCATTATTGCCCAGGAGCGATGCTGGGTGCCTTGTTACAGCCTCCTGAGGCTGGAAGTGTAAGACCCGTGCTTGTCCTTTGCTTGTTTGGACAGGTGTGGCGCTGCAGTTTTTAGCTGTGGTGTTTGGCTAGAGAAGAGCAGTTACGGTCTAAAAGTTTTCTGTCTTGCTAGGCTGCCCTTTCTTGGTTCTCTGGCTAGAAAGAGTAGGGGTTTTTTGTCTGCACCTGTTGTTTCTGGGTTGCTGGCTTCTTTGGCTCCAAGTCTGGGATATATGAGGCAAAAAGAAAACCCAGGAAATTCTCCACTGTGTTGTGCCTTGGGCCCTGAGATTCCTAGCCAGACTGTCTTCTTCCCTCCTTTCAGAGTCTCTTTATGTTCGTTCTAGATATATAAAGGTTTTTCATTGTACTTACTCAGATGCATAGGGAAAAGTACACCTACTCCATCTTCCTGGAAGCAGAAGTCCTCCTCCATTAGCATTTTGATATATGTTATTTCCAATTTATATTTCATAACAGGATGTTAATTCTGATTGTTAAATTGGCAACACAAGACACTGCACTCCACTTTCTTGCCAGAGAATATAAGTGATGCTACATACTCTGCTCCCCAGTTACCATCAGTGTTAGGTAGTAAGCAGCCATATTAAAGTGGGATTTACCTCAGCAGCCACAGTCTAGTCCTCATATGAAAAATTTCACCTGGGTCATGTCAGACCATCCAAACCTGCATATCTGGTCCCTGAGAGAAATGCTTATGCTATAAAGTGCTGAGGCACTGTACTGCATCTATGCTGAACAACATTATAATATAAAAAGCAAGTGTATAAATAATAAAAAATTAAGTAATTTCTAAGTTATTTGTAGAGGGCTAATAAGAGTATGATGTACTACATCTCAAAGTATCACTTTATGAAGACAATGGATGATTTTCCCTCAGCTTTGTACCACAAGAAGGTAAACAACCAATTTATTTCTATATTTTGAAAGCTGTGATTTCTTTGCTTTGGCTACTAGGAAGTTCAGAGTCAAGTTTGTTAATGCCTCCAGTACCATATGGCATAGATTTTGTGTATTGGCCTTGCCCTTGACTTCTTTTATTTTTCAATCAAGATTTTACTTTTACCCAGAGTTCCTCATATATTTGGATTTTATCCAGTAGTACAGTATGCATTTTGGAACGTGATCTCATTTATTTTAGAAACATACAGGTGAACAAACACGTTAAAAAAAAAAAAATAGAGGGTTTGTAAGCCCTCAAAAGGACAGGAAATGAACCTCCGGTTTGTTCTCAACTCATAATAGAAACTTAATGAGTGCCACCCTTTTGATCCCACAAGGTCTCTTTCTCAAGAGACCCTACAAGAACATACTTGTTGTCACATAATTTTCACTTTATATGTTAGATGGAGTTTTGTGAAGGGACAGACAAACACAAGTACTACCTGGAGGACCGAAGCACCACTGTGGAGAAACTGAAGACCACTTTCAGCTGAGTCAATTCCACCAGTGGCCAAAATGGGAAATCCAGGCAAAGCGTGAGCAATGGTGGTCACAGCTCTCAAAGCAATAGGTCTGATGGCTGTGCCTACAGAAAATGAGGATGATCAATGGTTAGTATGTTGACCACTTGAGCATATTGCCTTATAATCACTATCATGTGATGGCACTGTTGTACTAGACAAAATTCAATTTTATCTCTACTTAAGATATATACATATGTAATATACAAGCATTGCTATGTTTCAAAGTATGTTAATTTGTAAATGGATGTGTACTTACTTTAAGGACTTTGATGCTATTATTGCATGCAGGCATGTTATGCAAGTGGGTATAGCAACTCTAGAACTCTCACATAAAATACATACATATCACAATTTGATATACAGTAATGTGTAAAAGATTGTATGGAACACTTGAGCATCTGTTTTAAAAAGAACAAGGAATAGCAGATTTTGTAAAAGAAAAACAATCACATACAGTGCATAAATACACATACAGCTCTGTTATGTTTCCGCTAAGTATAAAGCAGCTGGTGTGAATAGAGATACTGCAAAAACAAGTAAGGTGCTGATGAACTTACAGATTCCATATTGCATCTTACATGTATTTCGCAAAATCTGATAGTGATTTTACTCAAACATAGTGAGCCTAATCTAATTTTTCATACATTAGAAAATTTTAATCAAGTTAAAGAGAATTTACTAGAATTCAGTAATTAGAGTATGCGTTTGAGTTTGTATACATTATTTAACCAAACATTACCAATACATTATTTGCTAATTGTAATAAAGGCTGTATGGATGGACAGAACACTCTGAGGTCATTTTTTACATGATTACACTGTATAAGGCTGCTTAGACTCTCAAGGGTTAACCCAATCGGGAGTAAATTAATGCTCTCATAACATAGCAATATAATTTGATATATTTGATGTACACTCATAAGTCAATGGTCCTTTAAAGGCATTTTCTGAAGTAAAAATAGTTCTTTTTGTGCAACAATGTGGCATTGCCTCAAATAAGGGCTCCACAAACAACAAAACAAGCAAAGGGTAAAATAAGCCTCATGTGGTGAGTACTTTGGCATCTCCTCCACCACCACAAGCATCCTTACCAGCATTCTCAATATGTATTCATTGGTGTTCCTATTAAGGAAGCACAAAGAGCTTTCATTAAAATCGGTGGTTTTCTTTTTATCCTGTTCATTTCAGATGAAACTGAATTTACGTGTAACTAATGCTTTAGCACTCAACACCAAAAATGTTTGTGGAAATGTCTCCTTGGCGCTCCCACACCTAAAAAATCTTCCTCTAGATAGTAGAGTTTCTTAGTCAAGAATATTCAATGCTGATGCTTCAGGATTCCATAACTGACATTTAAATACAAGGTAGTAAGTTAGGGCAAATTAGAAACTGAACATCAAGATTCTATTTCTATTTCAAAATATTTATCAGTGACTTCTTCTTAGTCTATATGTTTTAACCATAAAAAAGGCTAACATAGTGGACAGGAGAATGCATGGAAAGAATACACACACACATATTTATAGAAACATATCTTTAGCTATAGTAAAAAGAAATTCAAGAGTAAAAGTTAGAGGAAAGCATTTTTAAGGGAAGTTGTAACTTAAATAAACCTTTTAGACAGACATACAGCTATCTTGGCATAATATAACTGATATGTTCCATATATGCTACGTTGATGGCTCCTTTACACACATGCTACTTTGAAGTAATAAAGAAATACTGGGATTCTTTTTTTTTCTTATTTAGTTGACCCTGGAGAGTATTGGAAATTTTTGCTAAGCAGATAAATAATTTATTTCTAACTGCACTGTTAGAGGACTATCATTAACACTAAGGGGTAAAATTTCAAAGTGGTACACAGGGATTTGGCCACATATTCCAATTGATATTAGTGGACATCAAATGGCAAAATCCCAGAACACAGCTTTGAAAATTTAACCAGTTACATTTAAAGGGCAACATTATTACACAGGTGTTAAAAAACATCAGCAAATGCTCAGTGGCATTTGAAGATGTTCAATTAGGTCAATAAGACATTTTCTATTTGATGTTTTTCTTCTTTTTTAAAACTTTTCTAATTTACCTAATGAACATGAAAACCTTTCAAACTAATAAAGGTATCTTTTCAAAAATTAAGGTAATTATGTTCTCTGAGGAAATGGGATCCAAAAATGAAGAAATGGATCCTTCTGTTGCTGGGTAATAGTAAATTCAGTTTTAATTTCCATTATAAATTCCATTTGATTGGTTTTCTTTATAACTCAATTGATTTAGTATGAAATATAATCTACCTGTTCTCAGCATTTTTATGGGGAATAGATTTTAAAAATGACTTTTATTCGCCATGAAAGGTTTTTGGAAGGAAACTGAAGGTATGTAAAAGGATCTTTCTAAATTGTTATACAGAAATTTCTTTTTAGTTTTAAAGTGACAGAAATGAAAAACTAATAGATTCAATATAAAAATAAAACTTTTGGTGTGAAAGAAATACATTTATCAATACCATACGAGATTGTACATATGTTAATTAAAATGCATACAGATTTCCAAAATCACAGTTATTGAGATAAGAATTTTTAAAACTTTGTCACTGCTACAGTAATTAATGATTTTAGACCAAAGGCCAGGGAGGAAGAAGCCAGTTGAGAAGCTCAAGGAATTAAAAGTGGACTCTATCCTAAAGGAAACAACAAGGTTTAAATCAAAAAATTGAAATCCTATAAGCTTAAATTAATTAATAGGCAACGTGCAATTTAAATTAAGCCTTCATCTACATGGGGTAACCAGATGAACCTGATGGGAAATTAATTACATCAAGCCTTTCTGTTTCAACAGTGTGGGAGGTGCCAATGAAAGGCAGCCATTCTGAATCCCCACATTTTGAAACAAGCTGCAGGTTCAAGCAAACAAAAAGTGAACTAGACCTTTGAGTTCCAACATTGCTGTGAAGAGTCCTGATTTGTACTAAACTGGCCCTAGCGGAAAACCTGGGGGACTAGAATGAACTTTTGGTATCTAATCAATCTAGGCCCTCCATATAGTCACATCCTAAATGCAAATCGGTATGTTGAATTCATAGATCTTTGATAAACTTCACATTACATTTGATTGATTCATGATCTAGAAAAACATTTCAGTAAGCCAGAGATGTTGAATTCAAAGGTAACCAATCGGAATTCGATGATTTTTTTTTTCTTAAGAAAACACTTTCTTATTTTAATTGCAATTTCAAAAATGCTACCGTTAGTAGTAGTATTACGTATTGATATGCAAGTAAGAATTAATGTATTATGACTTAGGTTCCTTACTCAGGCCTCATTTATCCATTCATCTGTTCATCT
The DNA here is from genome assembly GCF_028564815.1 of Eubalaena glacialis. Classification (NCBI taxonomy): domain Eukaryota; kingdom Metazoa; phylum Chordata; class Mammalia; order Artiodactyla; family Balaenidae; genus Eubalaena; species Eubalaena glacialis. The sequence goes on along the minus strand of NC_083718.1, from coordinate 109,234,785 downwards.
GTCTATTCAAGAAATATTAAGCACTTGTGCCTTCTTTTAAAAAAGAGGTAATTGTAACTGAATTGGAAAAGCTTAAAAGACAATCTCAGTAAATCAGTTTATGTTGTAACCATATTGTCACCCAGGGTGGATACCCAAAACACCAGCCTCAATGATCTTAGGAGGTAGTTTCAAGGTAAATAATATGAGTTTAGTTATTCATTCTGTACACATCCCATTAGGAAAACTTCACATTCATTTAAACATCATATATTTTATAATTACTATTAATTCTAGAAAGAAGGGAATTTGAGGATGAATTAGTTACATCAGAGAGACAACAGGGCCAACTGCTTAGGTTCAAATTCTAGCTCCACTATTTACAAGCTCTGTAATCTTGTGAAAATTTCTTAATCTTTTCATCTATAAAATAATAAAATTATAAAATTTCATAGAGCTGTTTTGAGGATTAAATTATTTAATATTTATAAAGGGCTAGCACATAATAAAGATTATACAGATGTTTGCTATTATAACCTGTACTACCTAGGAGGACAATTGATTTCAGAGGGAGCATTTATTTAGTTTACTTTGTGCCTTTTATGCTGTTGCTGTGTGCTTAGTAATGCAAAGAAACCTTTTTTTTTTTTATTGGAGACAAGATCATGATGCCTAGGATGATGAAACTTTATAATCTCTGCTCCCTTAGAAGAACCACACATCTCCCTCTCCCTTTTCCCTTCTCCAGCACCTTTCATTTAGTGGTGTCATAATGTTGGTAGGATTAACTGACTCCAAAGCTAAAAATCTCAAAGGCAGACATCCATATATTTAAGATTTTATTTTGAGAATCAAAAGGTCCATGCACTAAATCAATATGCAAGACTTTTAATGACAACATCAGAAGTTGAGTTTATTGGTGAGAAGGAGGCAGAGCTTTACTTAGCATGACTAAATCCTTGAAGAGAAAAGACATTTTTAATAGGCAAGATAGTGTGGAACATATGCTAATTTTGGATAACTGAAATTTTGAATAATTGAGTTTAATTCTGTTTGTTTTTTCCTTAATCATTTGACTCCTAAGACAGCTACTGTTACAGAGTTAATTGTTAAAGCTAAGTCCACAATAAACTCCCTGATAATGGCTCTAGCTGGCAATAAAACAGAATTCGGTTATAATACTCACTCATGCTCACTGTGTATACAAAAAGAAAATGTAGTTTTAATTTGCTTACATTAATTAAAATATAATGAATTAAGTGGATAACAAATTCCTTAGAAATTGAACTTTGACTGTCTAATTGTTAACAGTTTTAACATCATCCAGAAGAAAGAAAATATTAGCAAATCAAGAATTTCAAGGATTTAGGAGTTGAGAGATTGATTTTTATAAAATAAACATAAATCAAGCATCAAAAATTTATCCTTTAAAACAACTTTAAAATATTAATGAACCTAACATACTGATAAATATGTAAAGCACAGCTATTTAAAAATACATCTTTACACATGGATTAAAGTCCTCTGAGAAAATTACCATAATTCAACTAGAAACTGAAGTACTACAAGGATCCAGGGTTATATCAAGAGATATGAAATCTAAAGAGGAGAAATGGGAGAAAGAAAACCAATTATTTTACGTTGTTATTTTAGGTTTATTGAAAAAGCTAAAAATTTTCTTATGAAAACGTTTTAATTTTTGTTGAATATTTCAAGATATTTTTTCTGAGTCTTCATATCTTTATAGCTGTTTATCTGCTTCATAACATATTCAATATATTCATAGTCAATTCATATTCAATAATTTGGTACCTAGCATGTGCCAGGCATTTTATTTTAAAGCAATAGAATTAATACTATTTACCAGAGAAGGGGCCATTTTCCTTTCTGAGCATCTGTTCTTGGAGTGATTTCCATAGCCTGACACGGAGACTGGGGCTTCATACAGTGTGTGATTTAACCTTTAGAGTGCTGTGCAGGTAGATGCTATCATCTCTGTTTCGTATGTGAAGAAATGGAAGTTCAAGCTGAATAAAACTTGTTTTATGCCACAGTTTAAAAGTTTAAACACCAAGTCTCTGTGACTATCAGAGTGCATACTTTTCAGCTGCTACTGAGAAATGACAGTGCAGCAATTATGACGAGGATCACCTGCACATTGTCTTTGCCTAAGAAAACCAGTGTCAGTATCGTCTGTGGTCTAATGCTCAGAGCACAGGTTCTAAAGTCCAACCAATTAGGTGTAAGTCTTTGCTCTATTAATTTACACAATTGTGACTCTGAGCAAGCTCCTTAGTTAGCTTCCTAGAACATCAGTTTTCCCTATCTGTGAAACAGGGACATCAATAACAATAATATCATAGCAACTTGGGGACTATTACATGATACAATTTGTGGAAAGCACTCGGCACAGGGCCTGGTTCATAGTATATATAAGCTAACATTACTATCAAAGCCAGAGAAAACTGATCAGAAAAATAAGCATTCACTATAAACATGTGGGGATAAACACTTAATACTTAAGGGGTGTTAATTAATCTCCGAGATATTAAATTTGGAGATCCTAAGTCATTTCATTTCTAAAAATTATAGTTTGAGTCTATGATTGTAAATGCATATATTTGTGTGAATAACTCTTTATTAGATTTATAATGCAATTGCAATATCTAAATGTATATGTCTTATCCAGAAACTCTATTTTGAGAAATCTAATCCATTAGTGCATAGACATAAAGTTACATGTACAAAGATGTTCCTTGAAATATTGTTTCTTATAGCAAAACAGTGAAAACAACCTAAATAATCACTAGCAGTTATGCTAGTAAATAAATTATAGTTCATCCATGTATGTATGATATCACAGGAAACCTTTAAAACTGACGTGGAAATATCTCTAGGATACGATGTTACGTGTTAAATGACAAGTAGCAGAATAATATACAGGGTGTAGTCCCATTTTAGGTAAAAAATGTATGATTACATTTAGTATGTGGGCATGTAAATGCAAAGAATGTTGAGTTTTAAACTGCTAATAGTTATTTCTGGGGAACAGGTTGAAGAGGAACTTTCAAGTTTGATATCTATACATCCATATTATTTAATTCTTTTAGGTAAGAAACTGTTTATGATTCACTTCTGCAATGAAAAGTGACTATTTTTTATAATGCTTCTAAAACAATACAGGAATAGGTATTTTCAGATTCTGTGCTGTGAAACATTTATATATGGGATGTGCAATGATTCTACCCTCTGTACATTCAGAAGAGCACATTTGGTTCTATATCCAATATTTTAAGTAAAATATTAACAAACTTAGAATATATCCAAAACAGGGTGAATAGAATGATCTCTCTCTCTTTCTCTCATTCTCCCCGCCCTGCCACATACACATACACACACATAATGGGATGGACCCAGAGATGGAAAAAGCCTATGAGAAGTTTTGTTTGGAATCAAAGGGTAAGCAAAACCAGTAAAGCTAAATTTCAGTATGTCAGTTTTCTGAAGTAGTTTAGGATATGGTGATTTAGAAGAACACAGAGAAGCAAGAAAGTGTTTCACACATATCAAATTAAGGATGTTGAGTTATGTTACTAGTGTATGAAACTTTAATTTTAACATTATCTGCCAAAATAAACTTTATTCCCCATAACTTAAAATGCATATGTATATATATATGTATATATAATATACATATATTATATATAAATAGTTTATTATGTACAGTTAATTCCACTGTTATGGTGCAATAAGATTGATTTTGAAATAAAAATTTTTAAAAATAATATGTGTGTGTGTATAAAATGGCTGAAAGTAATCCCAATAGTTGTCTTCAAATATTTAAGGGATAACCATAAAGAAAGGCTTCATTTATGTTTTCCTCAAAAGATAACTAGAACAAATGGTTAAGCACACACTATTGGTTTTATTATTGTTATTTTTATCATTAATTTGTTGTAAATTCAGCAACAGAAGTAGCTACATTTGGATGCCCATATCCCTTAAACCTAAATGGATATTTGGCAGGTAGTGGCAGGTAGGATTCAATAAAAAAGGCCTCTGTACTATAGAAAATATTGGATTAGATGATCTCTTCCAATTCAAAATTCCGGGATAATATGAAGTTTGTCATGGTATTTTAAGGAGCAATTTTATATGCTTTGTGGTTTCCCAGTAGATACCAGTGATGAAGTTAACTTATAAAAGGATTAAGTATGAGTTAAAGTGAAATTTTAACATGCAATACATTCATTATAGAGATTCCTCTTTTGAGTGCTTTCTAATTGCCAGGTGTTTTCCTAAGTGTTTTTTCATGCATTGTCTCATTGTGACAATGCATTGTGACATTACTTTAGGTATTTTTTTGTCCTCATATTTTTAGATATGTAAATGAGATCATAAGAAATAAATATCTCACCCTCAAGATCACTCAGTTAGACAGTGTGGGTCCAGTATTTGAATCTAGGTCTACCTGACTCCTAATACCATGCTCTTAACCACAATACTATATTTCTTCCCTATTTTAATTGTTTGCATATTGATTAAGTTATAGAGAGAGGAGTTAATAATTTTTATAAATAATAAAGATATGTTGTTCACGTATGATAAAACCAAGAATATTGGCATTATATTAATTTTTGGCTAGGAACTAGATAGAAATGATAGTAGTTAGTAATTGGTATAACTAGAGAGACCATATGACCTGGTTTGCCCAGGAGAGTTCCAGTTTATCACACCTATATTTATTTGTAATTACATGATGTAATTATAAACAGCATCCTCTTTCACTCTAAAAGTAATCTAGTTTGGTTAATCAATTAGAATGATAATTGTATCTAGGAATTATAGGACAAAGATAATTATGGAAGCAAAGTGAAATTTGATTTAGAACAAAACCATAATCTATGAAAAACTTAGAAACTACACCTTCCAAGACCCAAAGGATGGCATGAAGAGATAAATTTCCTTGAATTTGTTACTAGAGGGAAAAATATATGGCATTCATATGTGATATCTAGGCATAATTAGTCTATATGTTCTTTCTGTTTTCAACCTGTAGGTGGCCACCACAAGCTACACTTATTAAACAACTCATTAGTAGCATTTTCAATACTGTCATCTTCAGATAATTAGCAATTTATTTAAATAACCAATTTCTGTAGAAATAATTGCCATGAAATGCCCTGAACCTACTTTTTCATAAACTATAATAAAAGTGTTAAGATAATCCCTGACATTTGCAAATGCCATTAGTTCACCTTTCCTTTTGATAGTGCTATGGCATTATGTTTAAACAATTACCCGATAACACAGCAGTTTAATGAAACAGTACAGTAAGCACATTCTTCAATATGGCCAGCGAGGACATTCAGATTTAGAAAGGAATCCAGACATGTTAACATAGAGGAAAGACACACAGACAAAAGAAAAAGGATTATTGAAATAAGTACATTATTGCTATTTCCAACTTGGTTTAGTTTTCATAGTAGATGCTACAACATATGTACTCTCTTTGGAAACAAGAATGGAGAGTTTTGTAAATTGATTCATGTAATTGGATGGTGTCAATTAAAATCATATGAATCTATGAATATGTAAAATATACTCATCATATTATTTGTTCAGTAACCTCCACACACAAGAAACAAGTAGGGAATTTTTCTTACTCTAATTTTTCATGTATTTGTGTTTTTGCTTATAAAATGGTATAAATTTTCAAAGTAGAGTCATCAAGGAAAAACTATAAATGGCTTTTACATCTCAGATGGTATTTAGCATTTAAAATGGACCAGGGTTCTAATCTCAGTTTCTTCCTTGTTATTCGGCTCCCTATTTTAAGACCTATTGATGAGGGCTCATAGTGTGTTTCTGAGTTACCAGAGATAAAACTCTCTGAGACCGTCACAATTTTTAAGCTGTTGGTCTTCAGATTGGGATTGACATATACACACTACTATATATAAAATAGATAACTAATAAGGACCTACTGTATAGCACAGGGAACTCTACTCAATATTCCATAATGGCCTATATGGGAAAAGAATTTAAAAAAGAGTGGATATATGTATATGAATAACTGATTCACTTTGTTGTACACCTGAAACTAACACAACATTGCAAATCAACTAAACCCTAATAAAAATTTTTAAAAAAACAACAACTAGAATTCAAAAGCAATGACAATATCATTTTATGGCTAAAAGGAAATAATGCTGAGAACCTGCTGAATACCAGGTGCTCTGCTAAGTTACTTACACATTATTTATATCCTCACAGGTCACATATGCATTATCCTCCTTGTACAGATGAAGAAATTCAGGCTCAAAAAACTTAAATAGCATATGTATATAAGAAAGGCAGGGTTGCGTAGTAAAATAACACATTATAGCAATAAAACAATTAGTTCACAATGTGACCATAAAATTCATTGATGGGTTTGAATTTGAGGGCTTTTCTTTATTTCCAGATTACCATATGCCTCAGTCCCCCCCTTATAAGTACTTCTGGCAGTACTGTAAGCTTATAAATATAATGAATTTACCTATTAATATATGACTCTTTAAAAAATACACATATTTCCTTAGAGAAGAGATTCTGAACCATGACAGACTTAGCAAACTTGGTGTATAAACATCTCGCATAAGATTTTGCCTAAGGATGTTCAGGGCAAATGTTATCATACCACATAAAAATCTCACAGTCTATGTGTATTCAAAAATGGTTATTCGAAGAGGAGAAAGAGAAAGATTAAAAAGACGATGATAATGTTGATGACCAGAACTAGGCTTTGCTCTTGGAGAACCCAGGACAATTAGAAGGGGGCATTTTTCTGCAGACATAAAAGATAACAAAAAATTTCCCACATCCACTAGGATCATATTATCTCTTTCTTTGTAAAGCCATGATTTCTTTCCTCTCTGAAATTCTGTACTCTGTTTACACTGTGGGTGGTTCCATGGTCAGGGTGTCCATGGTAGCACTTGCCCTACTGTCAAACCATTCCTTTTATTCTCATTCTCTTTTTCACTTTACAATGAATTACATGTGTAAATCTCTGGGCCTTGTGATAAGGCTGCATTCCACAGAGTCTGCTGAAACCCAGGTTGTACAGCAAGCACTGAGGTTTTGTTCTCTCCTCTGGGCTGGATATCTCTCAAAGATATTAATGGGCTTTAACATTTTTTTTATTGAAGTATAGTTGATTTACAGTATTATATTAGTTTCAGGTATACAGCACAGTGATTCGGAACTTTTACTGATTTTAGTCCATTAAAAGTTATCAGAAGAGAATTGGTTAATTCCCTGTGCTATACGATACATCCTTGTTGCTTATCTATTTTATACACAGTAGTTTGTATCTCTTAATCCCATACCCCTATTTTGCCCCTCTCCCCATCAGTAACCACTAATTTGTTTTCTATATCTGTGAGTCTGTTTCTGTTTTGCATATGCATTCATTTGCATATACATTCGAGATATAAGTGATATATAAGAGTTGTCTTCCTCTGTCTGACTTATTTCAGTAAGTATAATATTCTCTGGCTCCAACCACGTTGCTGCAAATGGCAGAATTTCATTCTTTCTTACGGCTGAGTAGTATTCCATTGCGTGTAACTCACCTTCTTTATCCATTCATCTCTTGATGGGCACTTGGGTTGCTTCCATATGTTGGCTATTGTAAATAGTGCTGCTATGAACATGGGGTGCATGTATCGTTTTGAATTAGTGTTTTCATTTTCTTCAGATGTGTACTCAGGAGTGAAATTGCTGGATCATACTGTAGTCCTATTTTTAGTTTTTTGAAGAACCTTCATACTGTTTTCCATAGTGGTCGCACTGCTTTACATTCCCACCAACAGGTACAAGGGTTCCCTTTTCTTCACATCCTCTCCAACATTTGTTATTGGTAGACTTTTTGATAATAGCATTCTGACAGGTGTTAAAAGATATTAATGTGGACAAGGACATCTCCAGGTGGACCCGATCAGAACTCTCTGAGTACCAATGCTCTCTGTAAACTGACCAGGCACTTAGGAAAGTAGGGGCTCTACTCATTAATATTTGCTCTACTGATTAGTAATTGCTCTCTCAGTTAGTTGACAATAAAATTTCTTCCTAAATTACAACAGGGTAAAAAAACGAGAAATCATTTTTAGTCAAAAGTATTGCTTGTACCCAGCACTATGTCAGTTACTAAAAGGCAGCAATAAAGGTAATTCCTCTCAGCAAGCTTATGAGACTGAGTAGATGTGATGAAAACATGGGCAATGCATGTCCACATCCTGATTATGTGGAGCAAACTAAAGAATTTCTGAAACTCAGAGGATAGGACGATCCAGGAGACTGAAGTGGTTCAGGAAGGCTTTGTGGGAGATGCAGGATGTCAACTGGGCTCTCCAAAGATGGATAGGTAGGTGTGGGGTTGAGAACTAGGATATTTAAAATTCTGGCAGGGGTTGGCGACAAGGTGATCAAAACTGCGGATACAGTAATGAACAATTCATGTTTGTGAATTCATGTTTCTAAAGCAGCCTCTCAGGTTGGGATATGGTATACGACTCATTTGGGTGGGGAGAGGTGTCGCCTGGTGAGCAGAGGGACAGCCCCTCCCCCACTCCCCCAGCTATCATCATAAATTTCTGTATGATGTTTTATTTAAAAAAAAGATTTTTAAAATATTGACCTGGCATAAGAATTCTTCAATTCTTATGAATTTCAACAGTGTCTGAACAAACGATATAATAAAATGAAAGAAGTCCAGATTTATTTCATTGTTAATAAAAAATATTTCTCCGAGGGAACTAAACAGAATATACAGTCTATGTACATGTCCCTGGCTATAGCCTTTATATAGATCATGAGGATCTTTTCAGTCTGATTTAAAAAGTAATAGGATTTTTATCAGTCAGAAGAGACAAAGGTTACAATTAAAATAGTAAGATTCCTCTTTCTACAATGTAGAGACCTTATGTAATGGAAGAGTGTACAAGTTCTGCTCCATTCAACCATTCAACAACTGTCACCGGTATCCCACATTTTTATTTTCATAAATGCATTTATACTCTTAACAAACATCAAAAATATTGCAGAAATCTGCAGCAAGCATAAAATAGAGCACGTGATCGAGCAATTAGGAAAGGGAAAACAATTTAACATTACATTACTTCAGATAAGATCTTCCAAAGTATTACCTAGAGGAGCTCTCATACTATACTAGACATTGGGGATGTGCATCACTCTGGTAACCTCTTCTACCATGCCAGCGGGCAGCTAGGGGCCTAAAACTGGTCATCTAGTCTCAGCATGTGCCTATCCATGTGGCCCCTGATATTTTAGGGCTTTGGACTATAAGCAAGGATGCTCCTCAGGCAAGTGGGGAGTTAGCAACCAGCAGCTATTTGGATAACCAGATAGTGGGAAAGAACATCTATTGGACCTAAATAGAACCAGGTAAAATCAAATAAAATAATCTATGTAAAGCAGGTAGCACAGTGACAAGCACATATTAAGTGCTTAAAGTAGTACCATCACAACAGATTTTAAAAACATAAAAATATAAGGGAATACTGTGAACAACTTTATGCAATAAATTCAACAACTGAAATGAAATGGACGAATTCCAAGCAAAACACAGCTAACCAAAACTGACAACAAAAAACAGAGAGTCAAAATAAAAAACAGGGCTTCCCTGGTGGCGCAGTGGTTGAGAATCCGCCTGCCAATGCAGGGGACACGGGTTCGAGCCCTGGTCTGGGAAGATCCCACATGCCGCAGAGCAACTAGGCCCGTGAGCCACAACTACTGAGCCTGCGCGTCTGGAGCCTGTGCTCCGCAACAAGAGAGGCCGCGATAGTGAGAGGCCCGCGCACCGTGATGAAGAGTGGCTCCCACTTGCCACAACTAGAGAAAGCCCTTGCAAAAAAATAAATAAATAAATAAAATAAAATAAAAAACAACCCCATAACTATCACCGAAATTGAATTCATCATCATCATAATAATAAAAAACAGTTGTACCAAGCAAACTGCAGGCCCTGATGGCTTCACTGGTAAATTCTATCAAGCTTAAGGAAGAAATAATACCAATCTTACACAAACTCTTGCAGAAGATAGAACAAGAAGGAACAATTCGCAACTCATTTTTTGAGGCCAGTATAATTCTGATACCAAAACCCAGCAAATACACTAAAAGAAAATAAAACTGTAGGCCAATATCCTTCATTAATATAGACACAAATATCTTTAATAAAATTCTGGTAAACTCTCTTTGAAGAAACTGATAAGGTGATTCAAAAATTTATATAAAAATATAAACTAGAATAACTAAAATAACTGTGAAAAAGAAAACAAAATTCAAGGATGCTATTTCATTTCAGGACTTGCCATAAATCTACAGTATCAAGATAACAGTATAAAAATATAGAACAGGATGGAATACAGAAATAGTCCCTACATATAAAGTCAATTGTTTTTTGACCAAGTCACTAAGTTAGTTCAGTGGGGGAAAGAAAAATCATTTTAACAAATGGTGCTGGAACAACTGGATATTTGTAAGAAAAAGGGGAAAAAAAGAACCTCAGTTGCTATCTTACTTCATACAAAAAATTTTTAAAGATTCAGAACGGACTGAGGACCTAAATGTAAAACCTGAAACTATAAAGTTTCTAGGAGAAAAACACAGGAGAATATCTCTGTAGTCTGGAGTTAAGCAAGATTTTTTGGAAAGAATATTAAAAGCACTTACTAAAGACAACCCTCAGAATGGGAGAAAATATTTGCAAATGAAGCAACTGACAAAAAATTAATCTCCAAAATACACAAACAGCTCATGCAGCTCAATATCAAAAAAACAAACAACCCAATCCAAAAATGGGCAGAAAACCTAAACAGACATTTCTCCAAAGAAGATATACAGATTGCCAACAAACACATGAAAGGATGCTCAATATCACTCATCATTAGAGAAATGCAAATCAAAACTACAATGAGGTATCACCTCGCACCAGTCAGAATGGCCATCATCAAAAAATCTACAAACAATAAATGCTGGAGAGGGTGTGGAGAAAAGGGAACCCTCTTGCACTGTTGGTGGGAATGTAAATTGATACAGCCACTATGGAGAACTGTATGGAGGTTCCTTAAAAAACTAAAAATAGAACTACCATATGACCCAGTAATACCACTACTGGGCATATACCCTGACAAAACCGTAATTCAAAAAGACACATGCACCCCAATGTTCATAGCAGCACGATTTACAATAGCCAGGACATGGAAGCAACCTAAATGTCCATCGACAGATGAATGGATAAAGAAGATGTGGTACATATATACAATGGAATATTACTCAGCCATAAAAAGAAACGAAATTGAGTTATTTGTAGTGAGGTGGATAGACCTAGAGTCTGTTAGACAGAGTGAAGTAAGTCAGAAAGAGAAAAACAAATACCGTATGCTAACACATATATATGGAATCTAAAAAAAAAAAAAAAGGTTCTGAACAACCTAGGGGCAGGACAGGAATAAAGATGCAGACGTAGAGAATGGATTTGAGGGCATGGGGAGGGGGAAGGGTAAGCTGGGACGAAGTGAGAGAGTGGCATGGACATATATACACTACCAAATGTAAAACAGAGAGCTAGTGGGAAGCAGCCACATAGCACAGGGAGATCAGCTCAGTGCTTTGTGACCACCTAGAGGGGTAGGATAGGGAGGGTGGGAGGGAGACGCAAGAGGGAGAAGATATGGGGATATATGTATATGTATAGCTGATTCACTTGGTTATAAATCAGAAACTAACACACCATTGTAAAGCAATTATACTCCAATAAAGATGTTAAAAGAAATAAAACAAAGCACTTACTAAATTTTAAAAAATTGATAAACTGGATTTTATAAGAAATCAATACAGAAGCCAAAGTCTAGAAAAAATATTATATTTATACACATAAATTTGAAAAAGAACTCATATCTAAAATGTATAAAGAGCTCCTATAAAACAATAATTACATGATGAATAACAGCTAAAATAAGCAAAACTTGAGCAGACGTTTCAAAAAAGCAAACATATAAATGGGCAATCAGTACATGAAAAGGTACTCCATCTTAGGGAAATAAAATCAAAACCTTCGTAAGACTCCATTTCACACTTGTTAGAAAACAGGTAAAAATCAAGAAGGCTGATAACACCAAACGTTGACAAGAGTGTGGAACAAGTAGAACTCTCATATATTGCTAGTTGGGGTATAAAATGAGAAAATCACTTTGGATAATTGTTTGAAAATCTCTTTAAAAATTAAACATACATCTATCCTATGACTCAGCCATTTCATTCCTAGATTTTTGCCCAGGAGAAATGAAAACAAGACTACAAAAGTGTATGTACAAGAATGTTCACTGCAGCCTTACTTATAATAGCTCCAAACTGGAAACCACCCAAATGTCCTTCAAGAAGAGAATGGATAAACAAATTGTGGTCAATTAATTTAGTGAAAATTATCATCAATAAAAAGGACTTGCCTACTGATACTGAAACAACACAGATGGTTATAAAAAATATTATGTTGAGTAAATGAGACCAAAGAGTAAACACACACACACACACACACAGTGGTAGGGGTGTGAGAAAGAGAGAGACAGAGATCACAGAGAGAGAGAATGAATAATTTCATTTATATGAACTTTAAGAATAGTCAATATCTATATATATCTACAGTGACATATATATATAATATGGTGACGGAATTGACTGCCAAGCAGTCTTAAGAGAATTTTCTGGTATGAAAGAAATATACTCTATATTATTTCAAACTGTAGTTACTACAGATGTATACAATTGCCAATGCTAATTTAGCTGAACACTTAATATCTGTGCATTGTACTGTATGTAAATACACTTCATTCAAAAAATAAAAAATATGTAAATACATATTAGAGGTAGCAAAAACGTCCATCTTAAAAGTAAACATCTCCCAGTTGGATCTACATCTAAGAAATCTTTGATGGTCAGATCACTCAAAGACTTCATTTTATAAAATATGAGAGCATCCTCCCATTAGCGGGCAGAAACTACATCCAAGAGAAAGTGAATCTTATATTTTAAAGGTCAATAGGACTAAAGATCATATCTGCAGTACATGATGAACGAGAAATCCGGAGAACGACATGACCCATCAGGAGCACTTTTTATGATATTGTTGGCCTCTTCAATGCTTGTAATCTCCATGAAATTTTCTTGAAAGTAGTGCTTTTAAAGAAGCCATATATATCCCATATAAGCATGTACAGGAACATATACACACTGTCAGTGATAAATTACTGATTGTTAAGAATAAAGATAACATGGAGTATAAAAATGATGCAAATATAAAGACAGGTATTACGGCCAGACCCTAGATCTAAAGCACAGCCCCTGAATTAGCCAGGCATTGTAAGCACCGCTCCATGTAGGACACAGCTCCAGTAAGCTGCAAAGGCAATTTGGCCCTTTGCTGACTGTTGCACTAAGTTAAGACCCCAGAGCCAAATTTCAAAAATGTCATCAACTGATCACAAATATTGTTAACATATAATGAGAGTTTCTGTTTCTGCCCTTTATGCCCAAATTGCTGTTTGAGTATATCTTTACCTCTCCAAAACAAGAGAGTGAGCACTCAAGGGTGTTATTCCTATTAAAACCTTGTAATCATAAACTGATCTTCCCAGCCGAATCTTTAAAGAATATTTGGCTTATAGCTTATGTCAAGTCTATGATGGGTTTGCAATGAAAAAATCCTCTCCCTATTTGCTGCTTTTCCAATCTTTTATGTTTTCTGATGAAATTTCAGGCTCTTGTCAAATTGAGGTCGTTACTTTGTAGACTGGCAAGGCTATTTAGACTGAATTGGCAAGTGTGCAACCCCGGATGATTCAACTCGTTGCCAAATGGCATTTAGCTAACTTCTGCATGCATGAAAAGGAGACAGCCTATTATCAGGACCAACTTGGTGGAAAAAGGATATATAGTCAGTATCTAATGCACGTATCTAAGCAGAAATGGGATGCATATGTTTTTCCTCATTCATAGATGCTCATTCAGTTTATATTGTTGCCGTAAGTGTTTCATCATCCAAATGCTTAAATTGTGCATAATGATTCCAAATAGCATTGGACCATTCTGAATTGGGCATTGGGCATCACAGATGTGCTAAATCCAGCTACAGTGGCATGGCTAGAACATGGTTTCCATGCCTCAAGGGGAGAGACTTTTTTAGTAACCTTTGCCAAAACTGCTATATATTGTTTTCTCAACAGAGTTCAGAGACTCTTTGTAATTGTGTAGAAACTGACAGAGATCATATAGGACTATACCAATCTTTCAAATCTTTTCAAGTATATCTGCAATGGGTGTAAATAGGGCCAGCAGTCACAGTGTATTTCTCTTTTCTAACACTAATATTTGTTTTACTCTAGGCAATAAGAAAAAGGTGTGAGAAATGGCATGCTCACAGGCAGTAAGTGGCTTGGAAAAGGTCTCCTGTTTGCATTCTAGAAGATCATTTATTTATAAACTCCAAAATACAAATCATAAGACTCCCAGAGTTCTTATTTACTAAAAGCTAAATTGTTACAGGGCAGCTCTTGAAATTTGAAATTTTAAAATGGCAAACTATAAAAAGTTTCAAGAAAAAATAATATATGTCCCATATCTAGCACAAACTGAACTAGAGAAACATATTTGTGATTGCCAAAAAGGGCTAGCACTCTAAAGACTGTAGGCAAACAAAATGCTAACAAGTTTAATTATTCACAATGGCACATTTATGGAGAGTATAATGCCGCAATCAATAATTACAAGCCCACACAAAACAGCATTGTAATAATTCTACAAGGCGTGTTGAGAAGTGAAATAATTTAGGATTTGAAATCAATAGCATTTATAGACATTGGAAAATGTCAAATGGAAAATGAATGCCAGTGCTTGTATTCTTTCTGGAGCATTCTCACTACTCAGATTTTAATTATTCCTTAAAAGATTTCCTAGTACTGAAAAGCAAAAGCAAACATTTGCCCTTTCATGTCTCAATTAACTCTTCCAACAGACTCAGATTTGTCGGGAGCTGTTTTATATACAGGAAAGTGACAAGTCTTCATGAGAACTAAGGTTTGTCCCAAGTTTTCTCCTTTAGTCTTTGTGCCTTTTGGCTTCTCTCCCTTATGACCTTCTCAGCCTCCAATCTCACTTTGTTCCCTTTGTTTCAATTCAAAAAACTCTTTGTTAGCATGTCAAAATAAAGGTTTTGGCACAAATGCTTTCTATCACAAGATATTACTTTGGTAAATTCGTAAATTAAAATGCTCCTTATAATTAAAAATAAAAGAAACTGTGTGAGGGGTATCGGGAAACTCTGGGTACTATCTTCTCAACTTTTATTTAAACCCCAAATCATTTCAGAACAAAAAGTTTATTTTAAAAAATCCCTTATACAGCACTTAGATTCTTCCTGCTCTTACAAAAATATCAGTTTGTCTACATTATTTGGCAAAAACGAAGACACAAACTTGTGCATACTGGAAATAGTTTTTTAAAAACACAGTACTTATAGTTGTTTTTATTAATTGCCATTTCCTATTAAGAAATAATAGTAATAATATCTTTTATTGAACTGTCTACTATGTGCAAAGCACTCTATTAAGGCTTTTACTTAAACAGTTTCATTTAAATCTCAGAAAGTCCTTAGGAGCTATTACTTTTGATGCTCAAAGTGGTTAAATACCCTGCCCTTGTAATAATAACTGAAAGATCTTAGTTTCCACCCAAATCTGTTGACTCCCAAATCAGTGCTGCTTTCCACATTGCCTCACTTCAAACAGTTAGCATTTGTGTGTACTTATGTTCATACTAATATGATTCCAGGCACTGTACTCGGTTACATATTTGTAAGAGTGCTCAAAAATAACCCTGAAAACAAGTTGCTATTAGTCCTAAAAACAAAAGGAAACACCCTGACGTTTTCTAGTAAAAGCTGTTCTAGTTATGAAAGCATTTCATTGCCAACTCTAGTCTTTGCTGACACTTCCTCAGGTTACTAAAAAAAAAAAAAAAAAAAAAAAAATCTATATTTAGCCATTTCTTCGTTAATGGATTGATGTCCAATCACCTTATGTATCACCAAATTACCTATCAACTGAAAAAGAAAAAGCAGAAAATTTAATTTCAGGTTACTCCAGAAACTATGGCAACCAGGCTGTTTGGCAGTCAAAGGGTGTAAAATCCAGATTAGATAGATGGATATATTTACATATTCACTTTTACATTAAACAGAGTGGATGACACATCCCTGTATAAAACCTATTATTTAAACACTTCAAGTGAAAAGTGTTAAAATAAATGGCTCATGACTTATGAAGTGTTAAAATAAACGTTTATTTCAACACTATACATGTCATAAGCCATTTATTTCAACACTTTCTACTTAAGAAAGCTCACCCAGACAAAAAGGAAAGATCTCCTTTGCTAAGATATGTCAAGAGGCCAAGACACAGAGGCTAAAATTGGAGTTTCAATGCTAGAGCTCTTGGTTTGGAGAGGCTAGACCAGAAGGTACGATGGGAAGTTTGATGCTTCACACCTGGTAAAAGCTCTGTGCTTGTGGTAAGCAACATCACCCACATTGACTTCATTTAGACATCACATTTATCTAAACTGATTTTGAGACTTCAAGGCATGCCTGAGCATCAAACTGCAAATGAAATGTACTGTTTGGTGGTATTTCTACAAAGAAAACATATGTTCTATTTCATGTCTCCACTAATTAGAAGAGTCTGATGTAACCCAAACTCTGCAGGAAACAAAGCTTCCAAGAATAAAGGCAGCGTTTCATAAGTATAATAAAGCTTATATAGCACTTCTTATAGGCCATGCTCCATTCTAAGTGCTGTACAAATATCAACTAATGTAATCCTCACAACAATTTGGAGAGGTGGGTTCTCTTATTTCAGCCTTTTTTTTTTTTTTTTTTCCAGATGAGAAAATTGAGATACAAAGTGGTTGAGTAACCAATCCAAGAGAAACCAGTAAGTGGTGGCACCAGGATTTTACCCCAAGCAGTTAGCACCAGAGTCCCCACACTTCATCCCTGGGCTAGGCTGCTGCCTCTTAGAAATAGGATAGCAGACTATTTTGTGTTATGGTCTAGAAGTTATGTAAGCTTGAGAAGTTGTCCAGTTCATCAATTCATCTTCAGGCAGGGCCAACCTAAATAGGTGAAAATTTCTCCCCTTTGCAAATAAGACATATAAATACAAATAATTAATGATGTTTCTATAAGATATTAGTATTGACTGATGACTGATGATAGTTATGAATTCTTTCAGTTTTGCCCATTTTAAGATTTTATTTTCCTACAAAAGGTCAAACATCTATGGTTAAAATGAGAATGTCTGATAGTGACTAAGTTATTTCCCTCTAGGATGTTTCTATGGCCTCAAGGCAAAAATGCTGGCAAATGTTTCCATTTTCAAGCAAACCCAATAGCAGTAGACTTCATATTCTGAACATCTCTCTGGGGTCTCTTTTATAATGTCTCTAATCCCATTCACGAGGGCGCCACCCTCATCATTTAATCACCTCCCAAAGGCCCTACCTCCTAATACCATCACATTGGGGGTTGGGATTTCAACATATGGATTTTGGAAGGACACAAACCTTCAGTCCATAACACCAACCAATCCCTCTGACAATCTCAAGGCCAAAAATTGGTAAAAAGAAGTCAGGAGACAGAGGGCATTGTGACATATGAAGAACATACTTTTAACATACCACAATGGGGAAAAAATTCTTAGAGAGATTATTATAGGGGTATCTGGCATTTCAAAAGAGAAAACTAAAGTGTAGAGAAATTATGAAATGTATTTCACAAAAAGAGATGTAGGATTTTTTTTCAAATGACAATTTGGTTAATATTAAAATATATACCAATATGTTTAAAATCTCTATATTTGATATATTATTAGAATATAAACTAATACTTCAATAGTATAATTTTGATAACTATTTATCATATATTGCATATACTAGATGAATGAGATCTATCTTTTCATAAAGAAACCTGATATTTAAGAATTATTATTGAGAACAAATTTTTTTTTTTACTACTGGGACTAAAATAAGGAATATATATATATATGTTGTCTGAGTGTGAATATCTTAACAGCTTTTCCTCAGTTTAAGAAAAGTTTCAGACCTTCAACCAGAAAACAAAGTTTAAATTAAAAATGAACTTTTATACAAATTTAAAGTATACATTTAAAGTATTCAAATATTTTCATCCATTAAATCACCAGACATTTCTTGAATGCTAACTATAAAGTAGCTGTTATGTTTGGAGGTGGTGAAATAACATTAGCATGTAATACATGCTAATGGCTCCAGAAAAATCTGAGCAAATGACCATGACAGCTCAGAGGAAGGTGCAGTAGTATACTTTGCTGGGTCATCTTTAAGATAATATGAGCTAAATCTTAAAGGAGAAGTGGCATTTTAGAAGACAGAGAAGGCAGGCAAAGGAATCACAGAAAGAACTGCATAAGCAAAAGGTCAAAGATCTGGAAGTAATCGGAACATGAGATGTGTAACAAGGCCTAGAGTAAAGGATGGATTAGGAGGGACAGGAAGGGGACAAGTCTGAAAGGAGGGTGTGGCAGGTATCTCTGTGACCCACATCTCACCTCCTTAACCACCTCCGATTTCAACTGTTGCTGCCATGGACAGTTCCATGCCAGCTATTAACCCAAGAAGGCAGAGGCCCACTCTAAGTTCTGCTAGGCTTCTTTCTTCTTTGTGCCCCTGGGTTGCTGCTGACACAGTAGAAGCCTACCCGGTCTGCGCAATTGCATCCACAGAAGTGCCAAGCAGTTAAAATTCCCTGGACAGCTTTCAAGTAGGGGGTGATGGGCACCACCGGATAAATGCTTCGGCTTTCCATCCTTCACGTGGAAAATTCAGCAAGACCCTCTGCCGTCTCTATACTTCTCAGGAGTTTGCAACTGTGATCTCAAAATAACACTCTTAATCGGCTTTTGCTTCTTCTTTGCCTTACTCTCCTTCCTCCCTAACGCCTGCTTCCTGAGATCAACTCCCAAAGAAACAACCTGCATCCAAGTTTTTGTCTCGGGGTTAGCTTTCAGAAGAACTCAAACTAAGGCAGTGAGAGTTACAACAGGGCCAGTGTGTGAAGGGTCCTGTACTCCACTCAGCATTTTGGACTTTTTCTTACAGGAGCAGGAAAGCCTCTGCGAATTTTGAGCAGAGTGGTCACCAGATTAGGTGGTATTTTAGAAGTTATAAATGGTAGTGGTATTAAATAAGGATCAGAAGGAGATGAAAGTGAAAGTGAAGAGATTATTAAAAGGTCACTTAAGAATTAAGTCTGTTGGAGTAAAAAATGTAAGTCCCCAAAGATACTCTATACAGTAGCATCCGCTTTGTATAAAGTGCAAATCCAAGCAAAATGAAATATCATATTGCTTAGGTGTATTACACACACACACACACACGATAAAATTAAAGAAAAAACAAGAACTTGGTAAACATAATGATAAAATTTAGGATGGTGGTTATCTCTGAGTGTGAGACAGGAGAACGGGATAGGGAAGAGCAGGTAAGTGCCGGTTATTGGCGACATTCTAGTTCTTACATTGGGTTAGTGGGATCATAGACTTATAATATTAATGAAACAATGAATTAATAAGTAAATAAGCAAATAAAAGAGTACCATTCATGGATCAATCATGATAGTGTTTTGTGACTGAAGACCCATTTTTGTGCATCCGAGATAATACAAACAAATGAACCCCGAACTAGTGAGATTAAGCAATAAGTATATCTTTGTAGAAGAGTTCCACGAGGTTGTTTGCTGGTGAAAAAAATGTGGAATTAACTATTTTCCACATATTTAACTTCAGCTTTGAAAAAATCCATTGGAAGCTACTAAAAAAATAGTAACTACTAAAAATAATAGTAACTGCAGTGAAACGAAGTTACTTAAAGTGTACACTGCTCTCTGATTGGATAGTGGCTAAAACAGACATGATTTAAAAAAAAGAATTAAGTTCATCATCTGTAAGTTCAGGTCTTGGACTAAATCAAGGTTATAGAGACAGAAAATGAGGTAAAAGAGTTCTGTCACACTCAGAGATGGACCATATTGTACCTTGTGATTAATTAGATATACAGAATAAGAGGCTGGGAGGTTAATGTTATTAACTATGATAATTTTTAGGGTTTGTAGAAGATAATAATTCAGATTTGGGTGAGTACCTGAGGTTATCTAGATGGAAAACACCTGAGCTACTTAGGAACATGAAATACAGTCCATTATTTACATTTTGGTTTGCCATGCATAGTGCACTGTATAATTGGGATTCTGTAAATGTCTTATTTATATATAGTAGCCTAGGGCTGAAAGAGGATGTGACAGTGTTGACTACTGCAAAGCATTTCCTAAAATGTTGTCCAGTTGAAAAACCATCTATGGACTTTAGTGTCGTAAAACCTTGGTATAAATTCTGCTTTCCTCTCTTAATAGCCACTGTGAGCTGGATTTTAAGCACTCTAAAAATAAAGCTAACAACACCTACCTCATAAGGTGGTTGTGAGAATCAAATGAAATTCTGAAAATGCTTTGAAACAGTAAAAGTGTTACACAAATATTAGTTACCACATCATTTTAAAAATAGCTTTGGAAATTGATGAATATATGGCAACATGGATTCTGATGTTTCTGATGATGATGATGATGATGAAAGCTAAAATCTATTACCCTTACTATCTGCTAGCTAGATCTTTAAGTACTTTATAATGATTATCCCTTAATGATGATGGCAGAAATTGGAGTGATAGACCAATGAACCAAGGACCAAAGTGTTCAATCAAGGTGAGAGAGTGACTTAAGGACGGTAGATGAGATCAAGTGGCATAACTGAGGCAAGGTCAGTGCAAAAAGTCGAGGTGGTATAAAGAAGACCAGAACTTCCAAGAATGGTGATTGAAGACCGTACAGCAATAATTTGGAAGGAGTAAAATAATAAAACAATTATATGAACATCATTAATTTTTGATCGCATTAAAACTCAACAAGCTTTGGACAGTGGCATATATGGATAGATAGGTATGTACACATACCTCTACATATATATAAAGTTGCCTGCCTTTCACCACTGTCATTCTTGGCAGATAAAACACTATAATCATTTTATAGTTGAATGGCATACAATGCAATGAAAGGTCTTCACAGGAAAAAAAAATATTATGTTTTCACCCTTTTACTTTCTTTAGCAGTGATTAGTTCCAGAAATATAAGGTATCATCACTTCTCAAAAAGCGCTGTAGGCTATAAGACTGCTCCTCTGAAGTGGGCACCATGTAATAAATGTGCTTTATTCCTAAACATCAATCAGTTTCAAGAATGGCAGCTGCTTGTAGAATGGTAACAATAGAAATAGTCAGCTAAGAAGTATGCTAGGCTTTAAAACACTGGATGACAGATGTGAAGTCTTCTTGTTATAAAAGAACACTCTCATATAATTATGGTTTTATAACTAGTTACATCAGTTTCTAAATATTTAGTTTTTAAGATTTCTGTATCGTTTTTGTAACGAAACTTATATGGCAGTGTTCTGTACTGACATAAGAAATAAGATATAGAAATATATTCAAGAACTATATGAAAGTATTCTGGATAGGTGTGGTGGCTCTAGGTCATTTAATCTGAAAACTACCCCATTTTAATGATTACTAAAAGCATGGGGCTTCCCTGGTGGCGCAGTGGTTGAGAATCTGCCTGCTAATGCAGGGAACACGGGTTCGAGCCCTGGTCTGGGAAGATCCCACATGCCGCGGAGCAACTGGGCCCATGAGCCACAACTACTGAGCCTGTGCATCTGGAGCCTGTGCTCCGCAACAAGAGAGGCCGCGATAGTGAGAGGCCCATGCACCGCGATGAAGAGTGGCCCCCGCTCGCCGCAACTAGAGAAAGCCCTCGCACAGAAATGAAGACCCAACACAGCCAAAAATAAATAAATTAATTAATAAAAGCATGATTTGAGAGTATTTTAATTTACTGCAAAAGTATGGACTTGAAGTAAGAATGTTTGTGATACATCTTGCGATTACATGAAGTTAAAAGTTTAAGCAATTTATGAAATAGATATGTATACTTTATTGAACGTGCTCTTTGGTAAAAACCATGACGATTTTTATTTTCAAAAGCAAAACTTCATTTTGTGTCAAATACATAGAGAAAGTGGGTCCCTTACCTAAATTGAGTTATATTTTGCTGGAGAGAGGGTTTGCAGACTGAACCTAACTATATAATGTAACATATCTAAATGCCAAAGAAATACAGTGGACGGTTCTAAAGGAGATTAAAGAGCTGGTGAATTCCAGGATGTGCTGGGAGAAAGTGATCCTCAAAGTACAAAATGAGATAAGCGGACGTCAGGCATTCCAAACTTCAGAAAGTTTTTAAAGGAAGGCATGGAAGTGAGAATGTACACACTGATTTTACGGAACAAGGAGATAAGCATTCACCTTGGGTAGACAGTGTGTAAAATGATCACTGAGATGTAAATTGGGAAGTAATGCTTGCTAGATTGTAGAGGTGTAGTCTAGGATGACTAAGAAGTTTGACAAACAGGACATTGGCATAATACACAGAGTTCTTTCTGTGTGGCATTGAGCAGATTTTGAAGGGGATTTTAATATAAAGGTGAAGGGAGAGAAAGGGAAGGGGAACTAACTGGGTGCCTCTATGTGTTGGGCAGTGTGATAGACAGCTTTGACTTTAAATATGTCATCCTTATAATTGTACTTCATTATTAATATATGTATTTGAAATCACATCAATTCAAAATTATTTTAGAAAACCAATCGCACAAATATGGGAAAGTTTAGTACTAAATGATGCTTGCTCATGGGGATGAAGTTATGACAACCCTCTTTGAGAAAGAGATAAAAGAAGAACCTATATATCAAGAAAGAATCAATTTGCATCTCTCTCCTACCGTGCTATAGGAGGGAGGAAAATTAGAAGGAAAATTGTGCCAAATGGTTGTTTTATTTTAAAAAAATTAGTTTCAGAGGGTGGTTCCAAAATTATTTCTGAAGGCTGCGAAGGGTATGATTTTACTTGAGAAGATAACAGTGTTCTTAGAATTAAGAAGAGTAGGCCAGGCATTTGGCATGCACTATCTCATTTATTCCTCATAACAGCTCTGGGAGGCCTGATTTTGAGTATTATCTTCAATTCACAGTGAAGATACAGAGGTCGTCAGCTGATAAGTATGCTTTTGACGTTTAAACTCAGTAAGTTCTTTGCATCATTTATGTGGCCTCCATCCAGTAACTTGGGAAACACTGAATTACTTGCAGTTTCTTGAGATCATGTTTATTCTCTGTGTTAATTCTCTTGCTATTCTCACTGCCTGAAATGTTCTTCACCTTCTTCTCCTATTCCTCCTTTGAGGCCCATATGAAATGTTATATCCTTTGGGGGGCCCTCCTGGATCGTCCCCAATCACCACATTCCTTCCTTCTTGTTCCCTCTAGCACTAGCAGCCATCACCTTGAATGACAGCCAAACAGGCATGCATGCCTCTTCCTTTGTGGTATGAGCTCTGTAAAGGCAGGAGAAAAATCTAGCTACTACCTTGATTGTGGGTGTATCCATGGGAAAGAAAATGAAAGGAAGCTTTAGGCAACACTGAGCATGGCTGGATGAGTTCATGAAGCTCTCTTTCAGTCTGTTTCTTCATGTGTTAAATGGGACCAATGGAAAAACCCACCCCCCCAGGGTTAAACAGGAAACTGCGTGTAAAGTGTTCCACATAGAACCTGCCACACTGTAAGCCACCAATGTGCGTTATTTCTTACCACCGCTGCCACCACCATCATTATTCCTAGAAAATTCATTCCTTAACTTCCTAAAAGATCGAAAAGCATTATGCTTTCCTCTAAAACTTGAAGACAATTTTAAGTTTTATAAAAACGATTGTCATTGGGCGATTGCCATTTGAGTTTTAAATGTCACGATGAAACATATATTAACTTTTATTTCTTTTATAATTTATATTTTGTCTTAACTTTTGATCAAAGCCTCGAAAGAATTAGCAATTTGGGGTACGTTAACTTTTACCTAGAAGATACATAAAGGACAATATTAACCTTCTTATTTCTCTTTCTCTTTTAAGAGGTGGAAATTATAAGACATTTTCCGGTAGAAAAGATACCAGACTTAGGTATATAGTCAGTTTTATTCTGGATCCATGCTGGGAGAGAAAACAATGAATGTTCCACTTCATTTATGATTTCCACTGTGAAAATGATAAGGACTAGTATATTCTCAAATCAAATTAATCTATAGTTGTAGCATTTAAGATACAGTGAAAATCCCTAATTCAAGTGTACAGTATCACCTATAAAGCCAAAATAAATGGGGTAAGATAAGAGTTCTCAGTCTTGGGTTATAGTGTCAATGCAAGACTTGAGCTGTGTTAATTCAACAAGCTTGATCTTGATTGCCAAAGCATGCTTGTCAATATTTAGCTCCCAGGGGGCATGTCAGGGGCCTTTACAGAAACTAGCTTAAATACAAAATACTATAGGAGGATTTGTGATCCTTTTCCTAACACTCAGATTAAACTGCTGATTTTTTTTTCTTCTAGCTTTTTAAACCAGGAACGTGTTTTCCATATTTCTACAGTAAGAAGAAGAGGAGAAATTGCATAGAAGAATTGTAAATGCTGTTATTAGGATTTCTCGAAACCCAGATAAAATTCTGTCACATGAAATCACTATAAGGCTTTTATCTGAGGTTTGAAATAGAATTTCCCCACCATGATTACAATATGGGAAAAAGTGTGGAAAAAAATGTTAATCTGTATTGAGAAATAAATGTAATACAGATGAGATGACGGGTAATGATTCCTACAAACTTAAAAACAAATGGCTTGCAATTTAGTAACTCCATACTTAGAATCTTTTGCTACAATGATGCTATGAGGTTTCTAGACTTCTGTAGCCATTACTCTTTACATTTAAGAAAATATAGTGAGGATCAATCTTACAGTGAAGAAAACCTACATCCTCTATGGTGACTAAGAATAAAACATGATATGAAAATTAGCATTTTTTTCCTAAACTAATACATTTCTCTTTCCCATCTGACTTTTCTGGTTTAATAGATAGAGGTTAGCAATCTACATTTCCCTTTTATTGAGCCTGACAAAGCATTTATGAAATTGAGTATGATGAAGATTATGGCAAAAATAAAAACAAAATGTTAAACGTATATCTCACATAATTGAAAAATTACCCCCTTCACTTGGTGATCAAAATTTTTATATATGTCAAGTCCTTATAACATAGCAGAAAATGGCCTTGATATCATCTATTTTAGATTTTTACCCAAAATAATGACTAGAGATGAAATCAGATCAATGTTGCACTAGTGAGAATCAGGCTGAAACGACCAGAACCAGACCATGATCCAGCTATTTTCGGTTAGCTATAGACAGCTGTGATTGACAATACTGATTTTTAATACACAAATGGCAAATTTCTCTTCTCAGTCTACAAGTTTCTGAATTGAAAACTCTGACGATTCATTGAAACAATACAGTTTTGATTTATCATATTTGTTTTACTAAGGTAAGACAAATGTCTGAGATACATTCTTAAGTTCTATTTGAGCTTTTATGTAGTGATAAATCTTCCCATCGTTGTCCCTAATTTAAGCTTCCTAAATGTCAATTGACCCTCATAACTATTATCATATTTTATAGATGGATGGATCAAGTGAGCACAAGGTAGCACCAGAAAGCTACCAGTATTTAAACCAGGACTTGAACCTGGTTTTGTTGATTACAACCTTGGGCTCTGTCTTTATCAACATATCAGAGATTTCTTGATTGACGCAAAGCTTGCATACAAACAATGATGAGACTTCCGGACCTAAAAATGTTTTTGTTTTTAGAGAAATGTTACTCTCCAGCATGTGTCAAAGATTTAGTTAGGGAAAGATAAAACATTATGGTTTTCAGTTATATTGTGTGTTGTCTTTTCTTAGAAAACCACTTCAATTTCCCCCCAGTAGATGACAATGGCAAATCAGTTTTTATTCACTATCCCTTTTATCCTTGGACACTGCCTTATTGGATGCTGGGAATCCTAACTATAAATTACACCCTACTACTCTTGCTGTGGTTCACCATACTTCTGCCTCACTAGTATTTACTGTTTCTTAAATTCTTAAACTCGTGGTAGTAGGTCCTTTGCATGCCCTCTTCCCTCTGCCTGGTGCTATAAGTATCCACATGATTGCATGATTGGCACCTTTTATTCACACAAGTCTCAGCTCAAATGTTATTTCTCAGAGGCACCTACTCTGAGCCCCAATTTAAAGCTCCACCCCTTTCTTCCTCTATCAAAATTATATCACCTAGTTTTTCTATATTCATAACAGTTAGGAGTATCTGAGATTATCCTTACTTATGGTTTATTCCTCACCTCCTGTCCTGCTCATTGTTGTTTGCTAAGAGTCTAGAACAGTACCTAGCATATGGTAGGCTCTCTAACAAATATGTTTAAAGGATAAAGAATTGAATCAGTCTCTTTAACATCCAAATATAATATATCCCACAAAAATATTTTTAAGAATAACATTTGTCATTATCAGCCCCATCTCTGGGAATTTAATCATAGCAGAATTTGTGTTACTGTGATGTATAAACAACCTCATTGTCTGTTTTCTATTATGTAGTGTATTTTTAATATAAATACTGATTTGAGATAAATCTGGTATTTTAATCTTTCCACTCAACTTTTAAACACAATATTTCTTTAATCACTTCAGGTCGCCTACTGACTAGCTCAATTTCAAACATGTAACCTATCTATTCATAAGTCAGAACATTTTAGTATTCTCCACTTAGATAATCAGTTTTCTAAGAAAACCCCATTCCTTTATTATAGTATAAGTTTGATTCCTCCACTCAGAATTTTATAGATTAAACATTCCATATCAGATGTATTCTACAACATTTTTATTGAGGAAAGTAATATATTGTACTTCGAGTAAAAGTAAAAATTACTTTTAAGTCATATGAATTTAGACAAATAGCAGTATTGAATAAAGTTATTACCAATTACCAGATTTTTTAAGCTAAAAAGATGGAGATATCCAGAAATAAAGAACTTAATCTAAGTTTCGCAAGAATTAGCTCATAATAATTTTAATAGAATATGAATTTCAGAGAAATACTGTGCTATAAAATCTGTATGATTTGTCCGAGTTCAGAAGGGTATTAATAAATGTCCCTAGGCAGCAACTTCCACTTGGCTTAGGATGTCAAGGGAGAATACTAGCCAGGGAATGAAAAATAGTGCAGCTGTGCGCAGAATGCTCGGCTGCTAGGAGAAGAAATCTCTGCACCATGGTCAGGGTGCACAGGAAGCATCCAGACAGACTCTAGGAGTGTGACCCAGTACCTGATTAAATAACATTGCTGTGGCCTGAAATTCAGGGTCCTGGATCTTCGGCCTTCCCATGCAATTCAGTTCAATACTTCATTATACCTTGTCAAGGGATCTCTGGTGGATTTGCAGTTTTCTTCATCTTTTATGTGAATATTTCAGATGAATGCTGTATCATCTAGTTCTGCCCCTCCCTTTAGCAGACTAGTGAGAAACAAGAGTTTTATTTAGGTCAGAGTAATTTAACTGACCCACAGCAGAAAGTTCCTGAAGAGCTCAGCATCTTAGCTCGAATGCTGATTTAAAAAAGAGAGATGGAGTTGGGAACACTTTTTTTTTTTTCTTCCTCTCTGAGCTGGGACAAGCCTTCAAGGCAGCCTGAAGTTGTAGGCTGCAAAGGATTATATTCCAGATCATTCTTTAATTTTGGTGAGGATAAGTAGGATTAAGACCTGATTTCATGTCTGTTGGCTTTGAAGAAGTGCAGAGTTAGAAAACAACCTCACAAAACTCCATAGCCAGTCCGAAAGATCAGGTGCTAGATTCCTTTTTTTCAGCAGTGTGCTTTCTGCTAAGCCACTGAGGAGAAGCTTTATTGTCAATGAAAGAATATTGTACTTAACATCACATCAGAGTCCTTTAATTCTGATCTCATCATGTAGCATACATGGACAATCACTTCCCCTGTCTGAATCTTGGTGCTGTTACCTTGAAGTGTTCACTAGGATTCTTCAGAGGATAAAGTGAGAGAAGAGCCTGGGAGGTCTGAGTGTCATATGGAGGCACATTCTTTGGCTTTTCTGTCAGCTTTGTTAGCTAAGCACAACGTCCCTACTAGCTATTGGGGGAGCTCAATGTTTGTGCTCCGGACAAGGATCGCACCAAGGAGAAATCTGACTCAGCAGCTGTCTTTTCTTTGGGAATTGTCACCATTAGTCCCTCAAGAAGAATATACTTGTCAACAGCTCTGGCTGGCTCCCCACTTGCTCCAAAGGCTAGATCTTTGAGCTAATAATAATAACTTTTCAGTGTGTTTGCTATTTTTTCTTATATTCTAGGCAATCTAGGAATATTATGCAACTATTACAAATGATAATCATGATAATTTTTAATTGCATGGCAAAGTACTTATGATGATATAATTTTAAGTGAAAAAGAATGAAAAAAAATTGAATATATAGTGTTTTTCTATGATGATAAAATATAAATTGCTTGTGTGTATACACATACATATATATAATGTATGCATGCACACACATATTAATAGTGAATAGAGGATAGAATTACTGATTTTTACTTTCTTTTTTACATATTTCTCTATTATCCAGATAAAAATTTTCAACAATAATGTCTGTTTTGATAATAATTTGGAGGTGTCAAATCCATTGGCTTTGAGATTATTACAATTTGGAATGATTTGGTATGAGGACTATTTGTTATATTACTGGTAGCCTTGTCACTCACTGCTTAAGTCTCTTCCCTTTCCCAGCCTCAACTGGGACCAACGCATGGATGTAATTTCTGCCATCCAAGGGTACCACAGTTAGCCATAAAAAGGAGGAGCATTTTATGTCTTTTCCCCCAGATGCTGTTCTATGACAGCTTGCTTTTTACCATTAATGCTTGCCTGCTGTAAATGTGTACTTACTCATTGTATTAATCAGGTAGGTTGGGCTGCCATACCAAAATACCATAGACTGAGTGGCTTAAACAGTAGAAATTTATTTCTCAGAGTTCTGGAGTCTGGGAATTTCAAGATCAAGGTGCCAACTGATACAATTCCTTAGGAGGGGAGGGCTCCCCTCTTGGCTTTCAGTCAGCAGCCTTCTTGCTATGTCCTCACATGGAGGAGAGAGAGCACTCTGGTGTCTCTTCCTCTTCTTAGAAGGGCACCACCCTTGTGACTTTATTTAAGTTTATTACTTCTTAACATGTCCTGTCTCCAAACACACTGGGAACTAGGGCTTCATAGTGAACATGAATTTGGGGGTGGGGGGGGCATAATTCAACCCACTGTTAAATAATTCACTTAAACTGAGCTAAAGTATTCAACCGTACATAAGCACTCAAACTGAAGATGAACTGTTAACTCCTCAAATTATCCCACTCAGAAGAGAGTTACCTATATTCAAGCCCTGCTAGTCTTTCAATTATGCTGTACTCTCCCAATAAACTTATTTTGAAAAGGAAACAACTTAATATGATATCTTGGATATGTCAGTATTTATCTGATAGAATTATAAGCAGGCAAATATTTTTAAAATTATTTAATCATTATTCTTGCATGGTGGGGAATGACCTCACAACTGAAAAGGCTGGATATTAGAATAAAAATCAATTTAAAATTTAAAAGTTGTAAAGATCATGAATGTATCCGTACATGATAAATGGGAAAAAAGACCAAAATTTGGGTGAATTGGCATTTGTAGCGTGATATAAAATTTTCACTGACAAAATTACATATGATTTCGAAACTGTTTTATGGCAAATATATTAGCTATAAGTAAAAATGTCTTTAGGAAAACTGTATTGGGTAACTAAAAAGTAGCTTCATTGATGAGAAATCACTGTTATTGATGGTGTGTGTGAGAGTTTGAATAAGATTGTTCATGAAATGAACATGAGAAAGATTACTTCCAAATTAACATATTATTTTATACACAATGTACTTTTATGTATGTATAAGGAAATTATGATATTAAATATTATTATTAAGTATTTGAAATTTTTCTTCACATCTGTACAATTTATTTATTCAAATGGGCTGAATGCTTTTTTTCTCAATCATCTCACTCAAAATAGAGGATTGCCTTATAATCCTAGGCACCTTGTATTTGGACATGAACTGCCTTTCCCAGACACTTAATCCACAAAAATTGTAGTGTGTGAACTACACAAAAAATAGTATTTAACACTAACTCTGTGGATATTATTTTGAAACACTGGAGAGAGATGCTCATCTAAATGATAGTTTTCTTCATTCACGTAGCACAATTGCAATTATCTTCTAAATGTTCAAGAGTTATTCCCTTACTTCAAGGTTATTCCCATTACCTTGAAGGCCTGGGGCTGTACATGTTTCCTTCACTTCATTCCAGCAGATTGCCTGGCATATATATTTCTTAAAGGAAGGAAGGAGGGTGGGAAAGTTAGCAAGAAGCAGCAGAATCACTAAGCACCTAGTACTCTTCCACCAGGAGTCTGAATTCATAAAGAGTGGGAGCATGAGTTTCACTTTCCCCAAGGATCTATGCTATTGTGGTGTTGAAAGACAGAATGCTACTGCAGAAGAATGTCTACAGACTCTAAACCTCGATCCTTCTCTCTCCCCAAACCTGCCTCCTTGCATTTCTGAACCAAGTGCTGACACTCCTCGTACATGAGCTACTCCTTTGGGTTACATCACAGATCTCCAGAAGAATCTAATTAAAATATACATACATTATCTGTGGAAGTTAATTAGCTAAGCCATTTACACCAAAGCTCACTCACATGGACAGCTATGATGTCTGTGAGGGGATAAAACATAGAACAGGTAAATTCTGCTGTGAGTTTGGGGCCAGAAAATATTTGGAATACAGGCAATCACTACCTCAAGGTGGGGCTTGGGAGACAAAAGTTGGGCTCAAACACCGAAAGGCAATATGGACACTGGGAATTTGTCTGCTAAAAGAGGAAGTAAAAGTGAGGGAAACAAAAACTTTGTCTAGTTAAGTTCTTCTAGAGTACAGCCCTGCCTATGCTGAACATTTTAAAGGAATTAGTTATATATGTTCTCTCACAAACTGTTTTATGTGTTTTGAGTAATTTTAGTCAGGAAGATTTCTGTTCTTTACTTAATATCCGTCTCTTGTGTTGATTCCCTAAGCTGTTATTGAGTATCTACTACTACTACTACATACCAGCGACTTTGCTAATAGAAGATTTAAAAAAAAATTGACCAATATAGCATGTCTGCGCTAAAAGATCTTTCAGACTACTAAGAGAGAGATGTAAACAAATAATAACCACACAAATGATTGACTTCTTTGACAGAAGCACACAGAGAGTATGTGGAAGCCATTGAAGGGAACATCTAATTTAGCTAGAGAGTTCCCAGAGAAGATTTGTTTGCACACTGAAGAAAAACTGGGATTTCCCCAGACAGGGGAAAAGCAAGAGATAAGCAAGAAGCATGGGGACCAGGGAGCATTTGAAGACCAGAGAGTGGTTCCCTGTGACTGGAGCACAGCTGAGTCTAGGGAGGTGGGCAGGCAGAAAAAACTAAGGCTAGAAACGTGCTTAGAAGAGTTTGTGGGCGTAAGGAGTTTGAAGATTAAAGAAAGTTGTCTGTAGTGTAAAGAAAGAATAGACAGAAGATGGGAGAGAAATCATGGAAGTAAAATCAGGTGGGAGTTTATTTCAATATTCCCAGTCAGCGATAGTCTTGGGGGTTAGAAGAAAAAGACCAGCTGAGAAAAACATTAAGTAAGTAGGTTTTTTAGGCTTTAGAGATCAATCAGATATGGTAATCTTATCATAGCCTCCTCTTATCATTTTGGAAGAGGTAATGTGCATTGAAGGTAAAATTGTAATACAAGTCAAAGAGGCTGTCTTTTTAAATTCAATATTTTTCAAGAAATCTGCATATTTTCCACACTCTGATGATACTATATTTTGAAAGCCCTGCGAAAGCATCAATTTCATTAATGCCGATTAAAAGAATGTAGAGAACAAATTACTAAAGCATAAATATACAGACCATTTTTCAATTTATTGCCCACTCACCACTGCCTTCTACTTCACCACATTCCAAAATAATTGTCTGCATTCCCCGTTCTCCCACTTGGTGAACGACTGAATCACGGTGTTCAAATCGAAGGACTTCCACACTTTGAATAATAATAATTGATCTCAAGCATGGTCTCTTAGGATTTAACATTCATTGTATTCTTCTCTCTGAAGTGTTTTTATATCAGTAACTGTAGCTTCATTGGCCCTTATATCACAGTGTTCATTTTAAGAGCAAACCAGTACCCTGAGATAACTGTGAGCCTCTTTTTGAAAGATGATTTGTTTATTGCAATTTGAATTTAGGGCAACAGATTTTGTCAAAGGCAAACAAGCACATTTTTCTCTTTTAAAAACCCAAGTTTTGAACATCTGTGAAAGGTCTCAACTCAATTTGACACTCCGCCACGTCCTAGAAAAATCCCAACTCACAGTCATGTTTATTTCTTCTCTACTTTTTCTCCAACTTCCAGTACATTTTAAAATTATTTCCTGACTAAATTAATAAAAGCAAATTAAAAGATGGCAGAGAGCACAGGCATAGAAGCTTATATTTTTGAGAGGGCTACATTTAGCTAGAAGCATATGCTGTTGCTTCTAGTTTGAATCTTTATTTACACAACAATTAATCAGCTATAGTATGTCTTTTATCTGAGTAAATGATCAACAACCCTTTCTAAATATGTTAAGGAGTTCATTTCCATCTGAATTCTCCTGACAAATACTAAAATAGATAACCTTAATAAGGCACTAATGAGATCATTATAAGTAGTTTTGTCTGTATTTAAAGCACAGATTTAAGATCTTCATTAATGATTAACTACTGGAAAACTTTGTCCAATCCCTTGAGTTATTTTTAAATCTTCATACACTATAATTACATATACTCAATCATAAAACTTTCCTTGGTGCTGAACACAATTGAACTTTGAATAAGAACAAGTATGTTACAAATCTCTTGGCTGTTTAAAAGGTTAATCTTTAAGTAGATTAATGACGTAGTGATCTTTACTCATTTCAAGCTTTTTTTGACTGTGGAAAAGATACTTTACTTACAAGCTATCGCTCTGACCAGACTTACAGGGATAATTTCTCTAGAATATTTAACAACAAACACCTTGAACTTTCTGATTATAAGGTGTCTCTGAGATCAGATAAATTGCATGTGGTCTATCACTGGTCTTTATTTTCGGTTGTAGTAAAATAAACAAAGTGCACTTTTTCTCATCAGTTTTGAAGGAGTGACAATTAGTTTTTAAATTATATTTGAGCTAAAATCAATGTGCAAGACTTTAACCCTGAAGTTACCTGACAAAATAAGGGCATTTTACATGTGGTACCACAAAATTAAAAAAACAGAAATACTTGATATTCCCGTTCATTAAATATAAAATAGTTATTTCAAAAAATAACTCGTAGGTGACTATATTTTAAATTCATAATGTACAATTTCAGAATTAAAGTCGGTTTCAAGGCAAACTAGCTAGTAGTTTCCAGCAAAGAGGTGAATTTAAGAAATGTAATTTTCTAACGTAATCAAGCCTTTCAAAACATGGTTTGCCATGGGCCCAACAGGGCTAAGGCTAAAACTCAATATTTTCTGATACCTGAAATCTTTGCAAAAAAAGGAATGCAGAAGATCAACACAGAAGTTTAAAAACTATACTAACATACTAATGGGGCAACATTGATATTCAACTATAAACTATTCCCTCTCACAAGATATCATTTTTTAATACAGTAAAATTACCTCCATAGTGACTGCAAAATGGCAGTTAAAGCTTTAAAGTGTAAATCTTTACTTTTGAGTGTTTACCCGGCAGGGCTTTAAAAAGTGTTGGAGAGGACTAAGGAAGGTGGTAAGCTATTTATAAATTGGAAGGTCTTTTGCATTTGTCTAGGAATATATATTGTCAATATGTGATTAAATTACCATACCAGTTCTCCTGGAGGATTTCTGTGTTTATTGCTTTTTTTGGTGAAACATTTATCCAGCTCTCTCAATCTTGTCCTCTTTCTTGTATGAATTCACATACATTAAAATGCAGGTGTCTTACTTGTCTGATATATGTCATTTGCATTATTTGAAATCCTGCAGCCCCCCAATTTCTTGGAGTCCGTACAGGTCAGGAACAAAATTATTTAGTAATAAGATTCTAAGGATAAGACGATGTCTAATGAAACATACATATAACAACAACTTCACAAGCAATCTTTTCAATTTTCCTGTTGAATTTTAGGAGTAAAGCTGGAGAAAATGTCTATTTTGAAGGAAGCACAGACTAAATTATTGTCATCATAGCCTGTGAATTATTACTGGATGCCCATTTTGCTCACAGGAGACTTTATACACCATAAAGTTAAGGCAATCTTTATTTTAGAAGCTTATACTTTAAAGAATAAAATGAAGTAAAATAAACTTTACTTTAAAATAAGTAAAATAAACATTAGCTCAGATACATACATCTAAGTGCAAGTAATTTGGAACTATATGAACAAAGTACGTATACTCATTAACAATGATCATAATAATAATAACTAAATGTCCAATGAGCATTTACTAAGGATTGCTATGCTAGAAGCCCCATGGGGACAAGGAGTGATCAGTGTTAGTGACCACTGTATCCAGTATGTGGGACTAGCATCAATTACATGCTAGGCAAGTCCTTCTCTCCTGAAGTTCACAGTCTAAGGAAGACAGACAAGAAATTAGAAGTAGAATACCATAGAACCGTGACAGAGAGATGCACGGTATGCATGGGCTCAGGGGGAGGGGCTTCTAAAGTGTTTGGGGGCGTATAAGGAAAACAGTGGACTTTGTCTTGAAGAATACATGAAAGAGTGGCTCTTATGGTAGGAATGCCTCTAGGTCTAAGGGAGCGGTATGTTTGTAGGTGTATCAGCAAGAGAGAGCTTGGCATGATGTAGATGTGTGAGTAGCTCAGCATGGTTGATCATGGCCCAGGGTAGCTGTAAGGAATGACAACAGATGAGGTTGACTTGGCTGGGACAAAATCATGCAGGGCCCTGGGATGCCATTGTAAGGCAACTTTTATCCTGGAATTCTATCCATTTTATAAATTCTGGTTAAAAATGATACGTCTCCCACAAACCTTCTCTGATCCTTCCAGAGAGAAGTGAGCTCTCTCTCCATGGAGCTCCTACAGAACTTTCTTTGAGTTGAGCTTTTGGCATTCACCACATTTTCTCTTGCAATAGGTGGTGGAGTGAAAAGAATAGGGAAGTAGGATTCAGAAGGCAAGAGGTCTACTCTCAATTGTGCCTTTGGACAAATTTGTTAACCTTATTAATTCTTATTAATAACAATACTTATAAGCATTTACCACACAGGGGTATTGTGAGTATGCGAAAGTGCTCTAGAAATTCTGAAATGTTACTTGAGTTATCTGAGTATATGCAATGTATTTCCTATAAGAATGTACACACCTTTAAAAGGGACAAGAATTAGACTCTAGGAGGGGTGGACAGTAGTTTGCCAATTATTTATAAGCCTAAAACCTTGAAGATTAATCTCAATCTTTACTTCTTCCAGGAAATCTTTGCTTTGTCCCTCTGCTTGATGCATTACTTCCCCTCTTCTTGATTCACACATATGTGCACAGCTATTGCATGGTGCTTGCCATACTATGCCTTCTAATCTTCCTCCTCTCAGCTTCCTTTGCTGGATCCTCCTACTCTTCCTGATCACAGAATGTTTAAACAGTCTTTGGATCTCTTCTTTTCTTTATCTGATCTGTATGCATT
Source organism: Eubalaena glacialis (assembly GCF_028564815.1). Classification (NCBI taxonomy): domain Eukaryota; kingdom Metazoa; phylum Chordata; class Mammalia; order Artiodactyla; family Balaenidae; genus Eubalaena; species Eubalaena glacialis. The sequence continues at coordinate 109,198,761 of NC_083718.1, read as the reverse complement.
TCTAGTGTATCTCATCAGGTCCCATGATTTTTAAATACCATACACTGTTTACAGTCCGAATGTTCTATTTATGTCTTAAGCTCTTCCTTTACCCTGAGCTTCATAATCAAATATCCAATCAGTGACTATACATCTTCACTTGCATTTTTAATAGACATTGTAAATCCAACACATCCAAAATGAACTACTGATCTTCTTCCCCACTCCCCTGCCATAAAGCTGTTCTTCTTCAGGGTTCTCCATCACTTTAAGTGGCACCATTATTCATTCAGATCCTTGACCCAAACTACTTGGAATCGTCTATAATTTCCCTTCCTCTCATTTCCAAAACCCAATCCCTCAGCCTGACTTACTTATAAAATATACCCTGAATGCAACATTCCCACCCTCCATCGCTTCCATTGCTACCTCACTCGTCTAAATCACCATCATCTTTGGCCTGGATTCCTGCATTAGCCGTCAAAATGATCTCCCTGCCTCCATTCTGTCTGCCACAGAATAGCTACTGTGACATTTGATTTAAAAATGGAAATCAGGTCATATGCCTACCCTAAAAATTAGAATAAAATCCAAAATCCATAGAGGGCCCACATGACCTCTGGTTCCCCCTCTCATCGTATTGTCAAACACTCTCTTCCTTGCTCATCCTGCTTCACATCGCATACCCTCACTGCTGTTCCCAAGCACCCCGCCGTCGCAGGGCCTGTGTGCTGTGCTTCCCTCTGCAGGTGAAAACATGGCTTGTGCCCACATTTAACTCAAGTCTTTTCTGACCACCATACTTTCTAAAATTGTGATTATATACTTCCCTTGCCCCTTCTCTGATCTTTTCTTTACAGAACTTATCACTATATTGCATTAGGTATCTCTTTACCTATTTATTTATCCCCTCTCTCCTCTATTAGAATGTTAACCTTCGTGATAGCAAACAAGCTTATCTACCTTGTGCAGTCCTATATTCCTGAGCAACTGAAAACAGCAAGACCGAATACTTACTGAATAAATATTCAATTAATACATGTTTAATAAAACAGGCATTATAAATATATTTGAATAACTAATTTCAAGTAATGGACCAGTTTAGCATTTGGATGCAGTCTGATCAAGATCATGCTCAGTTGTCTCTTAATCCACCAATCTTTTCTTCATAATTTAACTGAACATTCCTGGCTGATAGCTTACCTTCTAGGTTTCCTCTGTAACTTTCTTCCACATGTTTTCTTTTGGTGGTGCTGATCTATGTATTTAGTTTGCTATTGTTCAGTTCAATTTATGTAACTAACTCTGACTAATGTGCCATGTAAGTGTTTACGGTCATTCATCTCATGACTCAGCCTGTTCCAGGAAATGCAAAGATCAAAAAAAAAAATTAATTTCTCTTTGATTGTGGCTTAATATTTTTCATCTTCAGAGATGTATTCCCCTCTGACTTGAACAACGTCTAATGTCAATGAAAGTCTGCCTACTCAGGGACTTCAAAGCCAAAAGTAGTGTGCCAGTCTATAACAGAGCAGTGTCCTTTGAGGTTCCAATGTTTAAAAGTTAACATTTACTACTTGACTGCCCCTTTACCACATTACAATTCAGGGCAGGACAACCAAAAACTCCAGAAGGTGAGTGGATAGGGAAAGAGATACACAATTGTTGTTGATAATATAACAACACATGACTAAGCTGCACTAGTTAAATGTTCCTCAATGTTCTTAACTCAATGCCCAGATTTAGAAAGTCACAGATCAGGACTCCAATTATGCTGAATTACCTGGTGGTATTACTAACCCCCAAGCCGACTTCCTGCCGTTGCTCTCCTCTAAAACTGTGTAGAGGAAAATGAGGACAACCAAATCAGGCTAATTCGATGTGCATAATTGGAAAGAAAGCATCATTTAAGAAAAAAAAACAATAGTTTCCTGTCATTTGGCAATGACGCAAAAAGCTAGAGAAATCTAAAATCCTGAATTCTGTGCAGAGAATATTTTCCCCGCACAAGGAAATTTACTAGTTCCATATCAGTTTTAATTATGTGTGCATGTGTACACACGCACAGACAAAACAACACACATACACATACATACGCATTACACTCTTAATAAGACAATGGTATTTCACAGAAATTTTTCCATAGCTCTTGGTAGACATTGAACTTGAGCTTATGAATGGCAAGAATTTACTTTTAAAATATAATGTGACATGCTGAATCTCTAAGTATCAAGGTTCTTACATTGAAATTTTTCAAAGAATTGTTTTTTAATTGTCTAAAAATGTAACATATTTTGATGAAACGTTGCAGAAAACCCCACCTTAACGACAGAAAGCAAATATTAAAAGAAAAAAAGCACAGATTCATGGAGACAAAGAGAGTAAGGAAGGTATCTTCTATCGATGAAAAATTTTGGAACTTGAAAAGTGAATTGAGAAGTGGTAACTGACATAGTAGAAACCTACGAACATGCATGGTGTGGAACTCCCAGAAAGGCTCAGGACTGTGGAACGCAGCAATGCGGTGGAATGAAGGGCCCACAAGGGACTAAAAATGGGAACATCACGTGAAGATTGATATGTAGAATCAGCAGGACCCCAGGTCCCCTCTCCCACTCTTTGCAGTCAGGTTTTTAGTAGTCCGCTAAAGACCAGAGATTTATTTTTATGGAGAAAGTGTACTAGAGATATACCAGATATCAAAACTAGTGGAAGGCTGTGATTGAGACGATAATGAAAAGTAGGGAAATGAAATGAAAGTCTGCATATTGAACACTGAGACTACCATTCACCCTCCTTTCCTTTTATATCAGAGGACATGTGCTTCCATGATAGGAGACTTGAGGATTCTTTTCCTAAGAAACTATTTGTTCCTAGAGAAAAGACCCCATATTTATGAGCCCCAATAAAAAGGACAGCTTACTGTTCAATCATTCTACATTTAAACTCTATAACTGCTCAACTTCACTCACAAACTCAAAGCTTCCAGTCAGCTTTTTAGTGTCTCACACTCAAAACTGAATCAAGAAAAGGAGCCCTGGATCCCCAGACATTTCAGAAAGTCTCCTACATGAACTAGAGAAACCAAACCAAATCATCAAAATAAATAAAAGAATGAATAATGAGGAGGAAATAGTAAGCATATAAGAATTGAAGGAAAACTGAAAGAAAAAAACAGTTAATATCCTTAGAAAGAGTAAGATAAGGCATTGCATTCAAAAGATCAGCATGCAATAAAAAAGAAACTATTGGAAAACAAGAAAGAATTTTAAGAAAATTAAAATACAACTACCAATAAAATAATAGGTTAGGGGATTAAAAATGATATAAAATTATATCCCAAAAGATAGAATAATAAATCTCTCAAAGAGAGAACAGTAAGATTCAAGTAGGAAAAAAAAGATTTTTGAAAATTAGCAAGGAGAATGACTAAAAAAGACTGGAGAAAAATGAAGACAAATTATAACAAAATAACACCAGAAAATTTCTTAGATCTAAAGGTATAAATTTTCAGATAGAAAAGACCTGAGAGCTAAACAATAAATTGAAAGGAAAATCTTCACTGCAAAAATCAGATCACAAGGGGTAAAGAGATCTGAAAGGGGGGAAATATATATATATATAATATAATATATAATATATATAATCTTAAAAGAGCAGATATTAATTGCAATCAGATTTCTCAATAACTGATAGAATAAATTGGAATAATGGCTTAAAATGTTTAGTTAAAAATGACTTTAATGTGGAAATTTATGCTCAATCAAATTATTAAGTATGAAAATAGAATAAAGATATTTTTAAATATGCCTGAGCTGAAAATTTATGAGTATGCTTAGACTATCTCAGGAAGTTCTCAAGCTAAGTTCCAGAAAAATATGCTAAGTAATTACACTAAGAACGAGGAACATGGAGGAAACAGAAATAGAGAATCCAACACAAGTACTAAGTTAAGGGACATTCCTAAATGATATCAAATAGGCATACAGGGCATAGGTTTTGTTTTGAAAATGTATATCAAGTTACAATTCTACCAATCGAGTGTCAACATCTCTACTTCACCACCATTTTTTGAATTAAATATTCCCTTTAAAATATTTTACCAATTTGATACTTAAAAACAGCTCACTGCTACTTTACTTTGCACGTCTCTGTAAACTGAGTTTTAAAAGTTTTCTTTTCCTTGTGTTATTATTTATTTTCCTTTTTTGCTCAAAGAACTTGAAAACTCCACCTTTAGTTTAAGACAGACCAGAAAAGAGCTGCTTTTTTGACTTACACCTGGATATTATGCTATAAACTGAGGGATGTCATTAGAAAGCCAACTCACTGGTGATAGCATGTTGGCTGTTAAGCCTTTTGTTGAGGATAGAACTATTATATTATATGGTATCCACTTAATGAGAAGGCATGCACCTTGGTTCTGAAGCAACTGCGTTATTACCTTACGAACACTTTTTACATTCATATTTTAGTTCTGTTCATGCTTTTAAAAAATATATAGATGTTTCAAATTACATGCAAATACATTCAATGTCTTCACTGTGCTATTTTTTCATTTCTTTCATCTTTAGAAAGCTTTTCTTTTCCATTTCAAATAGGGTAACTATCCACCTATCGTTTTTCTTTTTTCAATAGTTTAATCTAGTACAGTTCTTCTTTTAGGTTTTAATATAAAACTTATTTTGATGTATAGTATGAAGAAAGGATATACTTAGATTATTTTTCCCAAGGAGCTAATTTACCCATTCATTATAAGTTTAATAAAAGATCTTTTCCCAATTGACTTGAGAGTCTCCTTTTATAATATGTTATGTTCTTTGGAATACAGAGTTTCAGGGTTTTCTGTTCTGTTCCTTGGTTTTTCATTGATTGTTATGCCAGCAAACATTTAAAAATTATCATAATTTTGCAATTGGCTTGTATCATCAATTGTGTATGTCCTTTTTCACCTTTCTTCTGGTTGAAAATATTACTTAGTAACTTTTTTTCCCTATTTTCTCTTGCTTCTGAACTTTAAAATAATTTTGTATGTCTTAGAAAAAAGCTTATTGTAATTCTATAATTGCATTAAACATACAACTTAATTTGAAATAAATGCCATATTTACAGTAATGAGTCTTTTGTAACAGTGGTCCCCAACCTTTTTGGCACCAGGGACCAGTTTCGTGGAAGACAATTTTTCCATGGATGGGGGTGGGAGATGGTTTGGGGATGATTCAAGCGCATTACTTTTATTGTGCACTTTATTTCTATTATTATTACATTGTAATATATAATGAAATAATTATACAATTCACCATAATGCAGAGTGGGAGCCCTGAGCTTGTTTTCCTGCAACTAGATGGTCCCATGTGGGGGTGATGGGAGACAGTGACACCCGAAGTGTGTTGCTTCTGTCCGTTCTACTCTGTAATCTTGTTTTGGTTGCTGTCACTGCAGAAAACCCTGCTTCACAAAGATAGGCTGTTGGAAATGGAAGCAGGCTTTTCAGTGTTTTTGTGGAAATCTCAGGACATTCTGCCTTGACTTTAATCCAGAACGTATGGGGATTTGAAGTTGTCTCAAACATGTTTTTAAGGCCACCGTCATTTGTGATCTCAAGCAGTCGATCCTCTTTTAGCACGGACAAAGTCGATTCACCCGGCTTATTCACAAATGGGTCGCGGATCCATTCCTTCCCAGTTTGGGGTTTTTTTTGTGGTTGGGAACTAATGCTCAAACTCTTTTGAAAGCTGAGATAGGTGATCATGCACCAGCTGAGAGAAAGAAGGCCCTGGCTCAGTCTCTTTCAAAATCTCTGCTAATGTTTGAAGCATGTCAAAAACCCCAGTGTTCACTCGTCGCCCCCATAATTCCAGTTTGGCTTTGAATGCAGCCACTTTATCCCCCCACTTGAACACAGCTGTCGTTCTCCCCTGAAGTGACAGATTGAGTTCGTTGAGCAGGTTGAATATGTCACACAAGTAAACAAGTTTTGTGACCCATTGTGTGTCACTGAAATGTGCTGCCAGTGGTGACTGTTTTTCTAAAAGAAATCTCTGGAGCGGCTCTCATAGCTCAAAAACTCTTGCCAGTGATCTACGCTTAGAAAGACATCTCACTTCCGTGTATAAGAGAAGATGTGTGTGCTCTGCGTCCATCTCCTCACAGAGCTGCATGAACAGACGTGAATTAAGGGCATGTGCTTTAATGTGGTTGATAATTTTAATCACATCCTGCAAAACGTTGTTAAGTTCAGGTGATATTTTTCGGCTAGCCAGCATTTCTCTATGGATGCCACAGTGCGTAGACTCACATTCAGAAGTGACCTCTTTGACCCGAGTAGTGAAACCAGAAAGCCGTCTAGTCGTGGCAGCCACTCTGTCCGTGCATATACCGACACAAAATGACCAATTCAGTTTTCCTGATATGTAATCATTCAAAGACTTGAATAGTTCTGCAGCTGTGGTGTTGGCTGGCAACAAAAGTGCACATAACATATCCTCATGCGCAATCTCCTGAAAAATATATCGAACATAAACACGCATTGTTGCCTTGTTGTCAACATCGGTAGACTCATCAACCTGGATTGTGTACCTTGGTGACTCAATCCTCTTTAACAACTGTGCCTCAATATCCTCTGCTATTTCATCAATTCATCTAGTTATGGTGCTAGCTGAAAGAGGAACACACGTCACCTTTTGAACTGCAGCCTCTCCTGAAAGTTCACGACAAACGTCCTTAGCAGCAGGCAGGATCAACTCTTCACCAATAGTAAAGGGCTTCTTAGCTTTAGCAATGCAGTTAGCCACTAAGAATGATGCTCTCAGCGCAGACACATTTGACAAAGTGGTGGCCTTCAATAATTGCTTCTGTTCTTCGTGTTCACATTTTTTCCCTTTGAAAAACTCCAAAGGCTTGTTTTTTAATGCAGGGTGCTTGGTCTCCATGTAGCGAAGCAGTTTTGAATGTTTCATGGCTTCACTGGATAGCCGGTCGCCACATATTATGCAAAGCGAGCTTGGAGAATGTGAATCACCTGTTTCAATGAACCCATAATTTAAGTAGGACTCTTGGTATTTTCTTTTAAACGCAGCTTTCTTTTTGTGGGCAGTCTTAGAGTCTTCTGTTGTCTCATCATTCGGTCTTTCCCCCTTTTCAAAGAAGCTCTCCAGCGACGTTAGTTTTTTACTCATTTTGGCTCGGGTTAGCTTGTGGGCTTACCAAAACTGTGACTGAGACAAGTGCACAGTGCAGGAAAGAGGCATGGATGGAAGTGGTAAATAAAATAATGGGTGGGCCACGTGCAGACTAAAGTAAGTGTCAGATTCTGACTTAAAGCCTGCCACCAGCTGCAGCTGTTCAATTGAAGTACATCAACTCACTTGCCACTGTAAAGCCTGCCACCAGATGCAGCTTAATTGTCACTTGCCACTCAACGATAGGGTTTTGATGAGACTGCAAGCAATTGATTTATTATGGTCTCTGTGCAGTCAAACCTCTCTGATAATCTGTATTTGCAGCCGCTCCCCAGTGGTAGCATCACTGCCTCAGCTCCACCTCAGATCATCAGGCGTTAGATTCTCATAAGCAGCATGCAACCTAGATCCCTCGCATGTGCAGTTCACACTAGGGTTTGCACACCAATGAGAATCTAATGCTGCCACTGATCTGACAGGAGGTGGAGCTCAGCGGGTAATGCAAGTGATGGGGAGCAGCTGTAAATATAGATGAAGCTTCGCTTGCTCACCTGCTGTTCACCTCCTGCTGTGCAGCCTTGTTCCTAACAGGCCACAGACCGGTACTGGTCTATGGCCCAGGGTTTGGGGACCCCTATTTTACTACAAGGGTGTACTATGTTTTGTCATTTATTCAAATCTGCTTCTCCATGCTCTGCAGTTAAGTTGTTTCTTCCTTTCAGCCCCCATATATTCTTTGTTAAGGATGAATATTTTATGTTTTTTTTTTTTTTTTTTTGCTAGTGTGAATGTTAGTGTATAACAGAGCAACTCATGTTGGTATGTCTGCTGTATGGTGCAGGCCCTACTGCCCCAAGAGCATAGGCTTGGGAATCAGTCAGACTTGGCCTCAAATAAAAATGAACCTGAGTCTCTGGCACAATTTTCCTCATTTATGAAATGATTCTTTGTAAAGGCTGCTTAGCTCAGTTCCTGGCACTAAGGGGCCCTTTAATAAAAGGTAGCTGCTATATAATATCTTAGTGCCACCATTGTCATTACACTGTCCTATACTCTTATTAATTCTAAGATTTAATATTTCATTTTGCATTTCCTAGGTATATGAGCAGTGCACCTCCAGATAAGTAACTATATTTTCTAAAAATTCATATCCCTTTTTTTCATGTAACATATGTTACACATAACTTCTAGAACAACATTAAGTAACAATCTGATGATATTATATAAATAATATTCATAATATTAAGCCACCCTTGCATTCCTGGAGTATTATTCTTTGGTCAAGATGGATATTTTAATATAGTATTGAATTTAACTTCTTAGTAATTAATGTACATTTAGATTCATAACTGAAACTGATCCAAAATTTTTATTTAGTGCTTTTTAAAAAATCAACTTTCTAGTGTGCTGAGTTTCATAATTACTTCCATTACAGAAATATTCTGGTACTATTTTTGTAGTATTGGCAAAGAGGAAGCACCTTATAAATGTAACCATTTATTTTATACATATCATTGAGTTTAACCATCACAAAAACCCTCTGAAGTAAGCATTATTCTTATTCCTATTATATAGATGAGAAAACGCAGGAGATAAATGTTTCCCAAGGTGTTAAAATATATTAATTAAAAAATCTGTGCTTCTGAGCACTACACTGCTTAACATGACTTTCAAAAATATTATTTTCTAATTATATTGCAAGACCACCATTCTTTATGTCAGGTCCCAATTTTTAATATTCATTCATTCAACAGTGTTTATTGAGCACCTACTATGTGCCAGCCACTGTTCCAGCAACAGAATATATATCAGTAAGTAATACAGTAAAATACCTCTGCTCTTGGGAAGTTTACATTTTACTGAGTAGTAGCAGACCATAAACATAATAAGTAAGTAAATCATTTGTGGGCTGTGTCTAAAGCAACACTTAGAGGGAAATTCATAGTTTTATATATTTATATTAAAAGAGAAAAAAGTATAAAGCCAATTATCTGTACATCTACTTTCTATTCTAAGAATCTAGAAAAAGAGGAACAAATTAAATCTAAAACAAGCAAAAGGAAGGAAATAATAGAGGTAAAAAATGAAAAGAGAAAATGAACAAAAGCTAGAACAAATCAATAAAGCCAAAAGGTGGTTCTCTGAAAAGATCAACAGCATTAATAACTTCTAAGTAGAATTATCAAGGAAATAAAAGATAATGCTCAAATTACTAATAATAGGAATGAAAGAGGCTAATAATTATAGATTCTAAAACATTAAAGATAATAAACATTAAAAGAATTATAAATAAGTATATGTGTCCTCTTTCCTTCCAGTTTTATTGAGATATAATTGACATACAGCACTGTGTAAGTCTGTGTACAGCATAATGATTTGACTTACATACACCATGAAATGATTACTACAGTAAGTTTAGTGAACATCCATCATCTCATACAGATACAAAAAAAAAGAAAAAAAATCTTTTTCTTTGTAATGAGAACTCAAGATTTACTTACTTAACAGCTTTCATATATAACATACAGCAGTATAATTTTATTAATCACATTGTATATTACATCCCTAGTACTTATTTATCTTATAACTGGGAGTTTGTACCTTTTGACCACCTTCATCTAATTCCCCATCTCCTCACCCCCCACCTCTGGTAAAATCTGATCTCTTTTTCAGTGAGTTTGCTTCTTTGTTTTTGAAGTATAATTGACCTACAACATTATGTTCACTCCTGATGCACAAAAAAAAGTGATCCGATATTTCTATACATTAGAAAAGGATCACCATGATAAGTCTAGTTGCCATCTGTCATCACACAAAGATATTACATTATTGACTATATTCCCCACACTGTACATTTCATACCCATGACTCACTTATTTTATAAATGAAAGTTTGTACTTGTTAATCTCTTTCACCTATTTCTCTCTTCCCCTATCCCCTCCCCTCTGGTAACCATCTGTTTGTTCTCTGTATCTATGAATCTGTTTCTGTTTTATTATGTTTGTTCATTTGTTTTGTTTTTTTTAGATTCTACATATAAGTGAAAACAGTATTTGTCTTTCTCTGTCTGACTTATTTCACTTAGCATAATACCCTCTAGGTCCAACCATGCTGTGGAAAATGGCATTATTTCATTTTTTATGGCTGAGTAATACTCCATATATATATACCACATCTTCTTTATCCATTCATCTATCGATGAGCAATTAGGTTGCTTCCAATCTTGGCTATTGTAAATTATGCTGCTATGAACATTGGGATGCATATATCTTTTTGAATTAGTGTTTCTGTTTTTTTCAGATAAACACCCAAAAGAGGAATTGCTGAATCATATGGTAGTTCTATTTTTGATTTTTCAGGAATCTCCATTCTGTTTTCCATAATGGCTACACCAATTTACACTCCCACCAAAAGTACATGAGGGTTCTCTTTTCATCACATCCTTGCCAATATTTTCAATTTGTTGTCTTTTTTATAATAGCCATTCTGACAGGTGTGAGGTGATATCTCACTATGGTTTTGATTTGCATTTCCCTAATGATTAGTGATGGTGAGCATCTTTTCATGTATCTATTGGTCACCTGTATGTCTTCTATGGAGAAATGTCTATTCAGCTCCTCTGCTCATTTTTAAATCAGGTTGTTTGTTTTCTTGATGTTGAGTTGTATGAATTCTTTGTATATATTTGCATATGAAACTCATCAGATATATCATTTGCAAATATTTTCTCCCATTCATTAGGTGGCCTTTTTGTTTTGTTGATAGTTTCCTCTGCTGTGCAAAAACTTCTTAGTTTGATGTTGTCGTCCCATCTGTTTGTTTTCGCTTTTTTTGCCCTTGCCTGAGGAGACATATCCAAAAAAATATTTCTAAGACCAATGTCAAAAGTACTGCCTATGTTGTCTTCTAGGAGTTTTATGGTTTCAGGCCTTACATTTAAGTTTTTAATCCATTTTGAGTTTATTTTTGTATGAGAAAGTAGTCCAGTTTGCTTCTTTTGCATGTGGCTGTCCAGTTTTCCCAACACCATTTATTGAAGGGGGTATCTTTTCCACATTGTATATTTTTGCCTCCTTTGTTGTAGATTAATTGACCATCTAAGTGTGGGTTCATTTCTGGGCTCTCTATTATGTTCCATTGGTCTATGTGTCCGTTTCTGTGCCAGTACCATATTGTTTTGATGACTATAGCTTTTTGAGTTTGAAACCAGGCAGCATGATACCTTCAGCTTTGTTCTTCCTTCCCAAGATTGATTTTGTGTTTCCACCAAATTATTTATTCTAGTTCTTTGAAAAATGCACTTGGTATTTTGATATAGATTGCATTGAATCTGTAGATTACCTTGGGTAGTATGGCCATCTTAACAATATTAATTCTTACAACCCATGAGCATGGTATATCCTTCCATTTTTTGTGTTGTCTTCAATGTCTTTCATCAGTGTCTTACACTTTTCTGAGTACAGGTCTTTTACCTCTTAGTTAGATTTATTCCTAGGCATTTTATAGTATATGTCCTTTTTAAATTTCACTACTTCAAATAATAATTATCCTTAAGTTTTTCAAAAGGCTGTTTCAAGTTTTTAAAATTATCTACGTCAAGAGTGAAGCAAAAAAAAATCTCCGATTTAGGATAAGAAATTTGCACACCTGAATTTCCACCCACCTACGTTTGTTATTTCTCACAAATTATTCTTTGTTAAAATAATCTGGAATTTAGATCTAAGTTTTTCCTTTTAAAATTTTGTTAATGTTTGTGGCTTCTTTTTCAGGATTAAGTTTTGACACAGGCATTTAATTTTGAAACTCGATTTCCAATAAATATTTAGGTCTACATATATGGTTAACATTTTAAAAGCTTAACATTTATGCAATGTCCTCCTAACTCTTGGATTCATAATTTAATTCAATGGTTCTCATACTTTAGTGTGCATCAGAATCACCTGGAGGGCTTGTTAAAACAGACTGCTGGGCCCTACACTTCAAAATTTCTGATTTAGTAAGTCTTGGGGTTCTCCCTGAAAAATCCGTGCTTCTAATAAGTTCCCAGGTGATGCTTACTGCTGGTCCAGAAACCATAATTTGAAAACCACTGTGGTAATTTATCACTCAGTTATTTAGTACATATATCTTCAATAATATTTTTAAAGAATGATATATTTTCTGAGCCCTTGTATATCTGAGAATTTTTGCACATTAATATCAACTTGGATATTTGATTACCCTTTCTTCTAAAAATATGTGCCACTCCATTTTCTTCTGCTATTTAGTGTTCTTGAGACCATATCTGTGGCTAGCCTAATTTTATCCATCTATTCTTGTAATTCAAAATATTTTGTAGAATGTGCTAGTTAAGTCTCTTTACAGATTTTTCTGGTAATCAGTGATTCTTTCTAATTATTTTTTAATTTAGGAAAGTGTTTAAAAATATATGCCTTTCATTATGAATTAACATATGGAAAGTGCCTATTAAAGAAACTAAAATTTAGAAAGTAAGCTTAGAATAGTGACTGGTATTTTTTCTTTAATTACCTGCTGCCCCACCCCCATCCTGCTACTTTCATCAAGAATTCCGTTTTTGGTTGTCTGTATGTCCATCACCTTCTCTTTCATGATATTGACTTCTCTGTCCTATTTGTCTACATTTTGGAGAGATTCCTAAGGCCACCCTTCACAACACTGATTTGAGTTTCCATGGTTTCAATTTTTCTCTGTCATAAAAGCAATGTGGATTTTATTTGTGCTATTGTATTTTGGTTTTACTATTTTTCCTTTTCTCAACTATTTCCCTAGCCATTCTGCATCTTCTCATCTCAGTCCAGCATGAATTGCCCCTGCTTTTTCTGTCTGCATGGTTAGGCAAATCCCCTCTTCAGGACTAAAGGTATGTGCAGCATTGATGTTCACATTTCAAAGGCAAATTGGCAGAATCTAGCAGATCATGGGAGTCTGTGAGACTAAAGTGGGAAAGTTTTATTTTTTTCTCCTTGCCTTGATCTCTGGCACTCTTTACAGATGGAATATATGTAAAACTACATAATTCCCAGTGAACAGATACTAGGAGTCTTCGAGTCTCTAATTCTACTTGAAGATCTTAGCTTATGAGGATTAGAGCTCTTAAACATTAGGCATTGCCTCCAGCTACTCCTGGCCACCCCTCACAGACAGAGAGATACGAAGTTTTCATTCATTCTAGAATCTATCTTAGGGCACTGGAACAACAGCAATGCTGCTTGCCTTAAAGTAGGTATAAAAGTGCTGAAAGTGCTTCTTGGCTCTGTTTTTATCTATTCCTGGTTTAGAAAAACAAAAAAAATCATCTGAAATATTATCATAAAAACAGCTCTTTTGATACATCCAATCATATGCACATTCTCAGAAATACCTGGTCAGGAATCCTATAGGAGTAGCAAAGAATGGCCTCTAAAGATATATCCCATCACCCCAAATTTAATACCTATACGTAAAGCTCACCAAATAGAAAGTTAGTAAAAATTGCTTGACAAGTGTGACATTTGGCTAAGAGTTAAGTCAACATTTTGCTGTTCCTTTGAATTTTGTCACTCTTTATTTGTTCATAAATGTTAGTGAGAATTTTGGAGAATCCTTCTGAGGGTCTACTCATTTAAAAATCTAAATTATTATTAGAAAGATCAATGACTAAACTGAACCATCAATGATATATTGGTTCACTTCATTCTCCTTAAAACAAACATCTCAAATTTTTATACGAAGTATTATACCTTGTAATGGTGACATTCCCCACATTAAAATGCCCCCGCCAACCCTGTGCCAAATGGGGACTGAAGATCACAGGTGTCAGAATACTCTGAGATTCTTGTTGAGAAAAGTATGTATTCCTGGCCTCACCTCAGATCTACTGAATTAGATGCTCTCTCGGCCCAGGACGTGGCATATTTAACGAGCTCCTTGGGTGACTACTATCACACTAAACACTTTGGTGATCCCTGCTATATTATAAACCTATACAAAAATGGTGAAACTAAAGAAAAGTCTTTTGGGAATGATTTAGAATAATGCATAAGGAACAAACATGCAAATACACACACACACACACACACACACACACACATTATTTCTACCAAAAAGTTACCATACCCCCATCAAGTATAAACCTGCTATTAAAACAAGGATTTAGGGAGCTAGAAGGGACAAGGCAAAAAGATATTTCCGCTACTCAAACTATTATTGTTAGCCCAATTCTTTTCTATTATGTTTTATTTTACACTATTTCAGACAGAAATTTATAATTCCATTTTAACATTGGGCTAAAGTAAAAGACCAAATGTTTGGAGCTAGTGAATAAAAATCCAGCACAGAAATAATTTGATCCATTAAACCTTTGGCATCTGCCTTGAAAAGTACATATGTTTCTTTGTGTTATTTCTCAGTATATTAATATGAGAAATGCATGAAGCACAGAGGTTAATAGGAATACTGAGAGGTTTACTAGACCACTTACAGTATAATTGTGACCTGTCATTACTGTGATGTTTTTTAAACAGTGATTAATCTTAGTGGCATATTTATAGATTATTTTCAGTCTAATTTTTTTGTTGTTGTTAAAGAAATACAAAAGTGGGTCTCTGTGTATTTTCTTCCTACAATATGTTAAGAACATTACAAAAGCATAATAGAGTAAATTAATACAGAATGAGCTGGGGTAGGAAAGTTGCTATAACATAGTGGTTAAATTCATAATATCAAGAGTCAGACAGCATGAATCCCAATATACCTAGATATCAGCTGTGTGACATTACAGAATTTACTTGACCTTTCTGTGCCTCAGTTTCTTTTTCAGTAAAACAGGTCACTAACTGAGACCACCTGACCAGGTTGTAATGATTAAATGACATCATACATGAAAAGTTCTTAGTGTCTGGTGCATAGTAAGATGGCCTATAGTCTATTAGAATTTCTTACTCAGTTACAAAAAGCTCTCCAGCAAGTCAAGGTGGATGGCAGAGATTAAGAGACAGTCTGATCTCCAAAACCTTCTGAATTGTACACAGCTGAAAATTAAGAATCAAAAGGTGTTTCTTGCAGGTCTAAAATGTGCCTCTAACTTTCCTATATTTTGGTGGAGATAACGAAGAAACAGTAATGGCTCCTGCTTTTAAGAAGCTTATAATCTAAATAGGTCAATAATTAAACAGATGTGCTAAATGAACAAAGATGTCCAAGAAATATTCCTTGGACTCTTGACTATGTCTATATACTTTTTTTCAAATTAATTCACACTGATTAAAATTTCTCATACCATATGATGCCCAATGTATGCTAAGAGGGTTTCACCTTCTTCTTATTTTAATTATATTTTATCTTCTTTTGTTTTAAACCAGGGAAAGAGAAATAGTGTAGTTTACTTTTTCCCTTTCAGAAAGGGCTTAGCATAGGTTTTTTGGCCCAATATCTTCCCCACCTCACTACTTTCAAAATGTCCTTTTCGCTCTCCCCACTTAATGAAAAACTAACATCTCTGAATTACTTAATAGTGCTTTTTGCAAGCTCAGTTGAAATTATAAAGGAGACGATACTGCTCCTGGGGAAAAAGATGGATCTGTCCAAAAAGAAGGTGAGACAGTTGCAGGAATACATGGTCATTTGTAACTGACTGAAGATTACAAAGAAGGAATTAAGAAGGACCCCAAAGTTTGTTCTCAGCATCACAGTTGGACCAAGCCCTCATACAGTTTATCTAAGCCAGTAACAAATAAGGTTATTTATGGCTATATTGATGACAGTTTCATTACAAGTGAACGCTGCATGCTTACATTTTAAGAAAAATGCCTGAATGCTTCCTGTCTTTTTTTGTTCTTTGGAATAAATTCAAGAATTTTTCCCTAATTCACCTATTTGACTCAGTTTTCCCATTTGGAGATGAAGTGATATAGATAATAAGGGACATGATTTTGACAATGTTCACAGACTGTCAAATCGTAGAATAAATTTTAGATTACTAAGTGACATCTGTAGCTTATTAGAATTTAATGAGTATACCATAGTTATACCATTTAGACTTATTGTGGCAGATTTTGGATGAAGACATTGATAAAAATGCCTAGCAGTTCATCTTTGGAGACAGATCTTAGCTTGAATCCAAACTACGACATGTCCTGGCTATGTAAACTTTGGCAAGTTGCTTAACCATCTGGAGTTTGAGTCTTTAAGTCTGTAAAATGGGCCCAGTAATATCCACCTCATAGGGTTATTTAAATAAGAATGCATTTAGAGTGTTCAATACAGTGCTGGGCACCCAAAGATCATATTATTAAAAAGGCCTGGATATTCCACACAGCTGTTACTCATTTTTTGAATTGCCAGGGCTGAGGAGTGCAGAAAGGCTGATCAATTTTGCTAGTAACACAAGTGACTAGCAGCATAAATGTTCAAATACCACCATTAGCACATATTAACTTATATACTGAAATTTATTAACCCATTCAAGGAAATTTTCTCAGAATTGCTGGTGCTACTTTAAGAGACATAGTCGAGTTTACATAAAAAGTAATAAAACCAAGGTACTGTTTTGTTGTCATAAAGTTGTGCAAAGATTAGATGAAATAAGCTAGTACTCTTGTCCTAAAAGTATGTATACTCAGTGATGTACTTCATATGGCAGTATGTATCCCATGGGTAAACTGATTTTAAGGGAATCACTTTCTAGATCCCATATTTCCATATGTATTATTTCTTAAGTTATATTGCCTGAGAAAGAGTACAGTCAAGAGATCATGCTGGCTCTTCTGTTCCCAACTCCAATGTCTCAACATTCCTTTCCACCTTAGAAAAAAAGCATATTTCTCAGTGATCTCAAATACTGCAATGGTATCTTGCCCTGTGGTGTAAAGATTCTAGGGTACCAAATGGAATGATAATTCAAAATATTGGCGTTGGTCTATGATTGAGTAAAAACTATTTTTGCAAGTCAGATGACTTCTAAGTTATTACTTCAAAAAAACTGAAAGAGAAACTCATCAAATTGTTTAAGTATTTTTGGTTAAGATCAATAAGTAATGTTTAGCTTATAACATGAAAGGTGTCCAAAGATTTGAGTGAAATGACTATGATATTATAAAACTCTTTCCACTCTAAAATTAAAATTATTTAGATGAACAAGGACTTTCAATGTTCACATCTACAAATAAAAGCAGGATAGAATGATGCTGAACCTGGGCATTTTTAGGAATAGCATGCATCAATGGATACATGATCAGATTTTTTTTAAAAAAGCCATATTTTTCTCATTAAGAAACGCATTTCCAATAAAATTAGTTTCATGTTGAAAAATAATCAAAACTTATAATACATTTATATTATTATGATAAAGTATAAATTTTAAAGTCTAACAATACGAAAGAAAAAACATTTATCATTTAAAGTCTTAACCCAGAAATTTAAAAAATATAAATGTCCAGTTATAGACATATATTTTGTTAAAGACAAATTCCATAGAGGGGCTTATAAAAGAAGTTCAAGCTTAAAAATATATGAAAACAGAATAAAACAGAATAAAATCTGGTGAGAAGTTCAATTAAAAATATTAGTTCAAGGGAAAAAAACCTATGTAAAACTTTCAACTATTATTTAGAGCTTGTTTATGTATTTTTAAATAAGATGACGAGTATAAAGTCACTGGTCTTTAGACTCTATTAGGTTTATTTACAAGAATGATGTAGCAATTTCATTTTAAGAATGAATATTTGCAGAACTCGGGAAATTCTGTCTTTTGCTATCAAGTAAACTTATAGCCAAAATCTGTAAAGGTCAACCTAAAATGAGTGAAGGGTACATGGTATATAATTTTTTAAATGTGGGGTATTTGTGAGCATAAAAATTTGAAGACCACAGACATAATATGTATAGAATCCTTAGTATACTTTCTGCACCAAACTGATTCAAAGTGCTGGACTTTTTGCAAAAGCATAGCAAAGAGGTTAAGCTGGCCTGACCAGATTCCTTTGCCTCCTCTATTCCAATCCTAACTCTTCCTGTACCATCACTCCTGTATCATCTTGGCAGTCTGTACCTTTAATGCATCAGATACTGCATGGGTCTCTCAAAGGTCTACCATGCCCTACACTTAAGGACCTCTTGGAACTTATCAGGTATTCACATGATACAAAATTGTCTGGGCTGCACACCAGGACACTCCTCCATCCAAGAAGGCTGTAGGCAGCTTCCACGGTTGATGAGCATTATGGCAAACAGGCTATAAACATGACTTTGGAAGACTCTCAGTGCATAGTGTAATCATGCAAACAGCAGGGATACTGTACACTGAAATAGCTTATCTCTGCAACATTGGTTATCTCCTTCCTTTTACTGATAAAAGGATACCATTGTATGGGGATGACAGGAAAGGAGTAAGTGAAGAGAGAACAGAAGGCTGCCAATACTGTTGTCTTCTATATTTTAAGAGTCTGAGAAAGTAACTAGGTTCATTGATATTTAAGTGCTTGTCCTGGGAGAAAACTGTTATTATTCAGTATGTTAGTATCTGCACAAAGTCAAAAAGGAAAACATAATATTTCACAGTCGTGAGCTTAATTTTACCCTTGTCTACCTCTGACACCTTCAAAGGATTACTAATATCCATAAATTGTCTTTAGTGGCACTCAGAATGGATTCGCTTCGCATAAACAATGGTTTGCAATCAACATTTAATCTGGAATGGGGTGACATATTCTTTCTATTCTGAAACATCAAATATTGTGCTCTATACTTTTTCTAGGAATTAATTCTGACCTTATTAACTACAATTTGTTTCAGATACTTAACTGTGGGCAGAGATTCTCCATTTATTTATAGAATACCATGATTCTCTAATTTTACCTTGGATTAAAGCCTTTTAAGTTATTTGAGAAGTAAGTTATTCAAACCAAAATGCTCAGTGACACTAACTGTACTTCATCTACTGTTCAATGCATATTCTCAGGCCCTCCCATACTTATGTATCAGAAATTCAAGAGGAAGACTCCAGCAATCTGTATTCTAATAAGTCCTCCAGGTACTGGTACACATTAAAGTTTGAGAACCACTGATCTCCTGGAGTCTCACCTCACCAGCAGGACTTCCATAAGTAAAAACTGGCTACAGTTTAGAAGTTAAATAGAAATATTTCCTTTATCAACATACATGAATCCTGATACATAAAGGAATCATATATACAAATCTTAAGTCCAACAATTAAGGGTTAATCTATTTTCTATTATGTGATCAGGCATTTGCTTCTAGAGGGTTTCAAGATCTTTAACTACTGAGAACCAATGACATTTTGATACTTCTCTAGATGTTAGGAATAAATGTATTAGCTTTATAGTCAAGAGTTTGCTGGAGAGTTTGGACCAATGCTTACGGATTTAAACCAATGAATGGATAAAGATGGTGAAGAATCTCATTCTAATCATGCCCTCCTTTCCTAATTTCCCTTTGCACTGTTTGGTCTTCTTCCCCTTTTCCTTAGGGAGCCGAGTGATTGATAGCCTAATCCAATGACTATATTACAGCTGCCTCAACTAGGACTCTTTTCCTTATCATTAGCAGTTAGCCTATGGTTAAATTCACAGCTCACTGCTTGGTACAGCCCCTGAGATTTAAGGGTCTGGCCTTTAGAAAATATTTAACATACAACTGAAATCTTGACATACTGAGAACTCAGTTCTCTGCAAGGCTTCTTTAATTAATCCAATGTACTGTACCATTGTTCTGTATGAGAGTGTGACATGGTGAACTGTTTCTGAAGCTTACAGAGATGTGTGGCTCTAAATTAAACAGTCACTCACATGTACCTACACTGATTTTTAGTACAGTAGATATGCATGAATCTGTGAATATTTAAATTCAAGCTCAAACAGTGACAAAATACTCTCTAGTTTTACTTTCATAATAGAACATTTTTGATTAATTTCAAGCTTGAAATCTTTCTTGATGAAAACACACACACACACACACACACACACACACACACACAGAAGAAAGAAATTTAATAATTCATTACCACTGCTGCAAAGGTAAGTTTTCTTAATATGCTTGTCAGTGTCCTTTAGTTTACGAAGTCTATCAAATATTTTCTTAGGAGCTGGTAACAGACATTAATTTATTTTCCTTATTTTGAACAAAGAAAAAATATATACTATCCAGATACCCAAGAATTTTTTGGCTCTTAAACATCATTCGATTTTATCATTTATCTGCAGTTATTTTAAAATACCTAAGGAAAGAATATAGACCTTGATCTATGCTTTAAACCTTTGCCCTTGCTCCAGTCTGTCAATGAGCTGTAAGCGTCTATGAATATGGCAGCTGAGTCCCAGATGAAAAATTATGCATCTCATAAACTGCTATTCTGCTGAAATGTCAAGCCAAGGCAAGGCTGTACCTCAAACTCAGCACTTGGCATTTTCCTTCTGTCTGCTTTGTTGCCATGAAGCAAACATGAGCAGTGAGGATCCGTGTAGGGCAGGTAGCAGGCGAGCTCACTGTCAAAAATCTATTATTAGGGCTCTGATCTCCTGCATAGACCAACGACGGCCAAACAGTGAGAAACTCCGGCTTCGGGAAAAGCAATATAATGCAAAAGGGGATTCTTTGTCAACCTGTACATGAATATATTCAAATAAGCACGATTTAAATGAGAATAGTTCTAATGGTGAGCTCCTCTCAACTAAACTGATAATTTATAATGAAAATTGTAATTCAACATCTTTATTTGATATGCCTACTTTTGACTATTCTGCAAATATAGTACATATATTTATATAACAAGTTCTTTAAGAATTTGATCAGTTAAACTTGTGATAGTCTAAGAATGTTTTTACATATGTGAATAATATACTAGAATTTTTTGCATTATGTTGGTACGTATAAAAAAAGAAAATAGATAAGTGAGTATAAAATGGAAGGCTCTCCTTTTAATTTTTCTTTTTGGCATGATTTATTACTGCTTTTTTATTCATTTAAATATTATCTTTATCAGATTATTTTAGATATTTCAGTATTAAAATCTAAGCTCTTATTGATAAAGATGGTTACAATAGACAGCTGAAATTTTATGACGGATAGTAGGTGTGTTTTTCTGAAAGGATTTTATGCATCAGTAATCATGTGATTGACACATAAAAAAATCCAGCCCATTAAAAACTACTTCCTATAAAAAATATCAGTACTGCATTTTATGATATAATTGTAACGTATAGTATAAGAACTTAAAGCAATCTTACCAAAATTTTCAGTTGCTTGCATGTGTGAAAATAGTTATTCAAAGCAAAATGTAACTGAAACTTCTGAGTTTCCAATCTAGTATATGTTTTGTCATCTTCTCCATTTTACACAATAGTCACTAATAAATACAACAAAATAAGTTTAAGTTTATGCTTAGAGCGGGTTTCATTGGATTTGTGTTTATGTAGTGCCCAGTAGCTGAGCACATGCTGCTAAGTCCCGGCAACTCTTGAGTAACTATTTTAAAGACAAACATAAAGTATGCAGTGTGGAGCCAATGCTTAAGATTCTTTTTTAAGCTACTATTAATACATTATTGATACATCGATTCCCTCAAGTTTTCTGAACTATACACTTTGTACTCATTTCTAGCCCTACATTGTCACGGAGTTACAAATTACTAGCAAATTTCTAACTTGCACCTTCTTTTATTGGTAATTCCCATGTTGATTTTACAAAGAAAACACCCTTAGGCTTGTAACTGTAAGAGCTCAGTTAGTGTGCACTGTCCAATAGCCCACATAGCTAGATTTCAAATCATATATCATTTATTTGTAGAATGTAAGAGCATTTATGGAGTATACCATTATCATTTGTTGAGAAATACACAATCATTTCTTAACCTTTGTAATATCCTTCACATGATTAGTAAAATATGGGTTCCTGAAACAGAGATCAAATCTTTTTTTTTTTTTTTTTCCAGAGATCAAATCTTGAAGGCCGTCTTTGATGAATTATTCAGAAATCAGTATAAAGTTTATAAGTATTAGTAGTGAGTAATAATAGTGTTCTACTGTTTTAACTAAGTTGATACAGAATCAATAATTTCAAACATCTAAAATTTGAAATTGAGGACAAGAATTTCCCTTTTTTGATAAAATAAAACAAATTTAGCAAATAAAATAATTTAAAACGAGTTAATTTTTCAACCTTGTAGAAAGTAAATTATATTGAGCCTAAAGTATCTATCATCATCTCAAAGTGCCTTCTGCAGAGAAATTTCAGAACTTTTCCCTATATGTGGGGGTGTGTGTATGTGTTTTCATGTAAAACAAACGAAATATGTGCGGGACAACGGAATAACAACAAACCTAAGGAATATGCCCATCCCCCATTAATAAAAAGAACCTTTTAAAACACAATAAGGAACAATAACAAAAACTCCTTCAAATGAGTTTACCCCATTGCTTGATTACTATTTCTCCCGATGCAGCTATAAATGAATAAAAGTTATCCTTGTGAAGTCAGTTGCAAGAAAGACATATCTTTAGTTATATCATGCAGGACTCATTTTTAACCATCTCTAAAAGAATCTTATCTACAGGGAGGACTTCATGTGAATATGTCCCACCACAGCTGGATAACACCATTTATACAGGTGATAGTAATCACGGAGTTAGGGGTCAGCTTAAGATACCATTATTATTTGGGGACAAGGTCAAGAAAAGGGTCAAAATTTGAAACTAAATCAAGAAAAAAAATTACCAAACTAAAACTAGGTAAAATAATGAGTAATCCACTTGAGGACAGAGTTTATAAATAATGTTCCCGATGAGATTAGTGTTCCTTCTAACCAAATAAATAAAGCCAAGGAATTTTCTCCCCTCCCCCTCAAAAAAAACCAACAATAATTTATTCAACTGTGTAGTGATACATGAACTAATTGCTGTTTGATGTTAAAAAGTGTTCTGCATGGATTCTAGAAAAAAAGAAAGTTAGGTGGTAACAACTTACAGTATTATGTTTCTACTGTCCAGAGAAAGGTAGAGAATATTGATTCTTTAGAGGCAATGGTTTAGACAGAAGTACGTGTATGGTGGAGAGCTTAATTAGTCATCCCAGTTTCATGAAAATATTCCTTATGAATACTGAACAAGCTTTCTTTTGACACTGTTCTCACTATGAAATCTCCTTTAATAGACTCCTACTGTTATCACAAATCTTGCCAGGTATTTCTCCTACAATTAAAATTTAGGTTTATAAGTCATTTTACTATGAATTTGATTCCTGTGTTTGACCACCTTCCCCACTCCAATAACCTACAGATGAGTTGGAAAATGCAGTTTCTAAAATAACAAAGCTGAGGATGAGACCTTGGAATGAAGTCCTAACTCTCCCTCTTGACATAAATTTTAAACTTCAACAAGTAGAAGTTACCTCACTTAATGACTTCTACAGGCATAATGACATCTTTTATTTAACAAAGAGACCTCCCTCTAAAACAGCAGCTTTCCGACATTTTTGAAGTTAACCACAATAAAAAATTCATTTTACATCATGACCTAGTACAGAAATACATATATGTGCACATTACATGTATAACTAAAAAAAGATGTTTGACCAGTGTTTATCCCAACTGTGTGCAAAGCATTCTGACAGTTTTTTCTGTTCTATTTCATTAAAAAAAAAAAATTTGTTCAGAGTTCATTAAGCTTGATTCCATAATACACTCATGAGTTGGGAACCAAAGTTTGAGAAACATTGCTTTAGAATACTCTAGAATCCAGACTGATCATATTTGAAATAATTAAACTGACATTCCTTAGCTGAGGTTCTGTTTTTGAAGCTAGTCACTGCACCTTACTAGCTAATATGTTTTAAAAGGAGGACATTACTGAAATGTGACCATTGTTCTATAGCACGTGCCCTACTCTAGTTCCTCACCATTTCCCCATTGAAACAAAACAAAATATTCATTTCAAATAGCAGGGATCTTATTCTGAGGAAAAAAAAAAAAAAAAGACTGATAGAGAGCTAGAAAGTATTGAAAGAGAAAAATAGCCTTCCCTGGTAATGAAAAGTATGTACTGTATTTCAGGTGGCTATCCAAAATTGAACTCTTTTTAGCTTTCACTTAAAAAAAAAAAAAATCTATGATTCAAGCAGCTCTTCTAAAAGTAGATATTCCAGTGTTCTGAGAGAACACTTGGGTGAGTATTAGCACTGTGCTGTGGGAATTTTTTTTTTTTTAATTTTGTAAAAATACCTGGCATATTTTGTGTAGTTTTCTAAAAAAGCAGCATTATTGATAAAACTAGGAATGGTATTTAGCCATTTTGATATTTTCATCACTCCTAAAATTTGAAGCCGTTTTTATGTAACACATTTTGTTAGGCTAGGTTTTGCTATAACTCATTCTGAAGGTACTTTGTTATAGAACTTACTTCTGTCCTAAAATATATTATCATTGCCTGTTTAGACTGCTTTTCAGATTATATTACCTTTAAATTAAAGCAAACATTGCTTTAAAGGAGAAAAACTATTAATTTTGTCAATATGGAGAGAGTCTATTTTCAAAACAAATTGTTTATAATGTGAAGGGACTTAATATAGAACCTATTAGAAATGAGGTACAAACCCTTAAAAATGTTAGGGACATTCTGTTGTTTAAAATGAAAGTTCTACCCAGGCTTGGCTGAGTTTATAACCCAAGTGAATATTTATAGATGAATTTATAAATCTTAGAAATAGAGTTTTATGGAAATGTTAACGGGCCCTGAGGTACAGCTAAACTTGTTTGCAGACACTGCTATAATTTCCAGTGTGTGTATGCTTAAAAGATTGCAACACAAAAGACTTTTTCTAATGCTGTAATTCCATCAGTTTATTAGACTGAGTTATGGTATGGGAGAATATTCAGAAACTGCAGCTTAAATGAGAAAACGTGAATGGTGTTACTTATATAAAATACTACTGCAATAGTTCTTTTATTAATTTTTAATGTTCAGCACCCTCTGTGACCTCCTTTATTCTCTTGCTGTCAACATGGCAGGCTGGAAAAATTGAAATGGGCTGACAGAAAACATAGTGCACGTTACAGCCCAACTCTGGAATCTCTCGACTCTCTTTCTGAGACACATGCTAACTTGTTCCATGTTATTCTGCATTACAATAATATTTAAGGTCCTGTTTGATAGCTCTTGATAAAAGGCAGTTCTGTCTGGACCCTGAGCAGGTGCTCCTCGTCAGCCTTCCTCTTTCTGACATTGTGGGAATGGCATTCAATTAAAAGCAGAATATACTATTTTTTTTTTTTTTTAATCATGGCTTATAGGCACACTTCACGCTCTCAAAACATAATACCTCAGCATGGAGAGAGCTTTATTTGTGTCTATGCAGCCTCTTCCAAAAGCACATTTTGGTCTGATTCAGCAATGCTTTTCTTGAACAGTGGGACACTTCTATGTTATGTATATTTACCACTGTCTCTATCACCAAGGAGACTAATCCCCATACCAGTACAGTCAAGAACCTCACAGCATTGTCTTTGCAAGACCAAGTTCATGTTGTCACAGCAACAGAGTGCACAGGGCAAAGATATTGAACAGGACTTTGGGATTAAAACTTCTCTTTCTGTTTCAAATGCAAGTGTTTTATGATGAGAAAAAGTGTGCAAAGGTATGAGGTCTGCAAATATCTTGTCAGCTGAAGCTATAAATGTAATGTTTTAATGATTTATTTCACAGTTGTGAAGGTGAGATTTTTGAAGAAGGTAGATGTCAAACTTCTAGGAAGACTGGAAACTAACCCAGACTATGAAAAAAGATATTAAAATCAGGGTGCTTATATTCTTCTTTTAGAAGACCTTGTTATTAGCCTTTACTAATTAATGATGAGACAATTGTGACAATGAGAAATTCTGAGTAATGCACAGACTGCAAGAGAATAGAATTTGTATGAAACCCTATCTTGGTATACTCTCCTCTTGTGCTATCAGTCACTTGATCAATCTGTTCCATCTGTCGTAACTATTAGGAGTTTTGACCAGCAGTGAGTTATAAGAATTTGGGATCATAAAAGGCACAATATTCTTGCTTGTAACATGATCTCTTGATTTTTCACCAACCTCCAAGGAAGCAAAAATCCAAGGAGAGGGTAACACTTACCGGACACTCCTCCGTACGTAGTCCGTTTCCCAGTGCCCACTGCTGGCCAGGGTGTGCCATCGGCTTTTAATCCCATGAGACCTGAGACGGTGTTGGTGGCTGTAACACCGTCTGCGCCACCTATGAAAAACACAACACTTTTCTGCAGTTCTTAAAGGGACAATTGCTAAAACCCATTCAAACCCACACAACCCAGAAAAATGCACACTCTACTTTCTCTTGAGAACATTTCCTCCCCTTAAATATATTCACTAATTTCATTCCTATAATTATACTTAAAATGCTAGACATAAAAATTTTTAATTACCACCACTTTATTTTTCCAATTATTATACAGATTTGTGGATGCCAAATGTTTTGTACTCAGTGTTATTTTCCAGGTAATTTACAATACCTTTACAAATCAGGATGCAATTTCCACTGGATAGCACACAAGCATATATGATTTGTAAAATCATGCATTGACTGTATGATTTATGTGTTCAAGATATTTATTGAGCATGTGTTTAAGGCAGTGTACTAGATCTCATCAAATATAAAGGGAACTCATAAGAAATTTCACCTGTGGAAGCAGCTATCTTCTAAAAAAGTTTCATTAAAGGTTCAGGTGCTATTGCTGGACTGTTATATTGTGAAGTCATTCATTTTGGAGTGGTTTGTTGTGACTGTGGCTTCGTTTCATAATTGTTTGTGTGTAAACCAGGTGTTTATTAGGAAAAATGATAGATATTCTTGTATTCCCGGGCCACTTACTAGCTTGAGTATAGGTATGGATCTGTTACATTTGTGAGGTCAAGCGCTCAATTTAATACTTTTCTTAAAGTTTAAAGAGAGATATGCACATATATTTGTGGATAAAGATATACTTTAGTATGGCTACGAAATTCAGGCCCATACTTACATAACGAGGCAATTGATGTAAGTCAGGTTCTTACCTTCCTTTGCAGCTCTGGCGATGCTTACGATATCAGTGACATTTGGGGTCAACTTGGCAAAAAAAGGAATCTGAACAGCTTGCCTAATCCAGCGACAGATGTTTCGCACCAGCTCTGGATCCTGTTCAAATAGGTCAGTTAAATATAGAACATAATTAAAGAATTGTGATCAAAATGTGTGCTGGAACAACAGCAAAGCTGGAGATGTGCAAGGCAAATCCAACTTGACAATGAGCAACATGATATATTTCTCAGATTCCTCCTCAGTATTACATCTAGACTCATTAGGGAACTAAGGTTAACACACTTCAAGTGAACTGCAAATTCATCACATAAAGGTTAAATTCCTCAAGGGAGCCTTTGGAAAATAAAATTACAAAGAACCAAATGGAAGAAAGTGTTTCCCACTTCCAGTTAAATAATGCCAGAAATAAAACATAAACTTCTGGTGATAAGTTTGGGAACCATTACAGAATTTCTAACGACCTCATTGGTTTAAGCCTAATAAAAATATTTGAATAGCTGACTCCCAGGTAAATGGTATGAAATCTGAAGTCTATTGTTTTCATTATTAGAAGACTTAGTCTTGTTGAAGTGTATTCAAAAGAAAATATGTGACTTCCTAATCAATTTAATTATGGTATATAGTATATGCTAATATAGGATAATTCAGCCTTAGGTTACACAGGATCTGATCAGTAACTCTAGCTTACTTTTGCACATGTTGCCAAGAGCTGTGTAGCACTTTTCAACATTGGTCAACTTGAAAGAATTGATCAAAATGACAAGAATGAAACAAAATATCAAATGCTCATTTTTAAAAGCAAGGAATAGATGTTTTCCTGCCCTGTTTCTTGTGATTTTTCAGGCTTCTATTTTCTCATGGGACAAGTATCATTTAGAGGGCAATCACCTATCCTTTCCATTGAAAATAACTTAGCAGTAGTAATGTTCTTTGATTTCAACACATACAATAGTCCTTTTTTTCCATTACTTTTAGTGCAAAATTTATTCTGACAGGTACTGATAATGTGCTTTGATAAATTACATTAAAATATGCAATAGCAATTCATTATTGAACTTGGTAATATTATCTTAGGAAGTTAAAATGCTTTTTTTAAAAAATAAAAGATCCACCCAGAAAAATGCATATATTTAAACTATGAAACAGTAGGCAAGAATTTCATTTGTAATTAATATTTTTACATGTAAGAAAGTTGCTCTTTGCATTTTAACCTTTCGAATTCTTTTAAGATGAGATTTCTAATGTTATAACCTTTAGAAAGAACCTTTTCACTTAGGTTTAATGCATCTTGATCAGTCATCTTGTATTACTCTACAAGTTACGTGTTTGTGTGCTAAGACACTGTGATGAGGTAATTTCTTTTGATTGTTATTGTCGCTATTCAGCAAAACTAATAATTTCAACAAGAAATCTTTGACTTGGCTTGTTCTCTTTTCAGAACAGTAATTTCTTCATTAAACATAAATATTAAAAAAGCACTATATGGAATGCTCTACAGGGCATACTGTGTATTATGAATAGTAAAATCTGGAGACTTAGCTGTACAAATTCTAACTCATGAAAATGGAGATCTGCCCCTGCCCATGCAATGTTCATGAAATATTTATAACCACTGCATTGGCATTATGAAGACAGTTGCATCTTTGTGACTTTCATTTTTAAGTTATGAATTTCCATGGGACTTAGCCTAGAAATGACAGTAACTCTAGATGACATCAATTGCATGTCCTTTGTGAAAGCTCTCTTTAAGGTAGAATTTGCCGATAATTTAAAGATCACTTGAATTGCATAATACATGGAAGGTAGCCTGATAAGAATTAGTAAAACAAATTTAAAATATTATCTGGTTCCAATAGAGTAAAGACTAATAATCTGATATAGGTTTCTAAGTGGCTTTCAATACTATTGACCACCGTGTCTTTATATTTACTTTGAACATCTGTCACACTTTTTTCTGTTGATTCTCACTAGTTGAATACTTTAAATGGATGCCTCAATACATTGTTTAACAATTTGAAATTTGTTCAGAGTTTTTCAGTTTTTGTAAAAAAATATGGTCCATTGGTTACCTTTATTTACTTGAATCATCTGCTATTTTGAGTTACCATAGTTTAATCCTCCGATAGTTCTATGAGTAAGGTTTATGGTGTTCAGATATATTTTACCTGTCTTCATACTCAGTTAAGCCAGCTGTTTACTAATCCTCATACCCAGCTGAAACACAGTTTGATTACCTGAGAATTTTTTTTTTTTTTTTTTACCTGAGAATTTTAAAGACAACTTATAGCCAACATTATTGTAAAAATTATTGACTTCCATAAATTGTAAAGTTTTGTTTGACAGGCATAATAGGGAATATTCTAATACAACTAGAAATGTGGTGAGGCTAATAACATGAAAAAATGAACCTGTATACTTTGGGGAAACTATTCACACATTCCTAATTTCCTCACATTTTTGATATGAATGATCAAGATCTAAAAACAATTAATAGTGCTTCTGCATCTTGACCTTCTCATTTGCTAGTGATAGCATCAGGTGGCATTGCCCTTCCTAACAAGCCAATTTTTAGAATCTTATTGAAATGAATAAATTTTAGACAATTTCTAATTCTCCCCTCCAAAAAGTCTTCAGGATAGGAAATACACAAAGTTACTACAACCTCTCCGACAGACTGAGACTTTAACATTATCCACACCAACAAAAATTAAATAAAAGAAGACAATTCTGGACTGCTTTTCTACTTCTAGGCATATAACATTGTAGGCAGTCAAAAAGATTTGTTGTGTCAATGAAAGAAGACTAAATGAAAACTTGGCAGATTTTCAATTTCTTTATGTATCCATCAATTTGTAGATTATGTTTGGGTTTAAGAAAAACACAAATATATTTTATGATAGATACTGTCTAAAAGGATGAAATTCACTAAGACTTCTTTACAAAGCAGGAAAAATTCTGAAGAAAAATGGTAGATAATCATGGAAAAAAGAACAGCTTAACAAGTCTTTTAAAGTGTCTAACCCACAAAAAGCCCACCTGTATCACCAATTTTTTACTGGCTCTTCCTGCAGATATTCATAATGCCCATCCCTGATCATAATTTGTAATCTCTCCCATAGCAACTGCTTGTGTGTGTGTGTGTGTGTGTGTGTGTGTGTGTGTATACTACTTTAATACCTGTTAACCCTTTTGTTATTTATATGATCACCAAAGAAAGCTGTGAGGGACCAGAATGGGTTTTCCTGTGATGGAGGTGTGTGATATTACTAGCAAGAAAGCAGTGAAGCCCTTAAAGGAATGAGTGACAGGTCTGGGGAGCACGTGGTGGTCTTGGGGGTACTACATGATGTGAAGGTAACAGATCAAGCTTGTGAGGTGCTAAGAAGAGGATAAAAGCAAACTAGAGATAAATGTGGCCTCTGACAATTTTAATGAGGAGCAACCCTGTGTCTGTCTGCAATTAATACACTCTGGAATAGATTCCTATGAAAACCAAACAACAGTGACAACAGCAAAAAGCAGAAAATGTAGTTCTGAGCAGATTGTTTGTTGCAGAAATTTCCATTGTCCAAAAGTGGCTGCTTTTAAAAGCTTAATTTTCTATCTGGGCCACAAGATAATAATTTTTAATTCTAGTAACTAGCATGTCTCTAGTTACACATCAAGGGGGTTCTATATATGATGCACCCTGCTGCTTTTGAGGACCCTTAGATGACCTCTCCATTGTAGGACAGGTATTTTCACCAATTACCTAGGGCATCAAATCTCACTGATTTCATGCCCTGTACAGAGGAATAAGCACTAGAGAATGAGATTGTGAGAATTTCTTGATAAGTTAAATTACTAGTGAAATTTTTGACTTTAAGAAACATTTTCTCCAATTTCCCTGGTAATTTCCACTCTACACAATTCTTTTCAAAATGGCTTTCTTAGAAGGTGGCATTTCAATGAACCCACTGAAAAATTTTACCAGTTATGAAATGTTTTCTACTAAGGAACTCTTAAGTCTTAATTCACATGGCATGCTAGGAAGTAGCTAGCATTTTCATGTCCACTTTTCTGATAGACAGAACTAGGGTCCAGAAGATCAATCTGAGTACCTATTTCACCTTCTTAATTTTCTTTCCCATTATCATGTCCTAAACCATCATCTTCTTTAGCAAAATTGCTCTTTAAAGTAAAATGCAGCCATCAATTGTAAACTAGAACTATAAAAGGCTTCTACTTCATTTATACCTGTAAGACTAGCTGTAGCTTCAGAGTAATAGGCAAAAGTGATATATTTATCCTTCTATGTCAGCAAAGTAAGACAGAAAGAGTTAACTACACCAGGTAGAATTATTAGTAAATGCAAAGACTAGGCATCGGATGTTTTAAATTAACTTATATTTTAGCATGTGTTCTTCTTGCACCAGTTTTCCTGATTTAAGAATTCTAACGATGGCATAATCACCTTGGAAAACCGTTTGGCAGTTTCCTCTAAAGGTAAATGTGTACTTACTAATCCATGCAGCAATTCTACTCTGAGTTATATATCCAAGAGACATGAAAATATATATCCACACAAAGACTTGCACACAAAAGTCCATAGCAACTTTTTCAAAATAGCTCCAAATTGGAAACAACTCAAATATCCATTAGTATGTGAATGAAGTGGCATGTCTACACAACGGAATACTATTCATCAATTAAAAAAAAAAACTAAACTATTGAATCATGTAACAACTTGGACTTAATCAAGGAAACATTATTCTCAGTTAAAGAAGTCCACAAAAGAGTACATGCTGCATGATTACATTTACATGAAATTCCACAAAGGAAAAGCTATGCTGACAGAAAGCAGAGCATTGGTTGCTGTCACTGAGGTTTGGGGATGGGAAAGAGATTAAGTGGAAAAGGGCATAAGGAAATTTTTTAGGGTAATGGAAATGTTCTGTATCTTGACTGTGATGGTATTTACATGAGAGTAGACATTTGTCAACACATATCAAATTCTATACTTAAATGTATTTTTTCTGTTATAAGTAAATTATACCACCACAAATTTCATTTAGAATTTTAAAATAACTCCAAGGGTGTTCAAATATAAATAGAAAAATTAAAGCCAGTGGCATTCTAGGCAATGTGGGTTCTATCCTTTTAACAAATTTATTTACTGACGACAAGGCACTGCAACTAGCCTATGCTGGAGACAAAGATGAGTGGGACAAGGAAGGCAGAGCCTACTAGAAAGTACAACCCAGGCACATAAATAACATGTATGTTGGATGTTAAGTATAAAAAAGGAGATCCTGATACGCTCTCTTATTTCAGAGTATTTCAGAGCATGTAGCACAGAGTTCAGCACATAGTAGGCACTCAACAAATACTGTCGACTTGATAGAGCTCACATTGCATAAATTAACATTGACTTTCTTATTTCTATTTACTCAGAAGAAACCTGGGAGTATAAAATTACTGGTTCCAAGATAACCTAATAGACAACTGTTTCAGGCACTATGCACTATGTTAGACAATGGTGTTAAAGATATATAATACACTATCCCTATTCTTAAAAACAAAACAAAATAAAACACTTCATAATCCAGGGGGGAAATGCATATAACAAACATATAATATGAACATAAAATGCTATAAGTCTATAGCAATGTATCTGTATATGCATATAAAATGTTATATATATATATATATATTTTTTTTCCTCCACTTCCCTTGTGCCTTAAGTTGAAGATGACACAGAACTAACTGCTTGTGTGTTCTCTCCTCCCCAGGCCCCCGTAGCCTCTTCCATTCTGATTCTTGCTTCAGGCTTTTCTTTCTCTCTCTCTGCCCAGAATGTCCTTCATCTCTTGTCCCTTGGATAACATCACTTCCATCCTACCTCAACACAGGATGGATTAATAAATAATGACTCCCTTTTAAATACTCTCATAATGTTTCTTCATTACTTCATTTATCACAGTGTTTTATAATCATGTTTTTTTTTTTTTTTTCCCCCGTCTCTACCAGACTATTAGTCTTTTAGGGGATATATCCTACTCTTTTTTTTTTTTTCCAAATTTATTTATTTATTTATTTATGGCTGTGTTGGGTCTTTGTTTCTGTGCGAGGGCTTTCTCTAGTTGTGGCGAGTGGGGGCCACTCTTCATCGCTGTGCGCGGGCCTCTCACTGTCACGGCCTCTCTTATTGTGGAGCACAGGCTCCAGACACGCAGGCTCAGTAGTTGTGGCTCACGGGCCCAGTTGCTCCGCGGCATGTGGGATCTTCCCAGACCAGGGCTCGAACCCGTGTCCCCTGCATTGGCAGGCGGATTCTCAACCACTGCACCACCAGGGAAGCCCTATCCTACTCTTTTATCCTGATCCTCTCATGTAGAGTCTAAGACACTAAAGATAATAAATACTGTGTTGAACAAAAGAATGAAGAACTCCTAAATGTGGATCAGATTTCCACAGTGAGCAAGGAAACAATTCTCCCTTCCCTTCAATGGACCCAAAATAAGCTCCATTGTCCCAGAGATATTAGTAGTTCTTGCTCCATAAGCCAGTGGAATTTGGAAACAGTCTTTCGCTGTTCTCTACCAGCTAGCTGAACTGCTTGGAAGACAGCTGTGCCCTCCTGTGGCCCGGCAATCCATTAAAAACTCCCTGAGGTCCCGACTGCCCATGGCCCTTTCTGTCTAAATCTTTAGGATATTGAAGATTTTCCAGTCTGCACTCCTAACCGTGCCTCAAGTCCCAGTCCTTGGTCCCTGGGGCCTGGTGGGGAAGTCTATCCATAGTTGTGCCAGTTAAAGGGAACTTGCATTCCTCTAAGTACCATTTCCTGTGACTATGGTTTAATGCTGCTGTTTCTTCCATTCAGACAGCATCTCCCTAGCGAACCATTCCTCTGATATTCCTAGTGTCAGTGTTCCTCATTCCCACACACTTAGTTTCAGAAGCTTAAACCTTTAACAAATGGATGAGAATTGCCATGAACTATTTAGATAATTCTTAAGAAGTAGGTATTCTTTGAGTCATTATTTTTATCCCCCTGATGACTAGCCCCTCTTTAGTCCCTCTGGTCCACTAGCTCACTTCTTTATTCCCAAGTGGCAATGTAATGATGGAGGTCAGCTCTGAAAATGGTTCAAACTTCAAATCTTCCCCTCCACAATCTGTCCCTATGGAAGCAGATTCAGATTTCCTCAGATTATCCTGATCCTATCTTAATCCCATCTAGAAATCCACTGCCTCAGCTGACCATGGCAATAAAGTTGGAGAAGTATCTGTTCAGTAGTACCTGTTCAATGTACCTGTTCCTGTTCAATGAACAAGTACCTGTTCAATGAACATCTCCTGCTCACAGTTCCATGTGCTATTCTAGCCAATGAGTGTCTTGGGGAGGCTCTTCCTCACAGCACTATTGCTGTCTTATTTATACAAATACCTTGAGTCTCAATTGTAGGAACCCCAAATTATAACAAAACAACCAAACAGAAAAATAGAAACTGATTCTGCAAGTTAAGGGGTCAACTTTTTGAACTGTTGAAGAACTGTATAGCCTTTCGCCAGAACTAATGAGTAAATACACTAAGGTGACTTAACTAGGATCCGAAATGTTCTTATGGAGTACACGTAGAAGCAAGCAACTATGACAGACCCAGACATGCACCACTCAGATCCTCCTTCAGGAAAAGACTTCTGTCCAGCTGCTACGGTGTGGTGAGCTGACAACTTCTAACTGGTCACTCCTTCAGATCACCTTCAGCTTTCAAGCTGAGGTCGGGGTCCTCTTGGGGAGGCCCCAGCCAGGACAGCAAAACTGTGGTACAAGGGCCCAGTCATTTCTATCCAATGCAGGATTTCTCTAGTAGGCCATCTTTGCCCTAGGGCTCTCTGTTGGGCTGGTGAAGAGTCTCCTCATATCTGTTTCAGGGTCTGACTGCTCCCCTTCCCCAATCCTGCTTCGTCCCTATTCTTCCCTATTCCTTCCACAAGTGTTACTCCCCAATAAACCTTTTGCACTTCTAACTCCATCTATGTGTCTGATTCCTGGAGGCCTCAGTTCCTTACTTGAATTTTTTAATTCTCTCTGTGATAGGGTTAGGGTGTATTCGAAGAAAGTCAAAGAAGAAAAAGAAACTCACCCAAATGACCCCAGGGTATCTCACTGAGAGAAACTCAAGAAAGCTAAATGGAATCCTAACAAAGCTCTTAAACCCAGCTTTCCTGGAAGTTCCTGGAAACAATCAAGCCTAGTTTACTCAACAATGGGCAATATATGCTTCTGGGTAAGAAAGGGTCCAATATCAAGAAGCAGGACTAATTTTTCCCGTGAAAAAGACTGCTTTAAGGGACATAGTAGCAGACAATGATTGGGTGTCCTCTGTTCAGATACAGTTCAGAGTCATCATTGGAGAGTTTAGATACCTACTTTATCTTTTGATTCAGAACCTGTTGGAAAAGTCACTGCTGTGATGTGGGACACTGGAAATGACTGTGCGAAGTCTACAGATAAAGGAGATGATACCTCTGTGTCTGAAAAGCCAGGTCTACCCATCAGGGGAGTATGGCCAGGGGAATCAATGCATATGCTAATGCCTACCCCAGTGCCATATCTCTTGTTGATAAAACAAATTAATAACAACCTCTTTAAAAACATCATGAAGAGGTCATCTGGAAACTTCCGGCAGGTGTGTTGGGTCTCTAATATTCTATTCTAAAGTAAGCTTTTGCTTTCATATCCATTCTATTTGCCTGAACTCTTGCATTTCTGGACTTTATCCTTTGCCCACTTCTTTCTGGATAAGACCCCTTTGAGTCCTGATGCTTGCCTGAATTGGCCTGCAGGTGCCCTGTTTGCATCCATATTTGATCCATGACTTATTGGTCAGTTACAGGCAGTCATTCCTTTCTGCTTCACAATGATTTTCCTTCACCTCTGCTGGATATTTCCATCTCTACTTCCCTTTTATCCTCTCTCTCCCCACCCAAATGAAGAATGAAGCAGGCTCCATGTCTGTCTTCACAGGCAAAAAATGCCCTTTGAGAACCATACACTGGCCGTAGTTCACCAAAATTAAGACACTTCAAAATCCTCTACATTAAAATATTTTTGAAAATGGCTTATTCTTTTTAGCATTCTTTACACTGAGCCCCCCCCAAAATGGCTTGATCTTTCCTTATATGTGGGGTGTTATTTATTTGTGAATTCAAAGGTTGGTATTGTCCATGATGCAGAAAAAGTGCTGTCCGTAGTCTGTTAATGAAGTTATTCAGCGTAACCTGAAAAATCTTATATGTGCAGAAATAGGCTATGAACATGCTTTGCTGATACCACCGGTAGGGGTTCAAAATTGTGGACCAGCTGAGCCAAACTGAAACTCAGCAGGCTGCTCCATCACTGCTCAGAACACACCAAAAAGGCTTCAGTGGGTAATGAAGTGCCAGCAGTCACTTGCACTTCTGTGTATGGATTCATTTTAGATAAAGGCCAGTAAGTATTTAAGTGTATAATATGGAGTTTTTATTCTTTGCAGACTTTAGGCAGCTTGCCATTTGTTCTCTTAATGCAAAGCATTAGTGTAAGCAGTGTAACAATTGATATTTTATACATCTGCTGGTCTACTCACTTAGCCTATGTTTTTGAGTGCTAGAGTTAGAAAACAACCAGAAGCACAAAACCTCAGTATCTTTATAATCCCCTATTCGTGTGAATGATTGACCGACACAGGGAGGAGACTAGTGTAAAACAGCCTTCTGCCCTGGAGCACCCATGATGCTGATACATTTAAGATGAAGAGAGTCTAGGGAAGCCATGCTTCTGTCCTGGGAACTTTATGAAATCCAAGCAAGAAGGAATTACTGCTGAGGCAATTTTAAATAACGTAGCAGAGAAAACCTAATCCCTTGGCAATGAATGGTTTCAGCTAAGGGGAGCTCATCCGTAACAAGTTGGTACAGTTCCTTAAGGGATTTCTTCCTACTGCTGCTAGAAGAGCTAGAAAGAAATATCTAGGCCTTTGTTTGTTTTGCCAGCTCAGTAGACTGATTTCCCTCTTTGAGCTGAAAAGGATTTGGAGATAACTACAAGTGGGGTGACTTTATTGAAAAGTGTTTGTGTGAAAATGTGGGATGGGGAAGATATTAAACATGACCTTTTGTAAGTGTGGTATTAACAAACTCTTGATAGAAAATTCATGGATGTTAGATTTTACCCCAAATTTTGAGCAATCTGAACCTAACTTAATCTTTATCAGTGTATTTATACTCCTGTGGTTTATAAGAGTACACATCATAAGGTGTGTGTGTGGGGGTGTGGGTGTATGCACATGTGTGTGTAAAAAGAGGATTCTCTATTTTAAAGTCTTTCAGGTGTCAAGGAAAGGAACCATGGCAAGCCTACCCCCGCCCCCCCACCCCCATTACTGAGGGCTTATTACAAGTATATATGGAGAAGTAAGATGACAGCAGCACTGGTGACCCACCAGTGAAATCAGTGACAAAGAGCAGCTCTTACTTTCTTGTTTTTCCTTTAAGAGCTGGTGTCTATTGCTTTTAGGATTAGAAACTCTGTGATACTAATGAATCTGCTCTTACTTTTCAGTATCTCTTTTTCCATTTCTACTTCTACTGACTTTCTCTTTTTTCTATATTGCCTTTTTGGTTCTCCCATTCAGTTTTTCTACAATCCACCAGAGAATCTATATATTTCAAAACCAAACCCACAGAGAAGATCCTCAGATAAAAACAGAATAATTTTTTTGTTTTGTTTTGTTTTTTGTTTGTTTTTTGTTTTTTTGTTTTTTGGCCGTCCTTCCTATTTCACACCCTTCCCATTTATTTTGTTAAATTCCCACTGTATGAAGTATTGGTGGAACACAGAAACTATCTCCACTATGGAACCCACTGAAAAGAAAATTTTTGTCTCTCTATTCTCTGGCAACCAAGAAACAATTACATGATTCTAGGCATGGCCAACTGATGTTCCAGCCAAAATTTCAATCTCACAATCAGAAAAGTGGCTGAAGTTTCTTTGTGGTAGTGTGTGGTGCAATGTCTCTTGACAGTATCCAACAATGGCAGTAGTGGCAGATAACAGCACTGGTACAGGCTGTGCATTATCTGGGCAATTCTTGCTACCCATTCTCTGGATCCATTTGGTTTCTGACCCTTTTCTAAGCCTGTTGTTCCTGCCTTCCCTTCAGGCACACTCCCTGAAAGGCTGCTGATCTCTTTTTATTTAGACTACAGCTGGTCACCTTTTGCTCAGGATACAATATCTAGTCCAATGAATTGTGGTCAAAGTATCCAGGACACATGCTTTTGTGACAGCTTGTATACAAGATATTGCTGTTGGTCACTTCCCTTTAGAAAGGAGCTTTAGGTGTGGCAGGTCCTTAGCTACATGGATTGTGTATAGTAATAAATAAATAAATAACACTTTTTATTTAGCTCCTAATAATTAACCCGAAACGTTCCATGAAATGTGAAAATTACAAAAAAATAAGGTATTAATTTGTCCTCAAATACAGTCAAATTAGATCACTTAGGGCACTTAAAATTGGTCAAAGTCAATAGAATATATAAATGGCCTTTGGGATTAGTATATGTCATTATTTTTCTATAAATCATTTAGCATTTGAATATGTCATAATAAGCAAGATGTCATATAATTCAAGAGACCCTTGCAGAAAGAAGTAATACATATCACCCACGTACAGGAAAGCTTGATTTGAAATGTATTAAGAGTAGCTATGAGTTCTTAAAAGATGGATATGTAAACAGAGAATGGTAATATAGCCCATAAGAAAAAATATCCTGAGGCCCTGAAATTAATTTAAAATATGATCTCCCTTTCACTCTGAATACCTGCATGATTACCAATTCGACAAGGATCTTTCATTTATCCCAACTCAACTCTACTAAGGTGCCTGCAGCCTACATGGTTGATAAAACAGTTAGGAAGCTTGCATGGGGGGAAAAATCTTCAAATTGCCTGATACACAAAATCGTATTAGTATTAAAAACAGGTAAGTATTTACTTTTGTAATATTCAAGAAATGTAAAGTACCCAAAGAACTGCTAAACTTAGATAGTTTAAAACTTTGCATTTTTTTCCACTTAAAAATAATAAGTGTGGTAAACCTTACTGGGTCATGTAATTAACATCTAGATGTTGCAGCATATAATTAGTTTTTTAGAGTATTGGGCAAAGGCAGCATCCAGCATCACAAAAACGTTTTACTCATACATTTCCAGTTGCTAATATTACTAGATTTTAACATGCAACAGTTGAAATCACAAACGCGACACAGTTACTTCTTACTTTATCCTTTCTCTGTTATGTAAGGTATTTGTGGGAATTCAAAAACTACTGAATCTAAACCTTACTGAACATTTGCAATCATCCTGCAGTTAACCCCAAAGACTTTATGAATGGTTTCATTTTGGTATAAGAAAAAGACATAAA
This sequence comes from Eubalaena glacialis, assembly GCF_028564815.1. Lineage (NCBI taxonomy): Eukaryota > Metazoa > Chordata > Mammalia > Artiodactyla > Balaenidae > Eubalaena > Eubalaena glacialis. Next base: position 109,159,057 of record NC_083718.1, on the reverse strand, counting down.
AACAACCCCAAGCAATTTGCTCTCCTTGAAGTGTGTACAAAGAAAGTGGGAAGTTAGTGGTAGAATGATTACTTTTATTTACTTCTAAAGTGTGTGTGTGTGTGTGTGTGTGTGTGGTGGGGCGGACTGGAGTCTTGAAAGAGTCATAAAATGGCAGCAACTGGATTAGGGCCTGTGGAGAAACACATGGGTAAGGAATGCATAGGAAGACTCTAAAGCATGGGAATGCCCTGTGCGATGGGAAATAGAAAAAAAATTCCAAACTACTGCTTATGAAGGGAGCAGAGAGGAGATATGGTTAAATGGTTCAACTAGAGTTTAGAGTCAGCTTCCTACAGATTCTGTGCCTTATCGTTTAGACAATAAGAAAACACGAAAAGCCACATGGTTAAATCCATGTTTTAGAAATATAATTCCATATATGTCTGTGGGTTGAGTAGGATAAGACACAGAGCAAGCAGGGACACCAATCTGAAAGAGAAAAAAGGCCTAGTGCTAGTGAAAATCAAGAACTTCAAGTGGACTAGAACATCATTTTAAGGATGAATATTAAAAACTTTTAAGATTAGTACAAATTGGAGTTGGGGAATGAAAATCAAAAATAATTCTGTGGTTTGTCATTTTAGGAGAATAATAATTTCATCAACCAAGTGAGGAAATACTAGAGAAGCAGGTTTGGCAATAAAATGATGAATGAATTTTATATACATTGAGTTTGAGGTCCCTATAAGACACCTAGCTGAAAGAATCCAATTGAGAGTTAATAGGAATCTGGATCACAGGATCACTAAATCATAGATTTATGAGTTGTTAGTATGTAGTTGGTGGTTGAAGTCTTGTGAAACCCTTGCTATGTCAGAGAGAGAAGAGAACAATGAGGAATAATCCAAGGAAGAAGGGACACTCCAATAAAGAAGATGTAGATGTAGTTCTTGATACAAAATACACCAAAGACATCAGGTAGGATGAGGACTGAAATGTAGGCAATAGATTATACCCCTTAAAGTCACTGGCAATTTATGGCACATATAGCTAAACATAATAGGGATGGAGACAGAATACAATGGGTTAAGTAGTTATAGCTATAGATACACACAGCCCAAGAAAACCAATAATAAATTTAATCTGAACTATCAGAGCTTAAACTGTGCTTGACATAAAAGGTGTATGCAATGAATATGTTGAGTAATTATCATTTTATTGTTATCACAATTAGAACTAATGACACAGTGGAAGATCATTTGCTATGTTATGAGGCAACGCATATATGTAAGGGAGACTATATGATATTTTTAAAGGAATCGGTTATAGTTTAAACAATATCTCTGAATTCTAACAATGTGAAATCCATGACAGTCTGAGATCTAAATAATTAGCTTTGTTAATTAAATATCTTATTGAAATCACAGGCCTAGATAGGACTCAAAGAGGTTATTTAGACCATTCTCAGGCAACATTAAAAATAACAAACATACAACACAGTGATTTACCAAGTGCTCTCACACATCGTAACTTAATTATCCTTAAATTATTCTACATTTTGTTTTCTATCAAGTTATCCCTAGTGAGAGATACAGTAGACCCACTTCTCACAACATTTGAAGACAAATTCACACAAATCTCTTTCGCCTCTTAATACAAATTAAAATCATATATTTCTGTTTACCTTGAAAGAAAAAAAAGAAAAATTGTTTAATATAATTTATACACTATCCTTGCATTAAATCTTTCTTCAAATGTTATTTTTAAGAAAGTTTTCCATGATTATGAAAGGATGATTTCATAACTATCATGGAGTAATTTTTTGAATAAATTATTTAAAAATTATTGACTAAGAAAAATAAAAATTACTCATAATAAAACAACCAAACAACAGCACTATTAAAAAGGTTTATTTCCTTCTATTTTCTTGGAGTAAGAATACAGTTCCCTCAAAAGTTAATGCTTACCATTTTTACAGTTGTATATCCTTTTTTTTTTTCATTATATTATGTGCACTTCCTATGTCATTCAATTTCTTTAAAAATACTATTTTGATATTCATAAAATATTTCATCATATAGATATACCCTATTTTACTTAATTATTTCCCAATTTTTTCACTTTGAGATATGTCCAGTTCCCATTATAAATAACATTGAACTAAATCTCTTCTGGTGATTGGTGCCCCTAATTCCTCTGTTTTTGTTCCTAGGTGCTGTGTTTACGGATAAAATATGAATTCTCTTAAAGCAAGCAAACAAAATCAGACATTTAGAATATATAACCCCTTAGAAGAGCTGGATAGTCAATAGACCTGGGCCTGACACTAGTGGAAACTTATGTTGCTATATGTTATCATGGGAGCAACTGGTGAGGGAGACAGAATTGGATTTTTCAGTTGATGCAAAATAGGCGAGAGCCCAACCACAATCAAACAATCAGCTTTTAGTGTCCCCCCCCATCCCCCCGGGCCCCCACCCCACCCCGGGCCTAGAGCACACAGGGCTTCCATGTCTCACTCACAGATGGATCTCTCCTCAGTTAGCACATGTACAATTTGCTTTCTCCACAATGTTTAATTTAAGCCAATGTTATTCATAATGGGATTTCCCTGAACCTTATATACCACAGATATCCCTATTAAGAGATAAAATGATAATGCTATTATACTGTGGCCACAGTCATTTCTAAATAATTAAGAAATACACAATAACCTATGCTGTACATATAAACCATGATATGCAGTCAAAATCAGTCACTACGTAATTTTAGAACAGTCATGTTAGCCCACTTATGTTTAACTACCAGACCAGAATTTGTTAATACGCTTCCTCCATCCACAATATACTTCCCCATTCATATCACACACATTAGTTCCAACCCTTGAGAGAATTAATTTCCTCATTTATCTTTCCTTAGGATTTTATATATACTTGTACTTGGATTGCTCAATAGAAATGTATTAGACGAATGAATGAATATTACTTGCTATGTAACTGGATAATATGATAAAAAAAGAACTTTAAAATGTCAATAGGGCTATACATTCCCAAAGACACATTAGTTAGAAAAAAGTAGGACTACATACTACTAAGGGGAAAAAAAAAGGTCAAACTACATTAAACACAGGCATGCTTTTATAAAGCATCCTTATGTAATCTTTTGCTAATTATCTGAGAATCATATATTTACTTTTATACAATTAAATTTCCTTAAAATTTGCTGAAATTTTACTGTGATTATGTTGCAATCAATCCTTACAGAAAAGAGGTATCATTTATAAATTCTTAGGTTAGTTTTATTACATCAGTTCTTCATAACCAAGAGGCTTTTTAGTTTATATCTTTGTTTTATTTCACATTTAATTAAAGCTAACAATTTGTTTAAAGCGTGATAAATTAAAGAAACTGTTTCCCAAGTTGAGTAAGAGACAATTTTTAAATGTTACTTCCTAGATTTTTGGGCAATTTGGTAGGATGAACTTAATAGCCTAAAACAGCTATTTAAGAACAAGAGAAAAGAAGAAGAATAGTTGTAAATCTGAATTTTGTTAAAATTGTATGAATAGGAATGAGCATTAACTAAAATATATTTTGGAATATGGAATTGCTACCAATTTGAAGTATGCATAAATTCATTTTTATGGTTATGCCATTAACTTTGAATTATCCATATTGGACTGGTAAGAGCCACTTATATTATAAGCAAATTCAAAAGCAAGTATATTTCTCTTTGGGATGTAATCACAGTTACAAATGTACACTTTTAACTTTCTTTATTTCCAGTATTTAATCCTGGATTAAAGTGATGCTTGGTGAGCACTCTGCTGGTTACTAACGGGTAAGGGTAAGAAATATCTTTGAGTCACCATGCATGAATGGGACACTAAATAAATATCTTACTCTACATTAAAAAAATACACTATCAGATTATCTTATACCATATTTGTGAGTTTGATCAATATTAAATATTAGCATATTCAAATTTACAAAAGAATATACATACTATGATCTTTTATTTCTATGGTATTTCCCATAACTTCTGCAATACCAAAAGTACACTATGTGTTTCAAGAACACTTGACAATGTATTTAGACTTTCCAAAAATTTCAAATCAGAGCTTTAGTATAAATTTTATTATCAGTTATACATATAAAATCTTAATATACAAAGAACATTTTACATATATTCCTCTCTTCTTAATAGGAAATGGAAAAATGGACAACTGTTTGAACATTAAATATCCTATAATTCATCCTGATATAAAAATGAAGACCTGAAAATAAATACTGATTTTCCTGTTTATAAAAGAAATCAGGCTGAGTCCCACGTCAACAAATGAGCTCGCAGCAGCTCTAAAGAAATTGTAAAGATGATCAGTCTATTTTCTTTTTTATTATTTTCTTGTCGTTTATTGTCACAGTTGTTGCTTAATGAAGATGTGAACTTGTATAACTAAAATCTGCACCACAGTAAACAATAAGGCATCATCAGCCATATGCAACTTATTTGCATAGTAGTGGGCTGTGTGTTGTGCAACCAGTTGTAACCATCTTTTCCTTATTTGGTGATATTCATCCATTCATTCATTCATTCAACAAATATATATTCAACTACTATCTTAGTTGTTGGGGTAAATAAGTAAATAAGTAAAGTGAATAAGACAAAGTTACGGTTCTCACGGAGTTTTCATTCAACTGGGAAATACAATAAGGAAAAAAGAAATAAATACGTAACACAATTTCAAGTAGGTAATAGAAAATTCAGAGCATGGTAAGAAGATAAGGAGAGAAAGAGTGAGGGGGCTGTGGGTATGGTAAACTGAAGGTGGGTTGCTTGGTTTAAACCTGAGGAAGTCACATTTAAGTTTATTATATTCTATGACCAAAACAAATAATCACTTTGCTTTTATAGTACCTTAAAATTATTTTAATTTCATTTAGTTAATTTTTTTTCTTTGTTTCTGGATTTTGAATTGTTTCAAGTCAGGGAACTTTTTTTTTTTTTCATCATGCAATATCATCCATAGAGGCAAGCATAATACTGATATACAACAGGCACAATAGATGTACTAATCATTGACTAAATATTCATCACTTTAGATAAAACTTTATTAGAATGAGATGTGACTTCAGAGCAAATACTATGTTGATTTTATATGATCACTACCTGTTTCTATTACCTAGTTTTATGTTTAACACAATAACAGGAAACTGAAATGCAGATGTTAGCTGGTAGAATGCTTGTAAAAGTTAGACTAATTCTTAGCTAAGTGATTCACTTACACTAACCTTAATGTACAATTCAAATTCCTTGCAAAACTATACACTGCTATATTTTATATGAGATCACTCACCAGTAGTTAAAACTGCAAATGTTCACACTCATGTTAAAATGGGTTATGGCTAGGTAGTGAGATTTAAGGAGGAAAGGGAGAAAGGTAGGAAGGAAGGAAGGCACATAGGCAGGCAGGCAGGCTAAAGAAGACTAGACCTAAGTAACTGAATTAACTCCTCCAAGGCATCATGGTGTTTGGTTTTTGTTACAAATTAAATGATAGTGCCATACGTTTAGAGTGGTTTAAGAACGGGTGGTTTTACTTTTTCAGACATAGATACAGAATAGTATAAGATTAACTGAATGCCTGCTTTTATTAAGACAATAACTTTAAGTTCTACTTAAAGTTACATAATGCTTATGCTAGAGCAGGTGTTCAGAGAAATACAATTCCATAGTACTAAGGGAATATTCTTGGTACTATGTATCTATTATCTAGGAACTTTTACATTAGAAGAAAAAATACCTTATTTCCCTCAGCTTTAAGTTTAATATTCCAGGTCCTTTTTATTCCATCTGAGATGCTACTGAGATAATCACTGTTAATTAACCTCTGATTGTGTACCTAGGAACACTGAGAATACACTTGGTGTGTCTGGGCCTTGATACACCCCTCTTGCCTTGCTGTGCTATTTGGCGTTCTGAGGTCTCAGCTGCCTCCTTAAAATGATGACACATCCTGTCTCTATATGAGGTCTTTGAGCCAGTTCTCCTGTTTCTGCTTTACAACTTATATAAATATATATATATATATATATATATATATATATATATATATATATATACACAACCACATATATTTAGTAAACATATTAATAGTGGAAGTAATATGAAAGTAGGACTAGGGTTAGCATCACTATAGGCAATTTTTTTTTTAACATCTTTATTGGAGTATAATTGCTTTACAATGGTGTGTTAGTTTCTGCTGTATAACAAAGTGAATCAGCTGTACATATACATATATCCCCATATCCCCTCCCTCTTGCATCTCCCTCCCACCCTCCCTATCCCACCCCTCTAGGTGGTCACAAAGCACCGAGCTGATCTCCCTGTGCTATGTGGCTGCTTCAAGAAACGAAATTGAGTTATTTGTAGTGAGGTGGATGGACCTAGAGTCTGTCATACAGAGTGAAGTAAGTCAGAAAGAGAAAAACAAATACTGTATGCTAACAATATATATGGAATCTAAAAAAAAAAAAAAAAATGGTTCTGAAGAACCTAGGGGCAGGACAGTGATAAAGACACAGACATAGAGAATGGACTTGAGGACACGGGGAGGGGGAAGGGTAAGCTGGGACGAAGTGAGAGAGTGGCATGGACATATATACACTACCAAATGTAAAATAGGCAAATTTTTGAAGTAAGAATTCTATCTCTGAAGACCTGACCATTTTGTTTGATTCTCTGTCTTAAAGGCATCTTCATCTGCTCTAAGCCAAATACCCTGTCTTCATGTTTGAGCATGAATATAATTCAGGATAGTCATCAACAAATGATAGTGGTGATGTATCATATGACAGGGACTAAATATTTACCATTTATTGGGTCCTGGCATACTATAAGCAGTAATATAAATCACAAGCTCTGGGGAAGTAAATTGTAAGTTAGGAGTCAATAAATAAATAAATTCCTTATGATTACTGATGTACACTGAAAAACAGAAAAAGCAAGAATTAAAACTACTACTTAATATAGTTAAGTCTCTGATATTTATAGGCTAAACCTTTGAAGTCTCAACTCTTTGTGAATGATCCCATAGAGCATATATTAATATATATTTTTATATGAAACTTGGATGATGTTGTGAGCTTGGTGTGAGTGAGTCACTTGGCCAGGAATAAGCCTAACTTTTAAGAGCTTTTCTAGCTAGCACCTACGCTGAGGTGCAGGCTGAACTTTTTTTTTTTTTTTTATACTTAGAAGTACAAAATAATTTTTGAACATGTCAAAAGACTTTGTGTAGAGTGAACCCCAAAGAAAGCCAATTGTTAATTCTCATGACGGAAATAAGGAAAAAGTGAAAGTTTTATAAAATTGATGCATCTTAGAAAATAGAAGTTCTGTATAAATTTGGTGGTGACTCAGGCAAAAATTAGTAACCATATGCTCTATATGGGAAACAAGAAAAAGTGATGTTTGAAAACGTTTCAGCCGGTGCTCAATTCAGAATTTATGTTAATAGCATTATAAATGACTTTAGTTCTGTTTCTATAGAATCATTAGGGTCTACAGGGATCATTTAAATATTTCAGTTACACTTTACTGCTTTTTATGAGGAAAATTATATATTATAGTGATACTTAGGTATTTGAGAAGGTCTTGGGACCTATCCCTCATTAATATTTAAGTCTCAGCACTTGTCGATTTACTTTTCTGCTATAATTTCTTGTTGATTCTTCAGTAATTGCTAAAATTTGGCTTATTCAGCTTATTATGGAACTCTTTATGAAGGTGCAGAGTTTTCTTGAAAGTTTTTGTTAAATTTGATACTACAATGCATGGAAACTTAGGACTTAAGATACCTTAAGAATTGCAACTTCTCCAAATGTCCAAGTGTTAGCATGGGCCATGGTTAAAGTTATATCCCCAGCTGCTGATTTCCTGCTGTTTGGTCATTTTTTGACTCATTTTTGAAAACGATGGCAGAGTTTATGGGATTTCACACACAGTCTGTGGTCATACGTAGTTTATAGTCTAAGAGGGAAGCAAAGCATGTAATCATAGTATAGGCTGGTATGGGATGCTAGAGGCAGTATGATGGCATAATGAAAAGAATATGGGATTGGAGTCAGCTAACCCTCTGTTTTCCTGGATCTGTCACTTACCAGCTATATGACAGGTACCAAGCACATAGCAGGAGGTCAACATACAAGATAAGCAGCACAAACTGCTGCCAAGTTTACAGAAGGAAAGGGTCATTTTGGGCAGCAGTGGTCAGTAGAGATATTTGACTCTATCCTTGGAGAACAAACAAGCTTGACTGGGCAGATGGTGGAAGGAAATCTGTTCTGTGGCCCAAACACAAACGAAGGTGCTGCAGGGAACAAGAAAGTGGGGTGCATACTGGGGAAAGCAGAGTGTATAAGTGTTGCAACATGGAGGTTCTGTGGACAGGTGAGGGGAAATCAGATCAAAACTAGATTTTGAAAGAAAGACAGGTTGCCTATCTCTGTGATAAGCTTCTAGAGAGGGTACTTCCTTTGTTTTTCATCATGCTTTCCTTGGCAACATGCACAGGAAGCTCTGCTGTCAGCTTTTTGTAGAGGCTGCTTCCTAAATTTAATTAGAAGATGCTTCCTAACACAGAAGCAGAGCCTCCCCTCTTCTTTCCATTACTGCACTTTATCTAATCAAACTCAGCTCCTCAAATTTCCAGCTTAGCTGTTTTCAACACTGCCTGTGCATCAGAATCACTTGTGGAGTTATACACACACACAGGCCTTGGGCCCAGACTTCTGGACGAATCTAGGGAAGAGGGGTCCATGCACATTTTAAAGAGAGTTTCATCGGTGATTTTAATCTTCAGAAATGATTGGGGGAGAACTTGTAGCTCCTATCTTGTTTCTTTAAAATGTGGGTTAAAGACAGTCACCTGTTCAGATACAATAGTATGCTTATTTCTCCTTGGGATAACTGTACATTTCTCCTTAAAATAATGGAATATGTCACCTTGTCAATTAATTGTAGAGCTGTCAATACCCAAAAGCCTACTTTATTTACCACAGCTCTGTCTGACCCAGTGGGTCCCCACAGTCTTGCATTACCTCCCACTTGGCCAATTCAACAGATAGGACCAAGGATAACTCTAAATTTCTTACATTTTAAAACAACGTACTGGAAAATATAACAGTGCAGTTGCTGCTCTCTTAAAAGTAGTACACATGACTTTTTGAGGCAAAGACACAACGCAGTGTACTCCTTCTAATATTCTTTATTCTTCCCTTCCTCTACCTTCATCCTAGTGACTTGAGGCTACCCAGACATCCTTCTCCCTTTACTCCCACAGGCTATTTTCTTTATTCAGTGCCTTATGTCCTGTCTTACATCTCATTCTCTCTCTTCAAGGTAACTGGTTTCATAAATTTAAATCATGAAGTTATAAATAGATTAATGATTTTTCCTTATAAAGAATAGCCACATTTTAAAAGATAACTCCAGAAAACAACAATGTAATAATGTCTCCACCTCATAGAATGACTCAATGATGGTGGATAGTTCAGACACCACGGCACAATAGTAGGAAAGATACATTTGAGCAAGTACGCCTTTACAAAGCGTCTCTGGAGTTACACCTTGTAGACTATTCTAAGCCTGACTAGTAGGTGCTCAATAAGTGTTTCAGAATGAAGAACTGCACCAACATATTTAAATAATGTCAGTAAAAGAGAACTGAACCAGGAGCCAGGAAACCTGAGTTCGAGCTTAGGAACAAGATGAAAATGGACCTGAAAAGGGGGGAAACAAGTGCTTAGAGAGATGGGAAGTGAACCAGAAAAGTACAATTTTTATAAGAAAGGAAATAATTTCAAGAAGGGGTTCTAAATAAGGTCAAATTCTGTGCAAGAGATAAGAAGGCAGACGATTGTGAAAATGTTATTGGTGACATTTCTGATAGTATTTTGACTAGAGTGAGAGGAAAGTCAGACAGAAGTTTGGAGTGTATAAATGGCGAAGAAGTGAAGACAGTTTTCTAGATGACTGGAAATGAAGGGATGAAAGAAAAAAAAAGGACAGGTGTACTGAGAGGGTGGTAGGATTGGAACAGGGTTTATCTCAGGATTTTGTTCATGCACGTAGGAGATGGGGAAGGGGCCAAGGTGACGGAGGAATGAAAAATATAAATATGGTGAAGACAGCAATCCCACTATTGGGCATATACCCTGAGAAAACCATAATTCAGAAAGAGTCATGTACCAAAATATTCATTGCAGCTCTGTTTACAATAGCCAGGACATGGAAGCAACCTAGGTGTCCATCATCGGATGAATGGATAAAGAAGATGTGGCACATATATACAATGGAATATTACTCAGCCATAAAAAGAAATGAAATGGAGGTGTTTGTAATGAGGTGGATGGAGTTGGAGTCTGTCATACAGAGTGAAGTGAGTCAGAAAGAGAAAAAGAAATACAGTATGCTAACACATATATATGGAATCTAAGGGAAAAAAAAAAAAAAAAAAGATGTCATGAAGAACCTAGTGGCAAGATGGGAATAAAGACACAGACCTACTAGAGAATGGACTTGAGGATATGGGGAGGGGGAGGGGTGAGATGTGACAGGGTGAGAGAGTGTCATGGACATATATACACTACCAAATGTAAAATAGATAACTAGTGGGAAGCAGCCGCATAGCACAGGGAGATCAGCTCGGTGCTTTGTGACCACCTAGAGGGGTGGGATAGGGAGGGTGGGAGGGAGGGAGATGCAAGAGGGAAGAGATATGGCAACATATGTATATGTGTAACTGATTCACTTTGTTGTAAAGCAGAGGCTAGCACACCGTTGTAAAGCAATTATACTTCAATAAAGATGTTTAAAAATAAATAAATAAATAAATAAATAAATAAATAAATAAATAAATAAATAAATATGGGGAAGAGAGTGAGATATTAAAGAAGTAGATGAGGTTGGGATTAAGCACTTGAGCAGAGGGGATTGTCTTGGAAAGGAGGAGGGACTCTTATCTGACATTTGGGTTAAAGGAGAATGCTGACTAGAAAGATATATTTCCAGGAGTGTCAGAGCAATGAGGAGGCAGAATTCCTCAGGCCTCTACCAAATATTTCCTGTTGTACTCTCTGTTCCAAGAAAAGTACTCATTGCACCTCGCTGAGACCACCACCCACAGGCCCAACTCTGTGGTCTAAGGTACTTACTCAGTTAGGTCTCCCAGGACAGATCCCTACTGTCTCCCACTGCTCTAAGGCAGAAGACCTCTAAAAGACATCTTAGCTGATGGGCTGAACTCTTAGGCTTTTTGCAAAGAAACTACTAAGGCAAGTCTGAATTGAAGAATTATGACTCAACACATTTTTGGGAATTGGTTTCCAGCTAAGAGAGTGCCTCAAATGAAATTAATACAGAGCTGAGTAGGATTTTGAAGGACCATATGGCCACGAATCTCTCAGTCTGGCAGAATGGCAAGGGATAGCTTAATAGCTAAATACCACTTAACTATATTAACAAGCTTGGCTGTGTCAATACTGGGCAAGAACTATCTCCCAGCAACAGAATCTGAACCCATGACAGCCACACTGGCTAAATAAAGACTTGGTTTACTTCAAAGGAAGTGAGTTACCACTAAATCGGCAAGCAGAAGGTGGGCCCTGCTTAGTTCCATTGACAGCTATATCTTGGTTCCCTTCTTCCACTTTTCTAAATGTGTGGCTCCTCCATGACTGTTTACTAAGTACGGCAATTACTGTATTAAAGAATTTTGTAGATGAAGTAGTAGGACATCATGATCCCATTATTTTGACCTGCCATTTTAATCCAAAAGATATTTCGACTGTTAACGCTGGGAAAATTAGACTCAGTAGAAAAAAACCCAAACAAAATAACTGTGAAAGTGAAAAACTGTATAACATTAAAACTTTACACTTGATGGCAATATTTAAAACTGTGAAGACAGATTCTGGGAAGATAGAAAGTTGCCAGAATAACACAACACCTAAAGAAGCTTTGAGCTCCCCAGAGAAGAGAGCAAGTATGAGGCTTCATTAACCTTGGGAAGGGGAGACAAGCAGAAGTCCCACTAGGTCTGAAGTTAACACAGCAGATTTTTTTTTTTTTTTTTTTTTTTTTGCCACTGGAGAGGGCTCAGCCAACATATGCCAGTGATGCTCCAATCTTGCACATCTGTCAATATTTCACATGGTCCTCTGGGAGGCTACATAATCCTGCTAGGGCTGACAGACCTGGAAGGGTTGGAGGGTGGGGAATAGGTGGAATAAATTGCTCCAACCATTCATATTTTAGGAGGAACTGACCTTTTCCTACTTTCACCTATAGAGCCTTAGGACCTGGTCTTATACCCTTCTCAGAGAAGGGGTTCAGGTATGCCAGTGTGTGATCACTAGCTCACAAGACAAAACCTCTGCATCATCCACAACCTTCCACTTGCTCAAGAGAACCTCAAATCCTGGCCTGTTCTTGAGTGACAAAACCTACATTATAGGGAAGTCAAAGGAGAATTACTACCTATTTCATAGACTCTGTAAGTTGTGGGAAGGAGGTCAAGCTGAACCAGTAGCTACTATTAAAGAACAGCTAATGAATTAGACAGAGAAGAATGTTAATGTACATGTAATGAGTATTCTCAAGGAGCTGCAATTAGAAAATAAAAATAATAATCACTTGAACTGACAATAATGATTTTCAGAATTCTAAAGCCAAATAGAGAAATTGAAAAAGAGTGTAGCCACTGCTGAGAACTGAATTAGTTGTCTGGATGATCAAATAAAAGGGGGAAAAAAAAGAAAATTAGCAATAAAATAAGAGACTTAGAGGAAGATCTAGGTGACATAATACGCAAAGAGGAGTTCCAGATGGGGGAAAATTTGAGCATGGAATAGAAGTGATAATCAAGGAAATAATAGAATAAAAATTCCCTGAGTTGAAGAAAGACTTGTGCCTTTTGAATGAATAGGCTCACTAAGACTCAAACAGGATTAATTTTACAAAAAGCCACACACCTAGACATAATCAGGGGAAATGTCTGACCTCCAATGCTAATGAAAAAAATTCTTTCTTCTACCCAGAACAAAAATAGTTTTCTTACAAAGGAAAGATTATCTGACTATGCTATTAAAAGAAAAGGCCTATGATCCAAGAATCTTTATACTAGCCAATATAATACTCAAATGTTAAGGAAAAAGCACAATGGTTTTCAACATTCAGGGATTCAGAAAATATGCCACCCATGTATTGATATCTTATCTGTAGAAAATACTCAAGGAAGTACTCCCAACCTCATAAAAATTCAACCAGAAGCAAATCTTTACTTTCTGAGAAGAGGAAAGAAGAACAGTACAATGAAATAGTGTTAAGCAACTTGTTTTAATTTATATGATGACAATTCTACAACTAAGATTTAGAAGTTATGACAGGATTCTTAAGAAATATGTATTCTTAAAATTATATGCTTAAAATAAGATATATATATGTGTGTGTGTGTGTGTGTGTGTGTGTGTGTGTATATATATGTCTGAAATAAGTTTAATAAAAACTTGCAACTAAATTTTTTCAGCTACTTAGGAACCCCAGGAATTGTGGAGGGAAGGAAGTAGAGGGAGAAAGGCAGGCCGAGCCCTAACGGTCTCTAAAAACAAGTAGAAGGAGGAGGACTTCAGGGGTAAAATGAGCAAGTAGGCTGTTCTAGTAAGGACCTCATAATTATTGAACTTGATATACTAATTGAGAAATATTGCTTTACACATCATTGTGAAGAGAAGAATAAAAGTCCATATTAGAGTAACAAATAAATAAATAAATAATAAAACAATGGGGGAAAACTTCAGCAAAGTAAGCAAACAGTAAACACAAAATAATATGAACTATTAAATCAAATAGATCAGTTAACACTATATGTGTGAGTAGGTTGAATTCCTTATCAAAGTAAAAAATATCCAGATTGGGTTTAAAAAATCAAATCAAATAGCTAAAATAGAAAACAAAAACCAAAAAGCCAAAAAGAATGTAGGAAGAGCAATTTAGTTTTGAGTGAAAATCTAGACCAAAAGCATTAATGAAGATAAGGAGTGATATTATATAGTGATAACAGACATGATTCCCAAAACTATATGCATAAACTATACAGCAAACAAGATAAGGCATATAACATAACTTTAAGGCATGAGTTTAGCATAAGGCTTACAACCCTAGGAAACAAATAGGAAAATATATAAAAACACAATGATAATTGGAGATTTTAATAGATGTCTTTTAGATGTTGACTGAAAAATAAGTAAGGATGTAGATAATTTGAATGATACAATTAACAAGCTTGATTTAATAGATAATTGTAGAATTATGTAACAAATCTAGCACATGTATTTTTCTCAGATAGCAATGTGAATACACTGGGCATACAACTGGCCACAAGAAGAACACCTCAGCGGTTTCTCCCCAAATAGTGGTTTTATTCACTGAGTTCTTTGACTAGAAATTAATAAATTTATGCATCAACCACTAATCGATGACCTACCACACTCCTTCATCCACTGCTGACATTGTAGGAAAGTGACAATAAAGCTGAGCTATGGAGAGAAACTGATTCAATAGACAGAGAGGGTACTGAGGCGTCAAGCTCTTGTCTCCACTTTTCCCCTGAGTCAGCTGTACTATCATTCCTGTGGTTTGGCTCAAGTCAACATTTCCCTCATTTGGCTTAAGCGTTTATATTTTCATCCAAAAAAAGGGCCAACTAACCCAAGGTTCTCTCTCCCTCTTTCTCTCCACACATACATGCAAACATGTATATTGAACTTATACAAACACCTTCAATTACGTCATGTTGAATTACAAAGGCCCTAAATTAATGTAGATATCCTCAGATTTATATCCATATGCACAAGGCTTGACAAGTTAGACTTTTCTCATGAACCTTCCTTTTCTTCCCCAGAATAGCATAATTTAAGAAAAAAAAAATTTGTTGAGTATAGAGTATACTTCGGAACCCATGGAATTTTCAAGTTTCTAAATTCTTTCACTGAACACAGACTACATCATTAAAAATAAACATTTTGAGTTATTTGGCTTAGAATTTAAAAAGGTGAAATTTACCTTAAAGACTTTTCTGTTTTACCTGCAAAGTTAATGGTTCTCATTTCCTTTATCTCAAAGCAGATAAGCATGATGATCTGATAAGAACAGCTGGTTTCTTGGTCAGCCACTTTATCACTCTGTGTTTCACTCCTTGATAAAGATTGGCACATCTTTTTCTGTTGTCAGTGTTCTAGTAGTACTCATAGTGGCTGCAGAACTAAGTCTTTCATAGATGAAGCTTAACTATTCCAGTGGTGGGCTGGAGGCAACTCTATATTCAGTGACATCAGGTAGCTTGAAATTGGCCATAGTGGGAGCATTTATACCACAGAAACCACAAATGCTACAGATCAGGGGTTCATTCTCCATAGAGCTAGTTTAACAGCACACTACTGATTTTTGTTCCAGGTAGCCAATTTGACAAAGTTTGGAATCTCATAGTCTAGTAGGAAGAAATAAAGTAGAAAAAAGGCCTCTCAGAAACTTATTATGTTCTGCTTGAGTAAATGAATTTATTTCTGAGAAGTATAGTTTTTTAAAAAAGTCATGGAGTCCTTAAACTAATAATATTAGGAAATGTTAAGTCTGAAAAATCATCTTATAAAATTATAAGCTTAGAAAAAAATTGTACTTTTGCTAAAGGCAAGTTAAAAACATGATCTTGTCTACTCTCCTCTTTTTAATCTCCTATATTCTTGTAGTAGTGAATCTTTCTAGTTTCTACTTCCAAGAACAACTAATTTAATTTTTCAAAGGATGGTTAGAATGACATTTCAGTGAATAAGAATTTTTCATATTCTGCCTTAATAAAACTTGGAGACCTGTTATTATTCTATGGGGAAAAAAAAATTACCAAAGCTTTTTATTTCTGATAAAGCACTGAAACATTTTTATTACTTCATACAACTTAATAATGCTAAGCAGAAGTGAACTTATGTTCTTAATGGAATTAATCAATGTCCAGCTGATTTTAACCAGTATTAGGTTCAGACTGGGCACAAATGCTTCTCAAAGTCATGTGTGGGAACATGAACTGAAATCCCTTAATTTTCATCCACAAAATGTCCAGAAAAGTAAGAAAGGTAAAGACAAGGTCAAAACTGAGCGCCGAAAGTTGAACACCAATGAATGTGCATAAGTCTAAGAGGGATTTGTGTTGGGAGTTGAAGTCATGATAAGGGGCTTGTCAGGAGGAGGCAGAGCCCTGCTCTAAGGGGCTTGAGTGGTTTTTATTTAGCAGCCTTTGTAATTTCTGCCCTTGCCAGCTCATGAAGGGGCTTATCATTAGCACCCCACCACTCACCGTCATCACCACTCTAAGAAGGACAATTCAATTTATTTTTATGACAGAGACCAGTTTTTGAGGTCTGGATGAAGTCTGCTACCCCCTGTATTTGACTTACAGTTTCAGGTATTTAATAAACACTGTTAAAACAAAGAAGTGAAGAAAACCACCTCCAAAAACAACACCAACAACAAAAAACAACAACCACCAAAGATAACACCAAACAACTTAAAAAAAAGCCTTATAAAAAATACTGAGAATCAGTGCATTTCCTTAATGTTATAAAGGTCTTCTGAGAGTCCTGTGTGTGTGTGTGTGTGTGTGTGTGTGTGTGTGTGTGTGTGTAATTGTCTCAGCTATCTTCTATGAACCGAGAAAGACCTTCTTTTGTTCGAATGTGACAGATCAGTTAGAACTGTGGCAACTACCATTTACAGCTATTGATTTCCATGTGCATTAAAGGCCCCAAATTCAACCATTATTCTCTTCAATTGTCACAAACAAAGGTTAATAATAGTTGAGTTTGGACTGAAGGAATCAAGTAAAGATTGCCAACTGAAATTAGCACGTTGTTCCTTTCTGGGTCACAAGTCAGTATGAGGGTCTGTGTTCTACAGATTACATGTATATTATCACCCTTTTAAAATGTGCCTTTCTCCCAAAAGTAATATTTGAAATACAGAAAAGGAAAATGTAGTTTCATATGAAATCAAGCCATTTAAAATAATAAATAATTTAAAAATATATTTCTCTTTGCGCAGAGTAAAAACATTTTGCTTTGTTGCTTCTATTGCAGCCAAATAATGTCTCTCATAACTGTAAAAAGTGGTATGTAGCATGATTAAACAATATTTCAGTCCCTTAGTTCATGCAGAGGTTACCAGCTAAAGGGGAGAAAGGTTTGATTAAGTTTATGTCTTCCATGAGGAATTTTAAAGGAAAGCATACAACTTCTTTAATATATGAGTGCTGAAGCTACAAATGGCTTTCTCTCATGGGTAGGTATGAAAGAATAAAGTCCTTTTACTATAATAAATAGGCAAAAAATAGCTGGTAAGATATTATAAATCTTCACAAAAGCAATAGAAATTTTAAAAGTCTACAAGTCTTTACAATTTCAACTTGTTTATATCATGACTTACTACCTATTTATCCTATTTATGAATGGTAAATAAAGATTCATGTGCTATGTCCACTGTAAAAATTTTTTTAACAAGTACCTTATTTTAAAAATATTATTCCAGTAATTTTAATTATTATTTATTGATATATTATCATTAAATAGTTATATAGCACTATCAAACTATAATTCTCATTAGATGGAAACTAGTCATTTTTGGACTATTTCATAGACAGGAATTCTAGATCAAGTAAATGAGTTTAGGATAATTTATTGTAGATCATTATTTCTAAAAAAAATGAGACTCCTCCCAAAAGTTAACCTGTGGTTGTTAGTAATCATTCTAAGGAATTTTGGAAGTGGAGCAATATATTTCCAAATAAACCTGGTTTATTCTTTGAATAGAATAAACATTGGGCTTGACTTAATGTCATGCAATAGCATTTCATAGCTTAATAACAACAGTGGTAGTGAAATTATTTTAACTACAGGATCCTATCCTGTGCACTCAAACATAATAATATCCTTTTAAAACCTGACTGAAATTTTAAAACACCCAAGAATTAACAATTGTTCCTATATAATTGTATAAAAGAAGAAAGAAAATTTCCCCCTTCCCAATCCCAGAGTTTCTAACCACTAGGAACATTAGTGTGTATTCTTTTCATTTTTTTACCCTATGTTTATATAGGCCTATCTATATATACTTACGTATTATTGTTATTTAACAAAAATTTAATCATTTGCTTTGTTCTCTCTCTCTATATATGTATATACATATATATGTTTACACACACACACATACCACATACATTGATATATGTGACATGTTCACTTCTTCCCCCTGATTAAAACATACAGACCTACCTCGTTCTTTTTAATAATGGCAGAGTATCCTGTTGTATGGATGTGCCAGTCCCTTAAAGATGAACATTTAAGTTGTTTCCAGTTTTTGTGTTTTTACAAATAGTGCTGCACTGAACTATTTTCAACATGTTTATGCATGTGCTAAGATTTTTATAGGATAGATTCCTAGAATTGGATTACTGGGCCTAAAAGTTCATGCCCTGAAATTTACTCAGATTCAGCATAACACTTTCTCAAAGTGTGGTACGATTTACTTCCCCTTTAACAAAACGTGAGAGTGACTGCTTCCCCCACATCCACAACAGCACAGAAGGTTATCACTCTTTGCCAATTTAACTGATGAAAAATTTAGTGTCTGTGTTGCTTTAATTTGCATTTCCATGCTGACCTACTGAGTTGGCTATCTTTTCATGTTTACTGGCCATTTGCAATTCTGCTTCTTTGAATTGACGATCCAGTTTTTATTGGGTTGTTTCTCTTCTTCTTCTTAATTGGCTAGAAATCTTTTTTTCTAATGTCCTTTTCTTCCTGCTTATATGGATAAGGCATGCTCACTTTAGAAAATACATATAGGCGAAAACAAGATTAAAGCTGTCCATATTGCTACCCACACAGAGAGGAATATTTTTGGCATGTGTTTTGTTAGTAGCATGAATGATGAGATGAAATAATTGTGTCCACTCTGTAATGTCACCTCTTCTATTCACTCAACGACATAGCCTTGGCATTTTTCTATACTTTTCATGTTCATTCACAGCTCAAAATTAAAGTTGAATCAAAGCCGAGCTGCTTAGTCAGCTTCCTCTCATAACTCATATCCTGTACTGGATCATGATTACTGTGGCAATGCAAGAAAATGCCTTTTAGTTGATAAGTAGAAAACAGCAGGAAGAAAAGTGACAAGAATCTTAATTGCAATTACATACGCAAGCAGACTCTATTCTTCTAAATATTTACATGTATTTTAATCTTCACTACAACTATATAGGATGAATACTACTATTAATCCATTTTACAGAAGAGGAGTTGAATGCAAAGGCAGTTGCTTTACATAGCATATTGTATGCATACAGACTGAATCCAGTAATCCAGTTTTGTGATCTGTGCTCTTAGTGACTATGCAACCCGCCTAATGGAAGTACAAAAGCAGCAATGAAATCATTTGCACTTGGATTGGTGTTTTGTGAATTATTTTTCCCAAGACTTTTTTCCCATTGCAGGGATTTTGAACATAGGGATTTTTTTCATTATTTGTCTTTTTGTTTGTTTTTACTTTTTATTTTATATTGGAGTATAGCTGATTAACAACGTTGTGTTAGTTTCAGTTGTACAACAAAGTGATTCAGTTATACATATAAATGTATCTGCTCTTTTTCAAATTCTTTTCCCAATTAGGTTGTTACATAATACCGAGCAGAGTTCCCTGTGCTATACAGTAGGCCCTTCTTGTTATCCATTTTAAATATAGCAATGTGTACATGTCAATCCCAAACTCCCTAACTCTCCCTCCCCTCCACCCTTCCCTCCCCACCTGTAACTGTACGTTCGTTCTCTAAGTCTGTGAGTCTGTTTCTGTTTTGTAAATAAATTCATTTGTATCATTTTTTTTAAGATTCCACATATAAGTGACATATTTCTCTTTCTCTGTCTGACTTACTTCACTCAGTATGACAATCTGAATAGAATAAATACAAAAGAATATTTATAAAATATATTTTTTTACATAAAAATACTTCTGTTTCTCATTTCCTTGCTTTTTTAAAATTAGTTTTACCATATACATTTACATCCCTAAAAAACATATAATTTAATATTAAATGATTTTATATTATTGGGTTGGCCAAAAAGTTGTTCAGGTTTTTCTGTAAGATGTTACAAAATCCCGAATTAACTTTTTGGCCAAGCCATTATATATACATGGAATTATATTCTTTCTTACTTATTCTTCTGCAACTTTCTTTTTTAGCTCAATATCAAATTCCTAAGATTCATTTATGTTTTTGCATGTAGCTGTGTACCAATCTTTTTTATTGCTGTATAGTATTTCACTGTATAACTACATTACAGATTTTTCTTTTTTATTGTGGATGGGTGTTTGGTTGTTTATAGTTTTTATGTTATCTCTTAAGCGGCTGTTCAATTCTTTTGCCCATTTTTCTACTGAGTTGTCTTTTTCTTGTAAATTTGAAGAAATGCATACATTCTAAATTTTACTCCTCTGTCAATTGTTTGTAGAACAAATGTTTACTCCCAGTTTGTATCTTGCCTTTTCACTCTCCTCATGGTATCTTTTGATATCAATCTTTTCTTTTATGATTTGTGCTTTTTCTGCCTGTTTAAAGAGAGCTTCCAGATCATGAGGTCAATAACACATTCTTCAACATTGTTTTCTAAATGTTTTTAGTAAATGTTTTTTGCCTATCACATTTAGGTCTTTAACTACATGTATTTGATTTTTGTGTATTGCTAACAATTGTCCTAGTACCATTTAGTTCGTAGTTCAATATTTTTGCACTGGTTTGCAATTACAGCTCACTTAAATCAAGCTTCCATATGTGTTTGGGTTTTTTTCATGAATTCTCTATACTGTAACTTTGCTCGAATATCTAAACCTGTGCCAAAACCACTATCCTAAGAGCTATAGCTTTATAAGAATTTTTGATAGTGGTTAAGGCCAACTCAATGTATATTAAGTACTTAGAACAATGTTTAGAACAGAATAAATGCTATATGGATCTTTGTTATTATTATTATTATTGAATGCCTTGGCTATTTTTTTTTTTTGTCATCCATATAAACTTTAGACTCAGTTGGTCAATTTCAATGAAATAATTTTGCTGGCATTTTAATTGGGTTTGCAATAAACATAGAGATCTACCTGGAAAAAAATGAAAATCTTTATATAGCAATATCTAATTCCTGAAGATGATATTTTCCATTTTTTTACATCTTTTTAAAATGTCTTTCAATAAAAAATTTTTAATTTTCTACAAAATGATTATATACATCTTTTGTTAGATTAAATCTATTTATTTATATTTTTTAACGCAACAATAGTGTATAGTTTAAAAAAATACATTCCTAACTTGGTGTAGCTAGTGTGTAGAAATGAATTGATGTTTGCATATTGATTTTTTTCCCTAGAAACTTTCTAAAATCTTTTTAATTCTAATAATTTATCAGTGGATTAGTTTAGAATTTCACTATAGATAATCAGAAGATATATATCATCTAATTTTTTTAATCCTTATATTTTAAAATTTTTATACTTTTATTTTATTATAAATTGATTTTATAATATAAAATTAAGTAGTCTTACTGCATTGACATTTTATATCTAGTACAATGTAGGACAGATATGCAAATAGCAGGTATCCTTGTTTCACTACTGATGTTAAAGAAATGCTTACCATTAAGTTTGCAATATATATTATTGCAAAAATAATATATATTGCAATTATTTTGCAAACATGTTAGATCACTTTAAGGAAATTCATTCCTATTCATAGTTTTCTAAGGTGGTTTTAAAATTATGAATAGATATTGAATTTTATCAAACATTTTTTCTGTAGCTATTGAGATGATCATATGAATTTTTTCCCTTTTAACTGTTTATGTGATGATTTACCTTAATTAATTTTTTTCTTTTTTGGTTAAACCAACCTTGCTTTATTGAGGTAAGCCCCAAGTGTCATGCTATATCCACATTTTTTATGCATTGTGGGATTCAACATGTTAATATTTTGTCTGGTATTTTGTATCAATGCTCATGAGTGAGATTAGCCTGCAATTTCTCACACTGACCTTTCAATATCAAGGTTATATCTGCCTTATAAAATGAGCTGAGAGGGGGGTATTCCTTTTTTTGCTGTAGTCTGTAATACTTTAAAATCTTTTCTCCAAACACTTCCCATTTTTTGAAGCTAGTTTTGGAAGGGCTGCTTTTTCCTATGCACAAAAGACCGATCTGACTGTAATGTTAGTCAGCCATTCTATAGTCAAAATGAAAATTATGAGTCTTTTTGACTAATTAGGTTTCAAACAGCTTTTGGTTATACAGTATATTCATGGATGTTAAGACAGTATTGTCACAATTAAGGTTTTTGAAAAAATCCTTTCCAAGAGGATATTTTCCATCAATAAACAGAAGTAAAATTAAATGCCCGATTAACAAACATAATGTCCTCTTTAATAATTCTCAGCACTCTGGTAATTCTGCTAATATTACTGTGCTATCTACAACTCTTTCCTTTTGTTTCATGTTTTGCATAATTCAATTAAAAGTCTGACAAAGCAATAACAAGGGATTAAATGTTGTAGAATTGTAATTCGAAATAAAAACATAAGCTCTTTGGAAGTATTTATTAAAAATTCTACGAAACCTTTTCAAGTATATGAGATTCTTGGATCCTATAAAGTTAACTGCTTAGCCAAGTTATCCTGCTTCCTCTTTTGTACTCAATTCCAGTAAACGAAGAAAATAAAAATGTGTAAAGCTGAATGACGTTCTTGCAAAATAGACCACTTAGGAAGGACTCTGAGACTTCTCTATTTGGCCTACATTGAAGGAAGGATGATGCCCTGCCTTCTTTTCTCCTGTATTGTGAGAAGACTCATCTGTTGTAAGATGAGCACTGAACAGCAGGGTTTATAATTTTGACCCTTTATCTGGAAACCTTTAAGGTATAAGGCAATGAGGAGGATATGAAAAGGAATTGCTTTTGTATTGGCATGGGCAACACACATTCTGGTATAAGTTGTGAACATAAAAATAGAGAAAGCAGGTAAATTTAGAAGGCTATATTATTATTTTTTAAATGTTTGTATACAGTGGTACGCTTTTGTATACAGTGGTACGCTTCAGATTAGGAAGCTGTTTAAGTAACGTATTTTGGGCTAAATCTTATGACTTGAATATTTAATTTCTTCCTTCTCACCACCAATACCCTAGTCAGTATTATAATACAGTTTAATTTACTTTGCTAAAAAGGAAGTTTCGATTTCCTCATGACTCCCTTTCTTTTGTGGTCCCCTTCCCTGTCATTTCTCAGAAGGGCAGAGACCTGCCCTTAGAAAATACTTACTTTAGAAATGGAGGTAGGACAAGAGTCACTTTCATGCATAAACTAATCTCATGTGGTTGGTGGGCAGAAAGGAGCCAAGAAAATATGCTAAGGAGAATATGGATCAAGATGTCAACACCACAGGATTCAAACCTCCCATGTAGATATAGTTCTGCTCTCATCAGATTTAATGATGAAGAAAGATACAACGAGGAAATCGCTTATTCTTGCGTCAAGACTAAAAACAAATTAATATAACGTGGCATCACTTTAGAAGAGGAGCTATGGAGTAGTGGTGAAGTGTACAGGCCTGTAGTCACACACCCTGACTCTGAGTCCTGGCTTGGCCATGTCTTGGCTGCAGGATTTTGGACAAATTGCTTAACCTTTCTATGCTTCTATTCCTTTATCTGCAAAAATCAGGAACATGGGAACACTAGCTCAGAGGGTTGTTTGAGGATTAAATAATATAATCTATGGAAAATGTTGACACATTTCCTGGCATATAATAAACTCTCAAAAAAACAAGAGCTATTTGTTGCTAGCAATGTAAGCCAATCCTACAAATTCTTATCAAAAAATCAGTGATGATTCTATGAGAATCAGAAACCATAAGACACATTCAAACAAGAAAAATGCTAAGTAAGCAGAAAAAGAAGAAAAATATAATTAAAGAAATAAAAGAAAGTAAACCATGAGAATTTTTTTTTTTTAAATCTTGTGAGATGAAAGTAGTCTCAGACCTGGGATTGCTCCTCTTCAGAGCAGGAGAGAGAGGTAGAAATGACAGGGAAGGGGACCACAAAAGAAAGGGAGTCATGAGGAAATCGAAACTTCCTTTTTAGCAAAGTAAATTAAACTGTATTATAATACTGACTGGGGTATTGGTGGTGAGAAGGAAGAAATTAAATACTCAAGTCATAAGATTTAACCCAAAATACGTTACTTAAACAGCTTCCTAATCTGAAGCGTACCACTGTATACAAAAGCGTACCACTGTATACAAACATTTAAAAAATAATAATATAGCCTTCTAAATTTACCTGCTTTCTCTATTTTTATGTTCACAACTTATACCAGAATGTGTGTTGCCCATGCCAATTTTATATTTACTAATCTCCATATAAGACTGGATAACTTTTGTAGGCAACTATTCCATTTGAACAAATTCGAGGTGATCTGAAAGTTTGGGTACAGGAGTCAGCCAAATAAACTAACTGATAAATTAATAGTTTAATTTTGGAGAGTTTTTTTTTTTTTTTTTAAAGATGACAGGTTTTATATTAAGACTGACACCAGTCCGGGAAGGCACAGGAAAAACTGAACTTCAATTATTGATGGTGCCATAAGTCACAAAATCAGGAGAAAACATATGATGTAATTTTTTTGGATTGTTTTATATGCTGATTTTAAAAATGTTATCATTTAGTCAATGGTTTATATCATAAGTGGAATCTGGTTGATAAAAATGCAATAGGAGATTCAAAAGAGATTGATACTGTTGACTTTTAAAAATTAGGACATCATGTCAAAGGTACACAAAACAGGAGCGATGCCTAGTCAAGGCTGACCCATTTAGTAATGGGATGAATAAAACTATAGAGGGTGGACTGGGTTCACCTAATACAAAAGTCAGTTTTGTTTGGTTGAATCAGCTACAAAAGCCCTGCTTTTTAGGAACAAATCTGTGGGAGGTTTCCTGAACTTCTCATCTTCTATCTTGTCACCAAAAATATTTCCCCCATGGCATCCTTTAAGGATGCCAGTGTCCTAGTTACCACATTTGCTTATTTACTTTCAGTTTCTTATCTCCCTTTCACTTTTACAACATCTTCATAGCTCTTTATATATGTTCCTCCCTCTTCTCCCAACTAAGAAAGACAATATTAAAAATGGAAGTGTGAAATATATGAGAAAATAACACGAGCATTTTACTGCATCTGGAAGCTGACAGGACAACTGACTTATTCTTTTGGGTGCATAAAATGCACTATATTACAAGTTTGAGAGTTTATTCTGAAGGCCAATTAGTAAAAATAAGAGAAGTTGTTCCAACGGCATTTATAAAATGATATTAAAGGGACCAGTGTTTCTTTAAAAAAAAAAAAAAAAAACTGATATAGGAAAAAGTTAAGGGGCAGAATTCAAAGTGGCAAGAAAAGAGAAAAACAAACCACAAAATGAAGGAAACACTTAACTAGAGATCTGGAGACATGAGGAAGAGTGGAGAGATGAAAAATGTAAAGAAAATGATTATAGAGATAGAAGAAAATCATTTAAGTGGCAAAAAACAATAAACTAGCTTTTCTGAGCTACTAAAGCAATTCTTATTTAAAATACCAAGTACAAAAAAAATAAAAACAGCAATAACCCTGGAATACAATAAATTAAAAAAATAGAGAATGAAAATATAAAAATACAGTAGAGATAGAAACAGAAAACCAAACGTGATTCAGGAGAAACCAAATTAGAAGATAGTAATTTTACAGAAAGAGAAAATAAACAACCAAATAAAAGCAAACAGAGGGAAAAACATTTACAAGGAACTAAATGCTGCAAAAGGAAGAGTTTAATTATAGATTTTTATTTAATTACACTAATATTTAATAAGTATACATATTAATACAATTAAATTCAGCTACTGCAAATATTACAAAAATCCATAATCATACCAGAGGTGAGGATACTGTGTATGTTTGTCTTTAAATGCAACTCAAAAATGAGATTGAAGAATCTGGCATATTCTCGGATATTCACTGCCAAGGAAATTTGAGCTTTCTAATCCAATTTAGGAAGAAAATCAGAAATTCTTTGTAAATAAATCTAAATAAAGAATAGGAGTGCTAGGTCCAAAAGGATCAAGGAAGAGAAAATGGAGAAGGCAGAAAAACAGACAGCAATATGAGGTGTCCACAGAAAGAGGAAAGAAATTGGGAATAAGGGACATGACTAATTAAAGAATGCAAAAATGCAAAACAAAGCTGATGGTATCCAATATCCTCAACACCTGCACAATTCCTGCCACATAATAGTTGCTCAATTAATAACTAATTAATTAATTGAATGAATGGATGTTTCAACTACCAGACTATCTTTTCAGGCTGTGTTCATCAATAGAGAAACAATGAAGGAAAAGCAAATAGGTAGATTTGCCAGGAATAGTGTCAACATAATCGCCACTTTGGAATAATAGACCTACTTTTGGAAAAAGATGAAAACCCTGAATAATCCAGAAAATTAGGAACAAAAACATACAGATTCTATGTGAATTGATCTACAGGGAAGAAATAGGTCTGCACTGTTCTCAAAGAACAATTCTTACTGGTGGCTTTGATTGTTTTTTATTGTCATCAGCCTTGGCACTCCTCTGGACGTGTGTGTAGGATTCTTGGAACCAAAACGAATATCACATACAGTAAAGTGCACCTATCCTGAAGGGAAAATGACAACCACATAACACCATGTAAAAGAATGCCAACCAAAAGAGAATTTGTTTTTGCGTTATATGAGACAATAA
Organism: Eubalaena glacialis; assembly: GCF_028564815.1. Taxonomy (NCBI): domain Eukaryota; kingdom Metazoa; phylum Chordata; class Mammalia; order Artiodactyla; family Balaenidae; genus Eubalaena; species Eubalaena glacialis. Next base: position 109,132,118 of record NC_083718.1, on the reverse strand, counting down.
GGCAGAAAGAGAAAGAAAAGTAAAGCAAATGACTGTGTGACAGAAAAGAACGAGGCTCATGACATACAAGACCAAGAAAAGGGGGTGGGGAAGCCCACGAAGGCAGAAACAACGTAACAAAAAGGACAAAACCAGCAGTAGAAAAGAACTGTCAGACACAAAACCCTCAAAACAATAGATACGAAAAAAAGGATCAAGATGACAGGAAAAGAGCAGCATGGAATCTAGTAAGAAAAAGAAACAAAAATTTCAAATAATGGATTTTCTATCACCCCTGCTGTTCCACCAGTGCATTGTGTCACAGCCTCACAGAACAGTGCATAATTTATTATGGTCACTCGCTGCCAGGCTGTTCTAAAGGGCAACAGCTATATGAAAATACTCCCCACCGTTGGATGGCTTAATGATCCACCCTTTGTAGAGGGGTAGGGCTGTGGAATGGCCAGCGAGGACAGAACCACTTATGGTCAGGATGGTGCTCTGCATATTTAGTGCTCTCTACCCTGTGAAGAAAGGGCGAATTAACTCTGGGGCACCTCTGTGGGAGTTTTTTCACCCCTCTTCAGCTTCTCCTGAATAATCACCATCTATCAGGAGTAGATTCTGAATGCCCAATATCACATATTGCCTCCTCTAGGGGAGGGATGATGTTAAATAGAAACAACAACAAAAAAAATGGATTTTTAGAATAAAAACAGTCCTTGAAAATGAACATTCATGGCTGTAAAATTGCACTGTATTTTAATCACGTCTGGAGATTTAAAAAAGAACTGTTAGGGCTTCTTTTTAGAAATGAACTTGGATACAGAAAAAATAAATATGACATAAAAATAAAGATCATTCAAATTATTTTTACCCATCATTTTCAGGAGCATGGCCTTTTCAGTAGTATTTATATAGAAGAGTTTTCATTACTTCCACAAATAGCACTATCTTCAAAGAGAGATGCATCATTAAGATATGTATCCATTTCTATGATTAGTAAAGCCAGGGATTACTTCTTTAAAATTCTTTTTTGAGGGGCACTAGTGCCTGAGGTTGGGAGCAGAGGTTCATGAACCAGATGCCCAGGATTTGAATCCTGATGCTGCCGTTTACTTGCTATGTGACTCTGCCACATTACTTACACTTTCAGTCTCTGGACTCTCCCCTTTGTACAATGGGAATTAATAATAGTACATATGCCATAGAGTTGTGGTGAGGATTACATGAGTTAGACCTTGAATCAGAGCCTGGCAGGTGTCAGTGATGGTACCTGCTCTCAAATAAAGTGTGAGGGGACATGCAGGAGGCATTTGTAATCCAGAACTGTCTGCCATTAGGTGGTGGGCATGGAGACAGGAGAAAATAATGTTCTGCTCCAGATCTTCTCAATGCAAATGGCACAAAAAACCACTTTGTATGAAGGCTTAATTCATCCACTCATTCATTCATTCACTCATTCATTCATACCTTTATTAATCTGTCCAAAAATTATTTACTGAACATAGCATGTGTCAGAATAACATTAATCTTGGGGGTTCAATGTAGAGCAAGTCACTCTAGCCATAGTTCCTTTGTCTGTAATATAGATAATGTTCTATCTTCCACCTCAAAGTTGATTGAGGAGTGGATGTGATCCCATGTATAGAAAGACCTAGCAAATTGCCTAGAATAATACGGGCACTAAGTGAATAAACTCAATTTCTATTGTTCATAAAAACTCTTCATGAATTTATCATCTTGGTGTATATATATATATACACATATATATATATCATGGTAACTTTCTTTGTAGCCACCTCAAAAATATAATTCCTTATTTACTATTCTATTGGGAAAACTGTATTTCACTTTACCCTAAATCTATCATTTCTATAGAGAGAGTGAATATCTAATATATATAATATCCAAAATTGTATATGTGTAAGTTTTTAATTGTTTAAAATAAGGATGGCTCCATTTACAGGGAAGTTTTTAATAAGAGCTTAGTGATAAGGATTGGAGAAAGTATATTGAAAATATCAGAATCACAGATACCAGTGCATGGTCCAGGATTGGAAAAGTAAAGATCCCCTGATAGTTGGGATTATAAACCATGGATTTGTCTGAGGCTAGGTCATCAGATGGATAAAGAATGCTTATCTGTTGTGGGTAAGAATGAGTCATTCACTACACCATGGAACAAAGACGAGAAAGCTGGAGAGAGTGTGAATGCTGAAGGCATCATCTGTTTTCCTGGATCCATACAATCATGAAGTCAACTTCAACCTTGTACCATCAGTTACATAAGCTAATATACCTATCTTAGTTTATACTACCAGAATTCCTCCATCTGCAGAAGACAGAAAGCTAAGAACTATCTTTCCACTTGTTTCTTCCTTAAAACCCATATCCAATTCATCCTCAACTGCTGTTCAATATACTCCTTACCTTTGGCATATCCATTTGTCTATCTCTACCATCATTTTCCTCATCTAAGCTACAAACCATTGATATTTTTTACTTGAACTACTTGCTGCAAGAGATTTCAGCTGGTCTTCTCAAGTCCACTCTCATGCTCCTCTATTCTATTCTCTCAAAATGAAAATATAATCCTATCATCCCCACGATTGTCACCGTTCCACTCACCAAACACATGCACATGTACATATGCACACACATATTCAATAAACCCTTTAATAGCTTTCCACTGCTGTTTGGATAAGATCAAAATGCTTAACAAGGTCTGGTTATGGGGTCTTAGACAGCATGACCTATATTTTCCTCTCCAATACCGTCTTGCGCCACACACATCTGCTCGAAGTACCCCATTCTTATTTCTTGCCCTTCAACAGGAGGTGTTTCAGCCACAAGGCTTTTGCTCGTGTTGTTTCCACTGCCTGGAATGCTCTAACCCACCCCGATCATTTCACTTAGTTAAAAATCCTCTAAATATTTCAGTTATCAGATCAAATATCACTTCCTTAAGTTATCCTTCCTTGACCTTCCAGAGTAGCCCAGAAACTTCATACTACATGCTCTTCAAGTATTCTGGACCACTGCTTCATGGTTACTATGCCAGTCATACTTTACTGTTTGTGGGGTTATTCATCCAATATCTCTCTACTTTACTAAATGGAAAGCTACATGAGGACAGAGAACATGTCTAATTTTGCTCATCATTATATTCTTAGCATTTCACACAATTCTTGGTACATGGTAGATACTCTGAATATTTGTTGAATGAATGAAAGTAGAGAAATATATGATGATTTGGGGAGTGCAAAATAGGGTCTCTAGAATCTATTTCTCCTAGATAAAAAGGCTAGTCTCTAAAAGTTTGAGACCTAGGTGATAGAACATAGAAGGAGAATCAAGAGTGAACACAGGAAAGAGGAATAGAGAACAGACACTAGAAGTGAAGGGAGCTAACTGTTCCTTCATATACCAAGTTCTCCCATATTAGGCAAAACATAGTTATAGAAAAAACAGGAGTGGAATGCCTACTATGTTGCCATACAACTTCTTGTGTAGTCAAGACAAGAAATGTGTTGGCAATGGAAAACTGGCAACAGAAATCTCATTTGATAGAGGACTAGAAATTCTACAAATAAGAGAAAAAAATCTGCATTCTCTTTTTTGATGAGTGATTAACATACATTAAATGTAACTGAATTTGCAGTTACCTTTGATCTATGAGGACTTTTAAAGCTGAATACACCCAGGAACAACAGATAGGGAGGGAAGAATAAACACCCAACCTATCAATTCTAGAAAAAATAAATAGCAAGTAATACGAGAAAAGAACCAAAGATATTTAAGACATCTCAAAGTGGCTAAAATTGACAGTCATGCTTTAAATTGCTATCTCTTTAAACAAAACTTTTTTTCAGAGTATGTATTAATTAATCATATTGCTACTTGATAAATTGACTTTTTTTTGAAAGAACAAAAACAATGTTAGCTCCAAACATGACTGTCATTAAGATTTCTGCAATGTAGTCAACGTCAAGACAGACTTCATGTTTGTGTAAAATCCGTGATTCCCCATAAGGACCACCTCATGTGTTTCAGGGGATGGGGGATGTAATAGTTCCCTGGGAATGTGACTGCCGGACGATGGTAACAAAAGCCATAGAAATTTCAATTTTGAATCAGTACTCCTAGGCTGTAAAATGCTATGAGTTTGATAAATCTATTTTCTTTGACTTACTTTTCTGGGGGGGGGGAGGGGCAATATTTTCTTCTATAGTCAAATAAACCCATGTGCCTCCTTCCTAACATTGGTCACCTACTCCCAGCTGGAAGCCTTAAACTGATTGTACTTTAAAAGATTACTTCTACCCCAGCAAGAAATGTGTAAAAACTTTCTCTCTGAAGTAGAAGTTGCCTTAATTTTACGGTCTTCTTAAAAGTAGTGCCTCTTACGCCTTCCCTTGATTTGCCTTATTCATTATCCTCTCTCTTGCCTTATCTTGAACTCTGCTGCCTCCGAGTCTGTTAGCTCCTGAGTTATTAGTTTTCTGGTCCAATCTTGCTTTCTAGCCCAAAATGCAGTGTCCTTTTACTCCTGGGTCTTTTGTCCCTTTTAATGCAGGACTCAAGTCCTATTTGCCAGTTCTTTCAAATATTCTAGGCTAGTTGGATCCCATGACTGGACCCGCCATTCCATTGCCAATATTTCTATCTTAGTAATTTTGGTTTCCAACTTTTGTTTCTATTCTGCACTGCTGATACCTATTTATTCTGGTGTGACATTATGGTATACAAACTGCATGATATCACAGACTAAGATCATAGCCTCTCCCCACCTCATTCCCACATCTCTCTCTTTAGGTCAAACATATTTTTGGTTCATCTTTGTGCTATAGTCAACAGACATATAGAAAACTCTCAAATTCACTGTGATGTGATCATTTGAGAGTGATTTTAAAACAATTTGAAATGCTATTGCTGCTTTATTTCAGGAATATAACATGATGAGTGTAGTAAAAACCACATTAAGTTTGAAAATACATATTTAGATGTTTTTCCTGCAACCATTCACCGGGTGGTCCACCTATTTGTACTAAATATATATATATATATATGTATATATATATACATTTTTTTTTTTTAACTGACAGACCCATGATTGTTATTCTAGATAAAAACAATGACACTTCCTGATCCAGAACTAGTATCTCAGTTAGATTTAAAGGGTGTTGCTTTCTATTAAAGATTTATTATTTTTAAAAGAAAGGGATCATTTTTATATCATTAACCAACATTAATAACTAAAATTGAAAAACTCATAGAGAACCAGCTTAAGGCAAAATATTGGCAGTTCTGTAAATGCCTCTTACAGATCTCCTGTAGTTGTCTACTTATCCAAGCACCCATGTCTATGCAAATGTCTGGGAATTAAAATCAAATAAAAACTTAGGCAACGTAATATAGTGTAAAGCAAATATTTCTTTTTAATCAGAGATACTCTTTCTCATAACCAAGTTGATAATTTATTTTAAAGCACTTCCAAAATTATACCGCCAAGAGGAAAAATAAAGGAAGGCAGGATAGTAAAATGTATTTGGGTAATATCAGATTTCAGCTGCTTTTGCAGAAGCTTATACCATGCACCCATTTCTTGTCTGTCTTCCAGGAATGAGGTTATTTTACAGTGCAGTGATTTCCAAACCTGTGACGTCTCAGGGTCTCAACCCACTGAGGCTAACCTAGCCTAGCCCACGTTTAGCCAGTCAGCTCATAGACCTCAAGAACAACTTCCTAGCCCAAACTTACATTCGTCCATGTTGATTAGAGCAAAGTTAAACACCACATTCAGGACAAAGCAACACTTTGACACCCATGTTTCTTAGAGGGGCTAGAGTCAGAAGGGATGAGAAGAATCAAGAACCTTAAACAGAGGAGGTCTCGTGGGCACATACCTAACCAGTATCAAAAAGAAAATTTAACTCAGCAGTAAGCCTCACCTTAGATTCCCCCAAGAGATGTCAGAGAGGTCACTGGGACTTGAGTTTGTTGTATTTTACCACTGGTGGAGCTCCCACATTTCTTTCTCTAACCTTTAAGATTTCTCACACTCTTGAGTTCCTGCATTTCATCCCTCTGGAAAATATAGGAAGTGCTATCACTTGTCAGCTGTTTTAGCTTTAAAAGAGGTATCTTTATACTGTCCCCTCCGCAGACATTCAATGGGGACCAGATTGAGGCAGGGCTGTGGTCATTGTTCCCTAGACCTTGTATTGCATGAGATAGACGGTCTGTTAGCCCAGCCGCTGGAAAAAGGTTTTACTTCCTAAGGGGAGTGCTAGCACATCTGGGGCAATGTGATCCTCACACTTAGTTTTGGATTCTCTTCCTCGTGACAGACATCTGCTGTCTGGCAAGGGCAAGAGCAATAATCTGTGTTTTATGAAAAACGTTGGCATGTTTTAACACAAGCAAACCCTTTCTCTCTTTTTTTAATAAAAATACAGAGTTTATGTAAATTAACTTTGGACACAGAACAGATCATGAGGGAAATACCGAAGTGTTGCTTTAGGTGATCTTAATATAACTCGACAATTATTTATGATCACTGAACATTTTAAGATTTACTACTTTTAGGGGCTTCCCTGGTGGCGCAGTGGTTGAGAATCTGCCTGCCAATGCAGGGGACACGGGTTCGAGCCCTGGTCTGGGAAGATCCCACGTGCCGCGGAGCAACTAGGCCCGTGAGCCACAACTACTGAGCCTGCGCGTCTGGAGCCTGTGCTCCGCAGCAGGAGAGGCCGCGATAGTGAGAGGCCCGCGCACCGCGATGAAGAGTGGCCCCCGCCTGCCGCAACTGGAGAAAGCCCTCGCACAGAAACGAAGACCCAACACAGCCAAAAATAAATAAATAAATTAAAAAAAAAAAAAAAAGATTTACCACTTTTAAACTAGTTTGTTTTGCTTAGCTAAATCATCATAAAAAGCAGGACTGTATATGTATTTCCTGATGAGAAAATTAATGTTAAGACTGTTTTAGTTGAATAATCCAGTGTTCGGAAATTCTATGCAGAGAATGTATGTAAATAAATGGAGGGGGCTGTGAGATAGAAAGACAGAGCAGGTGATGATGGTGGCACCGCCATCTTTATTCAGGACTCTGCTTTGCCTGTAAAGCTAGAGTAGTCTTCTCTCCAATTACATACTATCATTTTGGAATTTTCCATCCAAAGGAATTGTGACCAAGCTAGTTGTGCACTATTTAGCAATCACACCCACAATGAAGGCCAAACCATGGCATCCAAAACACTGAACAATGAGAATCCTCCAAGGGCCAGATAAATAACATCTCTGTAGCCTCTTAGAACTGTTAGGTAAAGAAATCCAAATTCATTGACAGTGATTCAATCTCTAGGTCACCAGAGACTGAAATGAGAGTATGCACCTGGTTTCTATCTTTAACCCGTTCATATATAAAATATTATTTTTCCTTTCTCATGGAAAATTTGTTTGATTGATAAAACATACCCAATTAATGAATTAGATGTCATTTGAAATAGAATTAGACAGGTGATTTTTATTTGAATAATTTCAGTTGAAAAGATACGAATTCCAGGCGGAGGGAATAATAGTATTCAAAAAGGTACAGAGTAAGAAGTTTCCAGGGCAATTGACTGACTTATTCAGTTGACTAGAGATTTGGTTACACCCAAATGACAAAGTAGAAAATACTGGACAGAACACCAGATGGGGGTCAATGACAAGGGCATCACAGGCTCTGAGCCTTGTTAGTTGGTTACCTCAGGCTAAGGTTATTTAGATCACTTCCCAGTCCCCAATTCCTGTCCTCTAAATAAGGAGGCTGAACTGGGAAATCTTCAAGGTTCCTCTCAGTTCTGGGAGTCTGTGCCACATCATTGACTCAAGGCAAAGAAGGAAACAGCTGGTGTGAAAAGTAACTCAAGAAAAGACTTTAAAAATGTATGCTTTCTGATGGCAAGGACAAAAAAATCATGGGGATTATGTAACCAGTATTTTAAAGTCCTGTGGAGCATGTTTCCTCTTGCTCTCCTTTTTTGCTATGTGGAAGATAAAATAGGAAGGTAGGAAGACAAGGCAACTTATCCCATACCCCACGCCCACCCACCAACTATTTTTCTTTCGGTAGCTGATGGAGGGTCTAAGAATTAAAGGCATTGCTGGCTGAAGAAGGCAGCCTAGAGAATCTTCAATGTCAGGAACCCAGAGGATTAGCAAAAATGCTGGGAAGGCTTGGTTTCAATACTTAAAAGTTGAACCAGACAGGCACCTACTGATCAAATCCATCTTGCGAATGAGCACTTATCCTTGGTCAAATGTTTGCTGCTGTTTACATGTACCAGATACATTGTTAAAGGAGCCTAATTAAGCTCTAGTTCCTCATTGCTGCATGGCAGTGCAGGCCAAGTGTGGTCATATCTTCCTTATTTCAAGAGACGTAAGAAGTAGAATTTTTTTGTCCAGCCACCTGTTTTTAAAATGTTGGTAATAATTTCAAAAACAAAACAACCACAACAACAGTAGAAAGCTACTCAAGGTCTATTCAGCTTCTGTGTGAATCTAGGTTAGGAGGTTCTACAGGGTGGAAGTAAAAATATTCAGTATAATTCTAAAAGGACAAAAGAGGAATATTCACTTAATGCCCTATGAACACTTAGCATTTCAGAAAAGGAGAAGACCTCAAAGAGGTGCCATTTCACCTGGACTTTATAGAATTTATTGTAGTTCAAGTACCTTTATAAAGTAATATGCTGCCACAGGAAATTGGTTTACACAGATTGCATGTAGACAACTTTAAATTTGAATGTCAAGACATCAGAGAAGCTTCCTTATTCCCAAGAGACAGAACACCTAAATAGTAGGTTCAGGTTTGTTTGTGACTTTAGAGCTGACTTAGTCCTGCACTTAATTTTAAATTAATAACAATAATATTTATGCTCATATTCAAGTACTGATTTATTAGGAACTGTTCTCCATGGCTTTCCTATATTCAGGCTTACATGCTAATTAAAGCTCAGGCCCCAGGGGCCACTGACCAGCTTTGTGACCTGGGAAACATGGAAGCTCAGGTTATTTTGTTTCTTATTTTTTGATTTGTTAAATGGGATAATAACTCATCCTACTTCAGAGGATTGTTATGAGCAAAAGGAAGAAGACAGAAAAAATTTTCATGTTGTAATATAACTCTGACTCTTTGGAGTATACACAACCCAAACTAGAGCACATTTTCACCTTTACTTGAGCAATAAGTAAAACGTTGACTTTTATGCAGGCCAGGGAAAATGTTAATGTTTTTAAAAAGAACAACATGATATGCATTTATTTCTTTAGTTGTTCTTGTTTTACCAATGCTCTTTATGGGTAGATTAAAAAATTACATGTTAGCCTGCTGCCTATAATGTTAGCATTTAAAGAACATTAAAGCTGGAGGGGATTTAGAGATCATCTAGTCCAAATTCCATGTTATAGTGATGGAAACTGATGCTTTAGGAGAGTAAGTGGCTTGATCAAGGTGACATAGATGGTTGATGGAAAGAATAAAGAATGAGACTGCCTTTAAACACTTAGAAAGTGTCATGCTAAGTGTTTAAGATTTTATATGAAGTTTCACCATGCAGGGAATATACAATTCAAATTCCCAAGGTCGGCTTGAGATATTATTTATTTCTATAAATTCCATAAATGTATATGATGTCTCTGTGCTGTAAAGGTTAGAGCCTTTTCTATTCATATATTTCACAATTTTTAGTCACTTATGGAAACATAAAGAGTTTAAATATATATGTATATGTTTAAATATATACAGCTAATTTAAAAGCACTTAGGTACAAAGGCAGTATGTTTCACTTATTTGATATTTGCAAGAAAATATTTGAGATAAAGGAGAATAAAACAGATGTTTAGAGAGGAAAATATACTGTATTATGATACCTTACCTCATCTTAAGGAGCTAAAATCACTATTGTTTCTAGAAACACCAGAAATGTGGACAGTACAAGAGAGTGTTTCCAATGGATAAATATTCTAGCCATGGAATGAAGGTCAGTTTGTTTCATTCATGAAGCAAACATTTATCAGGCTCTGGTGATACACACAGGTCTGTGCTTGGCACAAAGGGAGCTTTCAGCAGATGGGATTCAGGATCACACTGTGATGGGAAAAATGAATTGGAATGGCTCCTCAGTCCCCCTACACTGAGTACAAAGTCCCCATCCCACCAACTTGCAAGTGTTTAAAACTATGAACCTTAGGGAGGGAAGAAGAGCCAATGGGAACAGGAGGCAGAGAAAGGAAAAATGGAAATAAAAGAAAAGATGAAAAAGCCCCAGATGGTTTTGTGCCCACTCTAAAAATTCAGAGTTATAGTAAAGTTTTTTTTTCAATGCACTAATATTCTTCCTTCCTGCTATTTAAAATATTGAACATTCATGTGTCCCAAGGCAGAGTAATCATTTAAATTATGTTGGAGCAAAATGATTAAATTAGCTTTATTTTCCTATTATATAATTTGAGGATATAATTCAAAAGAAAATTTCTAAACTTGGCTAACAAAGAATTGGTTATAGTTTTAGAGATTATAACTAACAAGTGAAATGGAAATGGTTCTAAGTTTCCTTTAGTCTAAGATATAATGGTTTTTGGAACATATGTTTTCCATGAGTTTTAGAAATCTTAATAACTGACTGCAAAATTTTAGCACTTGCATCTTCATTCAGCCAAAGGCTGTGAGAAAATTTGTGTGGCTAAATAACTTTCTGGAGAGGATACACCTAAGACACTTAACAGCTGGGTAAGTTTAGAGGTGTTCCCAGAGCAAAAGTCTACTCTAAAAAATAAACTCAAAGCTGGGCAACATTTTCAAAATAATTGCCATATTTGTGGCAAAGAATTTATATTAAAATACATCTTTCTTTTAAAAATTAGTCAATAGATTTAAATTTTCCATAGCTGTTTTAATCCATGTAACTAAAAGATATTTTGGTTCTAAGTTTCAGACACTGGGAAAGGGGTAAAGAGAGAAACTCGACTCCCTCAGGCCCTGCTCCAGGTGTCCTTTTAGGAACCTTCCTCATTTAAACGAAGTTACACATCTTGACACACTGACTGTTGCCTAATCATATGACTTATAAAAGTTATGATTTAATATAATGGTATTTTTCCTCTACAGGTAATTCTGAGGCTCGTTCTATTACCACACTTCTGGATAATCTGTTGTGAGTGGAATAGAGAATGTACTTGAACAACATTTGACTAGGCCATCCTTTCCTGCTGCCATAAAAGAATGGTTTCTTCCTAAGTCACAAATCTATTCTGAATGTTAATTAAATATTTACAAGGTACTTTAAAATCCTCCCTGAATGCTAATATGAAAAGAGCAATCTATGTTCATTTGAATAAGCAGAAATTTCTGCTCAAGTTAAGGGCCTCTGGCCTCTGAGTTTAATTCAAATAATTCTATGACTTTAAAAAGACAGAATTGAAGAATTGAGCACCTACTATGTACAAGGCCCTGTGTCAGATGTGGAAATAAAACTAAACTTTCTAGGACTAGGAAATTTGTCATAAATTACAACATTTTGTATTATTTAATTCATATCATTTCCCTCTGGGCTTAAAAGCTAAATTAGATGCAAAATACTCACCTTTTTAGCATTAAGCTTTTACATTGTTCCTTAACGTACAACACTGTATCTAGTTACACAAAGATGTAATATTTTCTACATATTAACATATATTTCCACATTTTATTCATTAGGTTTTTGGAAGTATTTTAGCATGAAGTTTCCATTTATTGTATCCAAAAATAAAAATAGCATCAAAGTCTTTTTGCAACTCCCAAAACACAGTTAGGGAATAATGATCATATGCTAAAAAATGTAAAATGCAATTTGTGCTGTGTCCCATTTACTACAAAATCACTACGAACAATGCATTTTGTACAGTATATTGCTCCAGGGAAACTGGATCAGCATCAGGAATGAATAAAAAACATTGCATTTGAAATCAGCTAATTCTGCTTCAGCGCTTTTAAAAACTATTTGTTATGATATTACCTCCTGTCAAGCACATAATGTGATATTTTCCTCAATAAACCTAAACAGTTGCTGTAATTTCAACTTCTCTCATTTTCCACTTTTTAAGCACTAAATATTTAAACAATGGAGACCTGGAAGTCTCAAGCCACTCATCTGATCCTCCCATCTTCTTGCCTAAGGTATAGTAACTATCCGTACAGGGCCTGTTCTGTCACACAGACATACATAATGGCAGCTGTTGAGGTCCTTACCTGCCCGCAAGCCAGGCCCATTCCTCTTTCTCCCATGCCATGTGGACACGATAAATTTAACTCCAGGGCATCTGCTCCAGAAGCCTTTACGATGTGGAAGGAAAATGAAAGTAAAGGCAAAGTTTTATTCGTGTACTGATAGGTTTCACCATTGATAACTCAACATAGGTCACATTTGCCAAATTTTAACTACTCTGCTTTCTGCACCACGGCTACCTTGTGAGGTATATTCTGACTCTCTCAAATGAGAGTGTGTATGGCAGCAATAATAATAACAACAGCAAATATTTATTGAGTGCTTATAAGATGATACTCACTGCACTATGTGAGTTATATTTGTTATCTCTGACTCTCATAATCCATGGATTATTAGGGTACCAATTTTACAGATGAGGAGACTGAAGCTCAAGGGAATTAAATGACAAACCTGGTTATCAAATGCCACAGCAGAGATTTTAACTCAGGTCTGTTTGACATCACATTGATTCTGCCCTACACAGCTTCTATTTTCATAGAAACAAATCTTACTAATTCTGGATAATTGGTACTGGAGGTAGCAGTGCAAAGAAAAATGTAGTAGGCTAGCTGGAATGAATTTGAGTAAAATTTTAAATGTTCCTCTTTTATCAATTAACTTTTATTATTCATTAATACTGCTTTCATATGCTTCAGAGCATTCAAGCATGTTAATTCCCCAAACTGGAACACCATTCATTATGTTCTATGTTGCTTTAAAAAAATTCAAAAGTAAAATAAAATTTTGGTAACAGTTCAAATTAAACCAAAGTACAGAAAAATATAAATAGTCTTTCTCTTCTCTCCTTCCATTTCCTACCTCTAAAGTAATCAATGTTAACAATTTAATGTGTAATTTTCTACTTTTTCTATGTATATAAAAAAGTAAAACATACATATAACACAAGCATCGGGCTGTTTTTTTCTTCTTGGTTTTGCTCTTTATATTTTTCATTTTTTTCTTCCGGTTTCATTGAGATATAACTGACACAGAGCACTATATAAGTTTAAGGTGTGCAGCATAATGATCTGACTCACATGCATAACGAAACGATTACCACAAGAAGTGTAGAGAACATCCATTATCTCATATAGGTACCAAATAAAAGAAAAAGAAAAAAAGCCCTTGTGATGAGAACTCTTAGGGTTTACTCTCTTAACAACTTTACATGTGACAGACAGCAGTGATAATTATATTAGTCAAGTTGTACGTTACATCCCTAATACTTGTATATCTTATAACCAGAAGTTTATGCCTTTTGACTGCCTTCACCCAACACACCCTGACTCTGATAACCATAAATCTGATCTCTTTTTCTATGAGTTTGTTTGTTTGTTTATTTTTGAAGTATAACTGACGTACAACACTGTGCTAATTCCTAGTGCACAACATAGTGATTCAATATTTCTATACATTTCTATACATTACAAAATGATCACCATGGTAAGTCTAGTCACCATCTGTCACCATATAAAGATATTACACTACTACTGACTATATTTATCATACTGTACATTTCATACCCATGACTCATTTATTTTGTAATTAGAAGTCTGTACCTCTTAATCTCTCTCTCCTATTTCTCTCATGTTTTTTAACTGATAATCAATTTTACTGTATTTCTTAAAAGTCCATGCTAAGAAACATGAAGTATAGATAATTTTGTCTTACTTTAACAATTAAATGGGAATCTTTCTTATTTAACTCATTAATTCATTAGTATACAAATGGGTCTTACAAAAATGAAAAAAAAAATTCCACGCTAAGCATTCTTATAATAATTGGAGAAACAGAATTTTTGAGAAGTCTTCTGTAAAAACTCTAAGAACAAATAGAACACTTTTTAATTTGAGGAATGGAGGATAAACTAAACAATCCTTTTCCCTAACTTCTGGAACTCCTCCAATGCCACAATTTCCTTTTAAGTAAGGTAAACCAGAAGCTTGAATCAGTTCCCATAACATTATAACATGTCTATAGCATCACAATAAAGTTCATTATTTTCTAGGTGTACCAAACCTTTCTTTAGGCCAACAGAGTTTCTTCAAGTCTCTCTTTTCTTTCTAATCGATCAAGATTTTAGCCTATTTTTTCCTGTTTCATGAATTTTAAATAGGACCTCAACAAACTTAAAAATTCTAGTTAGTTCTTTCTTGGTTGACTTCCTACCTACCTTTATTCGTTAGTGAGTCTGCTTTTTCTTCTGTACATTTGTGAAAATTCATTTGCTCATTCAGCCTATTTTCTAACATGGTTTTATTACGGTTTTTGCTTCTTTAATTCAATTTTAAAGTGCTTCATGTTATTTGAAAATTACAATGAATCATGCTACATTTTTTCCTGCTGGTTTGGTGGTAAACTTGGACAAAGCACAACCTGCTAAACTCTTGAGCTCTAATCCTAGAGCTACTGAGGAATTTGGGCAAGTCAGTTAACTTTCTTTGTCTCCATCTATTTAAGTGTAAACCAGAGATAATATGACCTATTTCAAAACCATGTCATGTGGGAATTTCCAGCTTAATTAAAACATTGTACATTGTAATTATATACAATACTGCGCTTTTCTTATTATTTCTTAGTTATTTCAAATACTTCTTTTAGACTTCTTTATTTCTTTTAGACTGCTAGTTGAATTGCAGCCATTAATAGTAAATCAATTCAACAACATTTTGGAATAAGTTTTAGGTACCATTCGTATACATATTTACATTATACATATTTACTAAATTTTAAGTGCAAGTTTACAATTAGCTATCATAGTAGACAATAATAACTAACATTTACTGAGTACTTACAATATGTCAGACATTTTACTAGGCTCTTTGTAATGGGATATACCATTATCCCCATTTTGCAAGTGAAAAAACCAAAGTGAACAAAGAGTTCAAGTGACTCACTTATTGTTCTATAGCTTGTAAATGAGAGCAGGGTCTTGAACCCAAGCATTCTGAGTCCAGAGCCTGTATTCTTAGTCACTATCATAACTGATTAGAAATCACTTATTCCATGGCTGGAGTTGTTTCAGTGTGTTAACAAAACATTACAACTCGACATCCTCAAAGCTTCTAAACTTTAAATAAATATTAAAATCTTGTAAAACCACTTATCCAATTTAAAGTCTGTTCAGTGTCTAATTGCTAAAAATGTCCCCAGTGTTATACACGTATACAAACACTGACCCACCAAACACACCTGGAAAGACCTTTGAAATGAACATCTAGGCTTCAAAAACAGATAATTCTGCTCAAGGTAACACCAAGAGATGGGGAATATTCAATTGGCCTCTGCTTGAATGTTTCTGTCATAGGATGTACACCACCTTAAAAGGTAGTTAATTCTAGTTCCAAGCAACTATATGCATTCAAAAAGCCTTAATTGCTGAATTAGCATGAAATGTTAAATTAACTGAAACTGGGCATGCATTCTTACTCTTGTTAGTCACAAGCTTTTTAGTTTAGTCACTTAGCCCAGAGTTTATTCTGCCTCACCTAAATGTTTATACAATAAAGTAATCTAGTGAAGGCAGTGACAGAAAATATGCTGTTTCTAAGTTCATATATTATCTATCACCCATCTATCGGCATGAAGTAGAATGATATGTTAATAGTGTGGACTATGGAGCCAGAGTTCATGGGTTTGAATCCCACTTTTACCACATACTAGCTGTGTGAGTTTGGGCATATTATTTAACAACTTTTGGCCTCAGTTTCCTCACTTCTAAAAGGTGGAAAACAATAAAAGTAACTCATAAGGTTGCTTTTCTAAGGTATAAATGAATTTAACCAAAGTGAATGACTTAGAAAAGTACCTGGACTACATTAAATACTGTGTAAGTGTAAACAATTGCTATCTATCTACCTGTCTCTCAGTCCATCCATCCATCCATCCATCCAATTAGAATCTCCAACTTGCCCTTCCTCAGCTTTGATCTGAAAAAAATTTAGAGTAGCTATCCATACTTCAGGGGGAAAAAAGAAAACTATTCTAAGGAATTCTCAGAGTAGTGGTAGTAGTGTGATTTCTAAAATCTTCTGAATCATTTTATAAAAACTCTCAGAGAAACTAGGGAAGCAAAACCACAAACCCTTGTACAATATATACAGCAAAATCGGGTACACAGCTCTTTCCCTTCTCCTTTCCTTACCTCTCCCTTCCTTCCCGATCAATGTAGTTCTAAAGTCATTGGTTGGGGCAGAGCAAGGTAGGTGACTAGGAAGATCTAAGGAAGAGCCACGAGGGTCCAGTGTGGGATATCAGAGCCCGAGCACGGTGAGAAGGACAGACATGTGGAGGGTGGCTTGGGGTAGTGTATCAGAGCCCTAGTGGGCAGGGAAATCTTCCATGGATCAGGGGAACAGGCAAAGGACATCAGAGCCCAAGCAGGGTGGAGAGGCATGAAGCTACACTTTTTGGATTCTCTCTTAATTTCTTCTGCTAAAAGAATACACGAGGTCCACGGCCAACTTCCTATGTAGCAACAGTGCCAACTAGTCTCAACTATCCAAAACTGGGGACACAAGTTTTCTGGGATCTTAAACCACTTTGAAGTGGACGTGGCACAGGTAAACACTGAACTGGCTTGGGACCCACTGGGCACAAAGTCTGTGACTATCTCTTGTCTCCACCTAGGTGTCTATCTTCCCTGATTCCATTCTGTCCTGCTTACTGTTCGTGTTCCGGGACTTATATCCAACTGGTCCTACGTATTTCTGTAATGCGCCTCTCTGCTTTTTACCTCAGCCTATTTGAGATTTCCTAACTTCAACATCTATTTAATTTTATGAAATACTGCTAGCCCAGATCCAGGTCAAAAATGACAAGAGGGCTTCCCTGGTGGCGCAGTGGTTGAGAGTCTGCCTGCCAATGCAGGGGACACGGGTTCGAGCCCTGGTCTGGGAGGATCCCACATGCCGCGGAGCAACTGGGCCCGTGCACCACAACTACTGAGCCTGCGCGTCTGGAGCCTGTGCTGCGCAACAAGAGAGGCCGCGATAGTGAGAGGCCCGCGCACCACGATGAAGAGTAGCCCCCGCTTGCCGCAACTAGAGAAAGCCCTCGCACAGAAACAAAGACCCAACACAGCTATAAATAAATAAATTAATTAATTAATTAAAAAAAAAAAATGACAAGAACCTGGCTTCAAAGTGGTTTACTTGGACTCTCTGCCTGGAGTAGTGTGGCCGCCTGGTTTTGGCATCTATGCCTCTCAGCTGGGCCTTCCTTGTCTCATCCTAACAGTTACAGTCAGACCCTGGGCAATCCCTCATCAAGTCCCTGACTTAAAATCTTCAGCTTCCGATCTTAGTCACCTCAAGTTCATTGGTGCCCAATAAAGTGCACTCTTCCCATTTATTGTATAATTGCTTCCTTTTTGTTCGTCACATGCCAGTATGCCAGCTCTGTGCCTCTATTTTGCTTCACTTAACAAATATCTGAGGACTATCCGCTGGCTGGCAAAGCCATATGTTTGGAAATGGGAATTAAACAGTGAACCAGATGGGGGTCTCTAACCCCCCCGAGTTTGCTTTGTCATAAGGAAGATAGGTTACAGGGCTGATGACACCACTGTTAATCACCATTTTATTAAATTCTGCAGAAAAAAGGTACAAGCAAAGGTAGACCCAGATTTGGCGGAGCCTGAAGTTTGTACAATTTGGGGAAACTGCTTTAAAAATGAAAAATAATTTAAAAATGACAAACAGAAAATTAGTACAGGCGCTTGGAAGTAGCTTGTACAAGTAAGAGCTCTGAAACTTAACCTTCATTAGCTTTATGGTAAACCAGTTTCTGAGGACAGGATCTTAGAAGGAGTAGGACAGGGGGTTAACCTACTAGTCAGGGATCTCAGAGTGGAGGAAGAGGGAATATTCCAGGTCAAGGGAATAGCAAAGGCTCTGAGGTGTAAATGTACTGGAGGAGTAAAAGAAGGCCATCGGGGACTGGAATGTAAAGAACAAACCCAAGGTGACACTGGGGAAGTGGCAAGGTACCACAGCATGTAGGTCAAGTCAGAAGTTTTGCATCTTAAGAAAGGTAGTGGGAAGACTGTGGATTGATTGAGAGAGAGATTAGTGGGGCATCCTGAGATAAACTTAGATTAGGATGGTGGCAATGCTTATTGAGCCACACCTAATTTATATGTCTCCTCAAATCTGATGGCCTTAATTGCCACCCAAGCTTTTGCCACTAGCTTAAAAAGTGCTATCCTACACCTCTCATCATTGCCAGCTCTCACAGCTCCCTCAGGATGAAAGCGGGGCTCTGTCACAGCCTCCACTGTACCTGTCAAAGTGGGAGCTCCAGGAGCATCAGTGCCCTCAACATGCTGTGGGATTTGACTTCCCTAGCAGCTACCTAAAGGGGGCAGGACACATAACCCAAAAGTGCAGAAGAAAGTAAAGCGTTGTAGTGTAGAATTTTACCAATGAGAGACAGGAGACAGGAAGGAACCAGTAGATAGCTCCCTCCCCCTTCTTCTCCTCTAAACTGCTGTGAGGCAGGACAATTCCATACAGCCCTCCCCCGTCCCACACGACTGAGCGATTGGCTCCATCTCCTTGGGAAGTGGCAGCCAGCTCTGGAATGCACCATGCTCTCTCTGCTTTCCCTTCTTCCTATCGCCTTTCCCCGCCCTCACTCTTACTGCTCTGGAATTGAATCCTTCAATGAAGCATCTTCACATTAATTTTGACTCAGGTTCTGTTTTCTAAGCTAACGCGCATTAAGAAAGAAATGGATTCAAAAATCTATTCAAATGAGTTCAAGATCTATTTAAGACCTACTATTGTGTATGGTTCAATTTGGTATACACGTTTAAACTGTGAACATATCTACACAGCTGAGGCTCTACTTTATTCACCTTTGTTTTGGCTGGCCAGGGACTCTGCACATAGTAGGTGCTTCATAGATCTTCCTTGCATGGAATTGGAATAGGTTATCAATGTCCCAGAAAAGTAGGATAATGTGTGATCAGATAACTGAACCAAAAAAAATTGAGCAGAGCCTAACCATGCTACTGATTTGACACCAAGCTGTAAAAACTTTTCCAGAGGCTGCTTCTGTTTTATGGTGTTCAAAAGACAAGACAAATGAAAACCAGGTTGAGGAATGCATAAAAGAAGACATTAAAAGTGTGGGTAGTCTAGGGTTAGAGTGAAAAGGAAGGTTTGGTTCAACATGGTTCTATTTCCCAGAATATGCGTGTGACAAAAAAGATATACTGTATGTGCATTAACTTTTAAAAAACAGCATTTAGTAGAATTTACCATATTTTAAGAATGTACTAGGTTCTTTTTTTTTTTTAACCACACACGTGGTCTTAAATGTTTACTCAAAATAGTGAAATAAAATGGTAGCCCCTGGTGAAAGAACTAATAATGATCCCTTCTTGTGCAAATTTTCATTCTGATATAGAGTTTCCGTCTCTATTTTTTCATGTTCTTATACAACTGGATCTGTTCTGCTGTTACACATGTGCATTTCTGTTTTCAGATATAATAGTAAAGAGCAGATTTCCTCAATTCCCTACTGTGTAATTCAAGAATTAATCTACTCTAAGGAGAGGAACTTCATGAATTTAAAGTATACCCATCACCACATTAAGTGATTTGCCGAACTTAAAAGCAGTGGCTTGTTACAACAGCTGGTGTGTTATCTCAGATTTCTTACCCCTCATTATCACCACCCCGAAAGAAATGTACATCTAAGTGGTACAGTAACTTTGGCTTGAACACTTTTTGTTTTTGTTGATTTGTTTTAATGTGGGCTCTTCCATTGTAAGAAAATCTGTTTTAATCTGTTTTGAAGCATGTGTTCATAGAAACAAAACCAAATACTGACTCTACAAAGCTTTACTGGGTGTCTCCCATATAAGCTGTGATGGAATCATGCTGCCTATCGCTGCCCTCCAGGGGGATGTGAAGACCTGGGGATAGTTCCTTCATGTGCTATACCCTGAGTTGGTCCATATTTTAAGATTAGAGGGAAGTGTTTTTTTTTAATTGACACCATCTATGGATTGAACTTCTTGATATGTACATTGCTTTCCTGTGGAGAGATCCCACAGACTGTTTTGACTGAATGGAAGGCATATCTTTTTCTTTTTTTTTTTAATGTTTTCCTTTTTTTTTCTTCCTTACTTCCCCTTTTACTTTTATTGATTGATTGATTGATTGCTATAAGAACCTAGAAAATATCGAATTGTAGTTTTAAACTACAATTAAAGAATAGAATGTGAGAAATATGAAAAATATCTTTAAGTTGGCTACATGTATAAAGGTTTTTGACTTTTTAAAAGTAAAATTTGCTTATTTAAAAATTAATGCTCATTACTGAAGAAAATTCTTTAAGTATTTTATTCTACAGAAGGCAGAGAAGCTAGTAGCGTGATAAAGCCATTCATCATAGTCAAGCTTTAAATCGGCAAAACTCATGCCAAACATGGGCTCTGTGGAAGATTTCATGGTCAATTAGGCAAATACATGTATAAAATTGACCCAGCTACAAAGATCATAAAGCCAATTACTGATCATGTTAATTTCACCCCTCTAAGCCCCAGAAATAATTTTTGCCCTCGCAGATTTAAGATATCCAAATAAAATATACAATCAGTATTTTTGAACACTATAGAAAGCTTTATAATATTTTATAATGTAGAGTCCTTAGTTCATAAGTATAGTTAGATTTAGTCTTCTATATTTCTGAGAGGTTTTCAAGAAACCCCAGCTCAAGCTGTCTACAGTATTTTTCATGACAACACGATGGACATAAGTA
This sequence comes from Eubalaena glacialis, assembly GCF_028564815.1. NCBI lineage: Eukaryota > Metazoa > Chordata > Mammalia > Artiodactyla > Balaenidae > Eubalaena > Eubalaena glacialis. Next base: position 109,111,071 of record NC_083718.1, on the reverse strand, counting down.
TACAATTTTAATTATGTATTTTTCCATTTGAAATACAAATTTGAGGCACATGGTTAGTTGTTTGCATTTGTGCAAGATTCAATTTATATTATAGAAAACCTGCTGACTAGTGTTCCATTCAGGAGCATTCTGTCCTACCATTTTATGCATGTCTGTATTCAAACTAGAATAGTATTAAATGAACCTTTTATATTTTAAATATTCAAGAGTTTTATATTCAAAATTTCTTTTCTCGCTGTCAAACTAGCTTGCCTAAAGGCAAGGTAAGATCAAGTTAGACTCTCAAAGGTAGAATTAAATTTTATCATGGCATCCATCATAATATACAGTTTGCTTAATATGCAAATAAAGAGTATATGGATTCAAAGAATAAAGGATTTTTAGGCAGTGTGTGAAATCCAAGGGACCACTTTTATAGAAGAGATTCCTTTTAAATTTACATTTCCATCATTTTAATGAAAACATAGGGTAAACAAATTTTAATAGAAATGTTTTAAGTTACCATTTTCCATTCAATTTTACTTCTACTGGGTTATTTTTCTTGACAGCTCTTTATTTAAAACTAATAAAAATAGAAGAGAAGAAATAAAATAAATATACTAGCAAGAAATCATTACCTCAGCCTTTCTGGAGAGTTCCATCCAGTCATTTTTGTTGTAACTGCACATGATGCTAGCAATCACAATCTTTAAAAAGAGAAAGGAAAGAATATTAGATCAAATAGTTATGCCTTTGTACACAAGGGTATATGATATATATATATATATATGTTTATAATGATAAACTATATTATAAAAATTAGTTTTCCATCTGTTGAAAGAAATCATTAAAAAAACAGCAGGGCATTATAGTGAAGCAAAGGATGAGATCTGGGGCTTCAGACTTACGTTAGAGACTTTCTCATTTACTCTCTTTGAATACTTGAGCAAGTTACTTAACTTTTCTGATCCTCAGCATTCTCATTTTTAAAATGGAGATAATAATAC